>NC_041391.1:550500371-550571931 GCF_002162155.2 Triticum dicoccoides
GACCCCGCCACCCGAGGTTGACTTCGATCCCGCCGCCGGGTTTTTTTCAGAAAACCGCTTGGTTTTCGCCGGTTTTCATTCGGTTTTTTTAGTTTCCGTTTTTTTATTAGATTCGTTTTTTCGGTTTAGGTTAATTAGCGAGCGTTCGCTCGTTCATTCGTTTTAACGAACGCGTTCATCGTTTATATCCAGATAACGAATGTTCGTTCGTTAATTTGTTCATCGTTTTTCTTTTTGTCGGATTTACCGCGATTATTTTTGATCGCGATTTCTGATCCGATTTTCGTTTTAGTATAACTTTTCGCTCGTTTATCAGAATCAGGCGATTCAAGCGCCTGGAGTTTCGTCTCGAAACCCTCTTTCCGTTTAACCAACTTAAACAAGTTTTTGCTTCTGTAAAATTTGACTTAGGTCCAGATTAGTAAAACGAAGTTTGTTTCTTTCGCGTTTGACTTCCGTTGCTTCGTTCGATTTGATTCTTTTTGTAAACCGGAGTTCTTAAGTTGAACTTTCTGGTTAGATCTCTTATTTGTGTTTTACCTGTGCATTAGATGAGTACTTATTGTATGCTTGTTTGTTTGTTTGCGATAGAGTACCCGGAGTGCGCCGCCTGTTACTTTGAATCTCTAGGTTTCGCGGATCATCAGCAAGGCAAGTAACACTTTGATCATACCTCTTTATTACCCAGTTTTATTGCATTAGATCAATCCTCAAACATTGCATGATTAGGATCTAATTAAATTGTGGGATGGGAAGTAGTTGAGGTAGTACCTATTACATGTTTCATTATCAAACCTTTGGGAGTTACTTCTATGTTTGCTTATTATGCCATGCTATGCTAGTAGACGTGGATTGGGTGAGTGATATCCATGACAGATGTGAGATTGTTAATTAATGGTTTATTTAAGGTGGCAACTTAAACACACATCTGGGTGGATTGAGGTACCTGGGTATTCCAGGATTGCCTGTTGTTTTCTTTATGGACCGCCACCCAGGCTCAAAGGGATCATGAGATTATCCATACTAGAAACTTCCGTGTGCAGCCACAAGCTACTATGGGCTCTAGCATAGTTGACTAAGTCATGCGAACTCTTACAGTGGTAGACTAGCAGATGTAGGGGATGTAGGTTGGTACGGTCTACCCGATCGTAAGGTGCTAGCGCTTCTAAAAGACTATGTCTCGGTCATCCGTTTCTCAAACATCATGTAGTGCGAGAATCCCAACGGAGGAGATCGAGTCTTGTGGGGAAAAGTGCGCAACCTCTGCAGAGTGTATAAACTAATCATGATTAGCCGTGTCCCCGGTTATGGACATCTTGAGTATCTAGTACCTGGATTATCATGTGAATCTCATCATGTTACTTTAGTTAATTTTGTTGGGTTTTAATGATGATGCTTAATTGGGATTGAGGATGCTGTCAACCATTCTCAATGTTTAATAACCACCATGATAGTTAAATAAAATTTATTCCTTTGCAGTAGGGAAAAATTGGCTTTACGCAAAAACAGTAACCATAGAGCTTTCCACCAGCCATATATGCATGTAGTATAGCCTATTTCTTTCATTGCTCTCTATGTGTTACATTGCCAGCATATTCCATGTGTTGACCCGTTTTCGGGCTGCAACGTTCATGTTGCAGACTTTTCAGATGACTAGTAAGGTGCCTTTAGGTCGTGGTTCTATACTCAGTGATGCCGTTGGATTTGATGGACTCGCTTATCTTCCAAGACTTCCTCTGTTATTGTTGTTAGATGGCCTTAAGCCATATTTATTGTAATAAGTTCTCTTTTGAGACATTCGATGTAATAAGTGTGTGATTGCTACTCTGTTATAAATCCTTCAAGTACTGTGTGCGTCAGCATTACTGATCCAGGGATGACACTAATGCACAGAGATCAGACTGTTTGAGGTCTGGTCGCTACAACTATCAGCGTCCGTCTTCCTCTTGAAGATCCATTTAATCTCAATGGATCACCAATCATCGGGCAAGTCAATCAAAGTCCATACTTTGTTCTTATACATGGATCCCAGCTCAGATTTCATGGCCTTAAACCATTTTGCGGAATCTGGGCTCATCATCGCTTCCTCATAGTTCGTAGCTTTGTCATGGTCAAGTAACATGACTTCCAGTAAAGGATTACCGTACCACTCTAGTGCGGATCATGCTCTGATTAATCTACGAAGTTCTGTAGTAACTTGATCTGAAGTTTCATGATCATCATCATTAACTTCCTCACTAATTGGTGTAGGAATCAGAGGAACAAATTTCTGTGATGAACTACTTTCCAATAAGGGAGCAGGTACAGTTATGTCATCAAGTTCTACTTTCCTCCCACTCACTTCTTTCAAGAGAAACTCCTTCTCTAAAAAGGATCCATTCTCAGCAACGAATATTTTGCCTTCGGATCTGTGACAGAAGGTGTACCCAACAGTTTCTTTTGGGTATCCTATGAATATTTACTTCTCCGATTTGGGTTCGAGCTTATCATGTTGAAACTTTTTCTCATAAGCATCGCAGTCCCAAACTTTAAGAAACAACAGCTTAGGTTTCTTGCCAAACCATATTTCATACGGTGTCATCTCCACGGATTTAGATGGTGCCCTATTTAACGTGAATGTAGCTGTCTCTAATGCATAACCCCAAAACGATAGTGGTAGATCGGTAAGAGACATCATAGATCGCACCATATCTAATAAAGTACGATTATGACGTTCGGACACACCATTACACTATGGTGTTCCAGGTGGCGTGAGTAGTAACACTATTTCACATTGTTTTAACTGAAGGCCAAACTCGTAACTTCAAATATTTTACCTCTGCGATCATATCGTAGAAACTTTTATTTTCTTGTTACGATGATTCTCCACTTCACTCTGAAATTCTTTGAACTTTTCAAATGTTTCGGACTTGTGTTTCATCAAGTAGATATACCCATATCTGCTCAAATCATCTGTGAAGGTCAGAAAATAACGATATTTGCTGCAAGCCTTAACACTCATCGGACCTCATACATCAGTATGTATTATATCCAATAAGTCAGTTGCTTGCTCCATTGTTCCGGAGAACGGAGTCTTAGTCATCTTGCCCATGAGGCATGGTTCGCAAGCATCAAGTGATTCATAATCAAGTGATTCCAAAAGTCCATCAGCATGGAGTTTCTTCATGCGCTTTACACCAATATGACCTAAACGGCAGTGCCACAAATAAGTTACACTATCATTATTAACTTTGCATCTTTTGGCTTCAATATTATGAATATGTGTATCACTATGATCGAGATCCAATGAATCATTTTCATTGGGTGTATAACCATAGAAGGTTTTATTCATGTAAATAGAACAACAATTATTCTCTAACTTAAATGAATAACCGTATTGCAATAAACATGATCAAATTATATTCATGCTCAACGCAAACACCAAATAACATTTATTTAGGTTCAACACTAATCCCGAAAGTATAGCGAGTGTGCGATGATGATCATATCAATCTTGGAACCACTTCCAACACACATCGTCATTTCACCCTTAACTAGTCTCTGTTTATTTTGCAACTCCCGTTTCGAACTACTACTCTTAGCAACTGAACCAGTATGAAATACTGAGGGGTTGCTATAAACACTAGTAAAGTACACATCAATAACATGTATATCAAATATAGCTTTGTTCACTTTACCATCCTTATTATCCACCAAATACTTGGGGTAGTTCCGCTTCCACTGACCAGTCCCTTTGCTGTAGAAGCACTCAGTTTCAGGATTAGGTCCAGACTTGGGCTTCTTCACTTGAGCAGCAACTTGCTTGTCGTTCTTCTTGAAGTTCCCCTTCTTCCCTTTGCCATTTTTCTTGAAACTAGTGGTCTTGTAAACCATCAATACTTGATGTTTTTCTTGATTTCTACCTTCGCCGATTTTAGCATCGCGAAGAGCTCGGGAATTACTTTCGTCATCCCTTGCATATTATAGTTCATCACGAAATTCTAGTAACTTCATGATAGTGACTAGAGAACTTTGTCAATTACTATTTTATCTGGAAGATTAACTCCCACTTGATTCAAGCAATTGTAGTACTCAAACAATCTGAGCACATGTTCACTTGTTAAGCTATTCTCCTCCATCTTGTAGGCAAAGTACTATCAGAGCTCTCATACCTCTCGACACGGGCATGAGTATGAAATACCAATTTCAACTCTAGGAACATCTTATATGCTCTGTGGTGTTCAAAACAATTTTTGAAGTCCTGGTTCTAAGCCGTAAAGCATGGTGCACTAAACTATCAAGTAGTCATCATACCGAGCTTTTGTCAAAACGTTCATAACGTCTGTATATGCTCTTGCAATAGTTCTGTCACCTAGAGGTGCATTAAGGACATAATTCTTCTATGCGGCAATGAGGATAATCCTCAGATCACGGATCCAATCCGCATCATTGCTACTAACATCTTTCAACTTAGTTTTCTCTAGGAACATATCAAAACATAAATGGCGAGCAACAACACGAGCTATTGATCTACAACATAGAAATGCAAATACTACCAGGACTAAGTTCATGATAAATTAAAGTTCAATTAATCATATTACTTGAGAACTCCCACTTAGATAGACATCTCTCTAATCATCTAAGTGATCACATGATCCAAATCAACTAAACCATGTCCGATAATCACGTGAGATGGAGTAGTTTCAATGGTGAACATCACTATGTTGACCATATCTACTATATGATTCACGCTTGACCTTTCGGTCTCCGTGTTCCGAGGCCATATCTGTTATATGCTAGGCTCGTCAAGTTTAACCTGAGTATTCCGCGTGTGCAACTATTTTGCACCCGTTGTATTTGAACGTAGAGCCTATCACACCCGATCATCATGTGGTGTCTCAGCACGAAGAACTTTCACAATGGTGCATACTCAGGGAGAACACTTATACCTTGATAATTTAGTGAGAGATCATCTTATAATGCTACCGTCAATCAAAGCAAGATAAGATGCATAAAAGATAAACATCACATGCAATCAATATAAGTGATATGATATGGCCATCATCATCTTGTGCTTATGATCTCCATCTTTGAAGCACCGTCATGATCACCATCGTCACCGGCGCGACACCTTGATCTCCATCGTAGCATCGTTGTCGTCTCGCCAATCTTATGCTTCTATGACTATCGCTACCGCTTAGTGATAAAGTAAAGCATTAAAGGGCGATTGCATTGCATACAATAAAGCGACAACCATATGGCTCCTGCCAGTTGCCGATAACTCGGTTACAAAACATGATCATCTCATACAATAAAATTTAGCATCATGCCTTGACCATATCACATCACAACATGCCCTGCAAAAACAAGTTAGACGTCCTCTACTTTGTTGTTGCAAGTTTTACGTGGCTGCTACGGGCTTAGCAAGAACCGTCCTTACCTACGCATCAAAACCACAACGATAGTTCGTCAAGTTAGTGATGTTTTAACCTTCTCAAGGACCGGGAATAGCCACACTCGGTTCAACTGAAGTTGGAGAAACTGACACCCGCCAGCCACCTATGTGCAAAGCACGTCGGTAGAACCAGTCTCACGTAAGCGTACGCGTAATGTCGGTCCGGGCCGCTTCATCCAACAATACCGCCGAACCAAAGTATGACATGCTGGTAAGCAGTATGACTTATATCGCCCACAACTCACTTGTGTTCTACTCATGCATATGACATCTGCGCATAAAACCAGGCTCGGATGCCACTGTTGGGGAACACAGTAATTTCAAAAAAAAATCCTACGCACACACAGGATTATGGTGATGCATAGCAATGAGAGGGGAGAGTGTTGTCCACGTACCCTCGTAGACCGAAAGCGGAAGCGTTAGCACAACGTGGTTGATGTAGTCGTACGTCTTCACGATCCGACCGATCCAAGTACCAAACGTACGGCACCTCCGAGTTCAGCACACGTTCAGCTCGATGACGTCCCTCGAACTCCAATCCAGCCGAGTGTTGAGGGAGAGTTTCGTCAGCACGACGGCGTGGTGACGATGTTGATGTTCTACCGACGCAGGGCTTTGCCTAAGCACCGCTACGATATTATCGAGGTGGATTATGGTGGAGGGGAGCATCGCACATGGCTAAGAGATTAATGATCAATTGTTGTGTCTCTGGGGTGCCCCCATGCCCCCGTATATAAAGGAGCAAGGGGAGGAGGCGGCCGGCCAGGGAGAGGCGTGCCAAGGGGGAGTCCTACTCCCACTAGGAGTAGGACTCCTCCTATTCCTAGTAGGAGTAGGAGAGGGGGAAGGAAAGGGAGAGGAGGAGAAGGAAAGAGGGGGCTGGCCCCCTTTGACCAAAACCAATTCGGTTTGGGCCTTGCGAGGGCGCGCCCCACACTCCCCTTGCTTCCCTCTATTTCCACTAAGGCCCATGTAGGCCCATTAAGCCCCGGGGGGGTTCCGGTAACCCCCGGTACTCCGGTAAACTCCCGATTTCACTCGGAACACTTCCGATATCCAAATATAGGCTTCCAATATATCAATCTTTATGTCTCGACCATTTCGAGACTCCTCGTTATGTCCGTGATTACATCCGGGACTCAGAACAATCTTCGGTACATCAAAACTCATAAACTCATAATATAACTGTCATCGAAACTTTAAGCGTGCGGACCCTATGGGTTCGAGAACTATGTAGACATGACTGAGACACGTCTCCGGTCAATAACCAATAGCGGAACCTTGACACTCATATTGGCTCCCACATATTCTAAGAAGATCTTTATCGGTCAGACTGCATAACAACATACGTTGTTCCCTTTGTCATCGGTATGTTACTTGCCCGAGATTCGATCATCGGTATCTCAATACCTAGTTCAATACAATTACCGGCAAGTCTCTTTACGTGTTCCGTAATACATCATCCCGCAACTAACTCATTAGTTGCAATGCTTGCAAGGCTTAAGTGATGTGTATTACCGAGAGGGCCCAGAGATACCTCTCTGACAATTGGAGTGACAAATCCTAATCTCGAAATACGCCAACCCAACAAGTACCTTCAGAGACACCTATAGAGCACCTTTATAATCACCCAGTTACGTTGTGACGTTTGGTAGCACACAAAGCGTTCCTTCGGTAAACGGGAGTTGTATAATCTCATAGTCATAGGAACATGTATAAGTCATGAAGAGAGCAATAGCAACATACTAAACGATCGAGTGCTAAGCTAACGGAATGGGTCATGTCAATCACATCATTATCCTAATGATGTGATCCCGTTAATCAAATGACAACTCATGTCTATGGTTAGTAAACTTAACCATCTTTGATTAACGAGCTAGTCAAGTAGAGGCATACTAGTGACACTATGTTTGTCTATGTATTCACACATGTATTATGTTTCCGGTTAATACAATTATAGCATGAATAATAAACATTTATCATGAAATAAGGAAATAAATAATAACTTTATTATTGCCTCTAGGGCATATTTCCTTCAGAGACCATCCACTTGCCTTGACTTCCGGATCCGAACATGGTTGAGTTCTTCCCTGAGATGGAGGAGATGAGAATTTGGGCGATGGAGCTCTGGAAGGGCAGAGAGAGAGAAGGCGTGGGTGAAGAAAGGGGATCCTTATCTCCTTATAAAGGCAGTGAATATCGAACGCCTCCCCACTCACCTTAAAACTCGCCTGTTCCCAAGGGCTGTGTAAACGGCATGGTTGGGTTACCCACGCCCGTATTGATGAGAATCCCGCAATAAGGGGACACGATCTCCGCTTCGACAAGACGTGCCAATGGCAACCGCGTCTTGAAACGTGGAGCGGCAAACAAAAAACGGTTCGAAAAAATGACCGGCAGACGTGATGTCATGTTGCAAAAAGTTGTCAGCGGATTGGACTCGTGGAATATTATACTCTCTGCGGTTGTGTGTGGTATGTGTGTTGCAGGTCCGGACACGACCATTGCGTCCGAAGACTATCTTGGAGTTCGGAAGGAGGAACCCGCCTTGCAATGCCGAAGACAAATCTGCGCGCCGGATACCTCGTCATTGAAGCCAGGTTTAGGGGCTACTGAGGGAGTCCTGGACTAAGGGGTCCTCGGGCGTCCGGCCTGTTAGCCATGGGCCGGACTGATGGGCCATGAAGATACGAAGACCGAAGACTCTCACCCATGTCCGGATAGGACTCTCCTTGGCGTGGAAGGCAAGCTTGGCGTTCAACTATGAAGATTCCTTTCTCTATAACCGACCTTATGTAACCCTAGATCTCCCTGGTGTCTATATAAACCGGAGGACTTAGTCCGGAGTGCGTACTCATTACCATAGTCATACAGGCTAGACTTCTAGGGTTTAGCCATTACGATCTCGTGGTAGATCAACTCTTGTAATACTCATATTCATCAAGATCAATCAAGCAGGAAGTAGGGTATTACCTCCATAGAGAGGGCCCAAACCTAGGTAAACATTGTGTCCCCCGTCTCCTATTACCATCGACCTTAGACTCACAGTTCGGGATCCCCTACCCGGGATCTGCCGGTTTTGACACTGACAGTGTCCCCTCCCGGACGAGTCGACCAGACCGCTACGCTCGACGGAGCCTCTAACCCTTGAGCACCATCGTCGCGGGACCCCGCTGCCCCGATGGTCGTCCCACAGCTGCGCGGATGCGACGCTCCCGCCGCCGCCGTTGGCACCGTCAAGAGCCAAGCCACGGTGCGGTCGGCGTTATCGACATCCATGCCAAGCACAGCCATGGAAGCCATGGTGCGTGCTCAGCTACTACTGAGGTTTTCGCCAGCGGCTGAGGAGATGGATGAGTGACGCGGCACCATCCAAACCCTTATCGATTTTGCCGAAGCTGGGGGCTCGCGACGAGCTGGCCCGCCACGGCCTCCCCAAGCGACAGCAACCGCCCGCACTGCTCGCCGAACGGAGGGGGTCGTCCCCACCACGGCAGCCGGTGTAGGCGCAGCTGAACCAAGACCCCGACAATGTCTCGATGGCCTCTTCCGACCCTCGAGCATGTCCAGGCCAACTTCGAACCCTGGAAGATAGGTGATGGGGAGACACGCGCATCGTTATAGATCGACGCTGCAACGACCCCCGCCAGACCAACGGGCACGATGGCTTCAATGTCGACGAGCCTGCGCTTAGTGTTGGCGGGTGCCTACCTTTTGAGGTCGGCTGCCCTGCCTTTAGACGAGAGTTGTGGCAAGTCCCTTGCACATTTAAGCCAGAGATACCTGAGAAGTATGACGAGAGGCTGAACCCGGCAGAGTTCCTGAGCATCTACACCATCGCTGTTCAGGCTGCCGGGGGAAGAGACAAGAAGGTGTTCACTAACTACTTCCCTTTGGCCTCAAGTCCAATGTGAGGTATTGGCTGATGCACCTGCCAGAGAACTCCATTTCGTCATGGGCAGATTTGTGCCACGAGTTCATCGGTGCTTTCACCGGTGGCCACCAAGAGCCCGGCAGGCCCAGCGACCCGCAGCTTCTCCAGCAGAAGGAAGGAGAAACCCTTCGTAAGTATTTATAGATTCAGTAAAGTTCATAGAAAAATTCCAAATATCCATCCGACGGCCGTTATAGCAGCTTTCCAGTCCAATGTGCGCAACCGCCGCATTCATTCCAAAATGAATGTGCGGTTTCCCAAGACTGTGAAGGAGCTGTACACACTGGTGGATAAGTGTGCTTGGATGGAGGAAGGAAGGAAATTGCCCAGAGAGGAAGATTGCATCAATGTTGATTCAGAGGATGAAGATGAATCAACTAGCTAGAGGAAGGGCAAGAAGCGCAGCAAGAAACCAAGAGATAAGGCAGTGATGAATGTGGAAGGTTCAGGCACACCTAGTACCGGCAAGAAGGCCAAGGCTGAGGCCCCCCAGCAAGGACGCTGCCGTGTGCGCTGCCTGCCGGGAAGCCGCTACCGCGGAGAAAGCTGGGAAAGGTGATGGTCCGTACTGCAAGATCCACCGGACCAAGGGCCACGACCTTCAGGAGTGCTATCAGGTTGAGCAGCTTGTCAAGAGACAGAGGGCAAAATATGATAAGTGTGATAAGGAAAAAGGTCAGAATGCTGCTGGCGGTAAGGGTCGAGGCAGTGAAGAAAATCCGCCGGCAAACCCTTTCGGAACCAAGGAAAACCTGCCAGGGGCCAAGAGAAGGAAATATGTGATGATGTGAGTGATGGGGAGAATGAAGAGGAAACCAGTGAGCAGGAAATTCAGAAGGCCACTGACGCCCTATGCATTGATGGAGGTGCATCTTTGCACACCTCACATCGCCAACTCAAGCGATGGGCACGAGAGGTCAATGTTATGGAACCAGCGCCAGAGGCCCAGAAGCCACTCAAGTGGTCCCGCACGCCCATCATCTTTGATGAGGAGGATCACCCTGGCCGCACCACAGTGATTTGGTGTTTGCCATTGTTGGTCTCCCCAACAATTCGCAACCTCAAGGTCACAAAGATGTTAGCGGATGGCGGGGCCGGGTTGAATCTGATTTCCCCGACAGTCATCAACAAGTTTCAGAATGGAGAAGAAGAGCTAGAAGTTACCGGCACGTTTCAAGGAGTAGACCCCAGTAGGAGCCGTCCTAAGGGGAAGATTACGTTGCCGGTGACGTTTGGGGGAGAACTAAACTATTGGACTGAGAAGATTGTGTTTGATGTGGTTGATCTCCCCCTGCCGTACAACGGGATTCTGGGATGCCCGGTGATGAGGACATAGACCTGGGGTAGGGTAATAGGCCTGACCTATACGTCCTATCCAAGGTCACTGTCTTAGAAGCAAAGAAGCTCAAGAGACAACAGGGAGGGCCCAACAAAGGTGTCGAGTGCAATCCACTCGACCTACCAGTCTCCCGGAGACCCCTCCTTCCTTAGGTCACTCGACCACTCGATCATTCAACCATGCAAGAATCCATTCGACCTGTTTGAAGACCAGGAGTCATCCAGAACAGCAACGGGCAAGCGTCCACTCTATAGTCTTTAAGGCCATTAAGGCATTTAAGGCTGGCGTTATTAGTAACGCCACCTCTTTATGTACATTGAACCCTTGGTAACGGAGGATGGTCGGGGTCCTGGCGTACTCTATATAAGCCACCCTCCTCCTCTGGCACAAGGGTTCGCACCCCCTGTAACACACACATGCATAATCCAGTCGACCGCCTCCGGGCACCGAGACGTAGGGCTGTTACTTCCTCCGCGAAGGGCCTGAACTCGTAAAACTCATGTGTACAACTTCGCCATAGCTACGATCTTTCCTCCTCATACCTACCCCCCATTCTACTGTCAGTCTTAGATCCATGACACCCGGCCCTGACCAAGTTCATGGCAGCATCCCACTATGCTTATAACACTTTGAAGATGCCTGGGCCATTTGGAGTCATCACTATCCTGTCAGATGAGAAGGATGCAATTATCTGTGTGGACAAGATGTACCGGGATGCAGTCGCGGCAGAGGCTGCAGCTATGATAGCTCCCGCCAAGGAAAGAAAAGGAAAGAAGAGGGATTGTAGGACCTCCGACAAGGAGTCCGGGAAGCGGGCCCCCTCTGAGTGCACGTCACCCGTTAACGACATGTCGGAGTGTTCCAACAGCAAGAGATCCAAGGTTACTGCACCCCAAGTGAAGAAGGTCCCGGCAGGGCTGGCTGGCGTTGATGACAAATAGGAAAGCGTGCTCGTTGCCTTCCTGCGGGCGAATATCGATGTGTTTGCCTGGCAACCATCTGATATCCCTGGTGTTCCCAGGAAGGTAATCGAGCACCACCTTGCTGTCTGCCCACATGCCAGACCCGTCAAGCAGAAAGTCTGGAAGCAGGCCTTGGAATAGCAGTTCATTGCCGAGGAAATCAAGAAACTAGAGGCAGCTGGTTTGGTCAGAGGGGTACTGCATCCTACATGGTTAGCAAATCGAGTGGTAGTCCGTAAGGCTAATGGGAAATGGAGGCTTTGCATTGATTTCACAGATCTCAACAAGGCTTGCCCAAAAGACCCGTTTCCCTTGTTGCGCATCGACCAGATTGTGGATTCCACCTCAGGTTGTGATGTGCTCTCCTTTCTGGATGCATACTCTGGGTATCACCAGATCTTCATGTCCAAAGAAGATGAGGAGAAGACATCATTCATCACTCCGTGTGATACGTACTGCTTTGTCTGCATGCCTTTCGGATTGAAGAGTGTCGGGTCCACTTTCATAAGAGCAGTCCAGATTGGTTTTGAGCCACAGTTGCATAGAAATATAGAAGCTTATATGGATGACATCGTGGTCAAAACCAAGGATAAGGCCACCCTTATCCAAGATTTGGAGGAGACATTTTCTAATATGCGCAAGATCAACTTGAAGCTTAATCCGGAGAAGTGTGTATTTGGTGTTCCCTCCGGCAAGCTGCTTGGATTCTTTGTGTCCCATCGGGGGATTGAAGCCAACCCCGACAAGATCAAGGCCATTGAGCAGATCCAAGCGCCAAGGACAATTAAGGATGTAAGGCGCTTGACGGGATGCGTTGCCGCGCTAAGCAGATTCATTTCCAAGTCTGCTGAGCGTGCCCTGCCTTTCTTTAAAATTTTGAAGAAATCAGTGCCTATGGAGTGGACCCCGAAAGAAGATGCAACTTTGCAGGAATGAAGGCCTACCTATCGTCTGTGCCTACCTTGGTTGCCCCCAAACCCCAAGAGTCGTTATTGCTCTACTTGGCGGCAACCAACAAAGTGGTCAGTGCGGCCTTGGTAGCGCAGCGAGAAGTGGATGAGGCTGAAAGTGGCCAGGTCACGGCAGAGTCAGAAAAGGATCAGAACAGCAATGAGCACGACAGCGATGGCAACCCCAAGGACGCGGCAAGGAAGAAAGTGGTGCAGCACCCAGTGTACTTCGTCAGCTCCTTATTACAAGGGGCTAGATCAATGTACTCTGGCATGCAAAAGTTGATCTTTGGCCTCATCATGGCCTCAAGGAAACTGCGCCACTACTTCCAAGCCCATGAGATCACGGTTGTCACTCGCTTCCCGTTGCAAAGGATACTCCGAAACCCTGAGGCTACCGGTAGAATAGTGGAGTGGGCTTTGGAGTTATCCAGCTTTGCTTTGAAGTTTGAGAGCACTTCAACTATTCAGAGAAGGGCACTGGCCGAATTTATTGTAGAATGGACACCAACCCTTGATGAGGAAGTGACAGAAACAGCTCTCCCCGGCAAGGAATTGATACGTCTCCAACGTATCTATAATTTTTGATTGCTCCATGCTATATTATCTACTGTTTTGGACAATATTGGGCTTTATTATCCACTTTTATATTATTTTTGGGACTAACCTATTAACCGGAGGCCCAGCCCAGAATTGATGTTTTTTGCCTATTTCAGAGTTTCGAAGAAACGGAATATCAAATGGAGTCCAAACAGAATGAAACCTTCAGTAACGTGATTTTCTCACCGAATTTGATCCAGGAGACTTGGACCCTACGTCAAGAAAGAAAGGAGGTGGGCACGAGGTAGGGGGTGTGCCCACCCCCCAGGGCGCGCCCTCCACCCTCGTGGGCCCCTCGTGGCTCCCCTGACGTACTTCTTCCTCCTATATATATCCATATACCCTAAAAACATCATGGAGAAATAGATAGGGAGTTCCGCCGCCGCAAGCCTCCAGAGCCACGAAAAACCAATCGGGACCCTGTTCTGGCACCCTGCCGGAGGGGGAACCCTCACCGGTGGCCATCTTCATCATCCCGACGCTCTCCATGACGAGGAGGGAGTAGTTCACCCTCGGGGCTGAGGGTATGTACCAGTAGCTATGTGTTTGATCTCTCTCTCTCGTGTTCTTGATTTGGCACGATCGTGATGTATCGCGAGCTTTGCTATTATAGTTGGATCTTATGTTTCTTCTCCCCCTCTACTCTCTTGTAATGGATTGAGTTTCCCCTTTGAAGTTATCTTATCGGATTAGGTCTTTAAAGATTTGAGAACACTTGATGTATGTCTTGCCGCACGTATCTGTGGTGACAATGGGATATCATGTGATTCACTTGATGTATGTTTTGGTGATCAACTTGCGGGTTCCGCCCATGAACCTATGCATAGGGGTTGGCACACGTTTTCGTCGTGATTCTCCAGTAGAAACTTTGGGGCACTCTTTGAGGTTCTATGTGTTGGTTTGAATAGATGAATTGAGATTGTGTGATGCATATCGTATAATCATGCCCACGGATACTTGAGGTGACATTGGAGTATCTAGGTGACATTAGGGTTTTGGTTGATTTGTATCTTAAGGTGTTATTCTAGTACGAACTCTAGGGCTGTTTGTGACACTTATAGGAATAGCCCAATGGATTGATTGGAAAGAATAACTTTGAGGTGGTTTCGCACCCTATCATAATCTCTTTGTTTGTTCTCCGCTATTAGTGACTTTGGAGTGACTCTTTGTTGCATGTTGAGGGATAGTTATATGATTCAATTGTGTTATTATTGTTGAGAGAACTTGCACTAGTGAAAGTATGAACCCTAGGCCTTGTTTCCTAGCATTGCAATACCGTTTATGCTCACTTTTACCACTTGTTACCTTGCTGTTTTTATATTTTCAGATTACAAAAACCTATATCTACCATCCATATTGCACTTGTATCACCATCTCTTCGCCGAACTAGTGCACCTATACAATTTACCATTGTATTGGGTGTGTTGGGGACACAAGAGACTCTTTGTTATTTGGTTGCAGGGTTGCTTGAGAGAGACCATCTTCATCCTACACCTCCCACGGATTGATAAACCTTAGGTCATCCACTTGAGGGAAATTTGCTACTGTCCTACAAACCTCTACACTTGGAGGCCCAACAACGTCTACAAGGAGAAGGTTGCGTAGTAGACATCAAGCAGTTTCTGGCGCCGTTGCTGGGGAGGTGAGTGCTTGAAGGTATATCTTTAGATCTTGCAATCGAATCTTTTTGTTTCTTGTTTTAGCACTAGTTTAGTCTATAAAAGAAAATTAAAAAATGGAATTGAGTTTGCCTCATACGCTTCATCTTTTTAATATCTTTCATGAGTATGATGGAAAGGAAAATTGTGCCAAAGTGTTAGAAGAAGAATGCATTAAAATGTTTGGCACTAAATCTTTGAATGATGAGCATGATTGCAATGTTGTTAGTACAAATTCTTTGAATATCCATGATACTAATGATGATTGCACTAGTTATGATGAAAATGTCTCCTATAAACATGTCAATTTTTGTGGAGTGCATTGGGTTTGCAAGTACACACCGAATAGAGAAGATAGATATTGCAAAAGGCATAAGTATTTAGAAACTAAATGGTTACAAGAAAGGCTAAATGTTAGTGCTGAAAATTTAAAATATCTTAGCCATACTTGTGAACTTTGCAATGAACATGGTCATTTAAATATCAAATGCAAATTGTTTCATGATCGAATCATGTCCAAAAACTGTGATGACTTGATTTCCCTTGCACATTATAATGAACTTAGTCTGCTTTTAGGTTATGAAGAATTGAAATGTCAAACTAAGTTTATTCCAGAAGAAATTTATATGTATTGTGCGGTGAATTGCATTGAAAATCCTTATATTGCCAATTACATAAAGAAAATAAAAGAAATAGAGGATGAAGAGAACACTAACGAAAGGGAAGAGACTTCCCAATATTCTCCTATTATTTCTTATGATGAATCAGGTAACGAGGAGGAGCCTTCTATTCAACCAATCTCATCAATAAGGAGCTCCAAAAGGAGGATTGAACCCACACATGACGTGGTGAAGAAGAAGAAAATAAAAAGGAAGAGAGGTAAAAAGATATCTCTCCCTAATAATGTTGCTCCTATTATTGTTGTGCCTCATGAAAATGAATCAAAAATGATCGTGGAAGATGATGCACTTGATGATGATCTCGTTATGCCTATTGCTTATTGTGATGATTATGATTGGGAAGATAATGATACTCCTTATGATCTTGAAAATCTTTTTGGCACTTGCTTGGAAGAATATGATAATTGCTATACTATTGGTGTTATCCATACTATTAATGATGAGAGTGATTATGCTTATGATATGAAAAGGCCCAAGCATGGGGAAGCTATGTTTGATGAGGATGACATATTTGAGAATATATTTGCTGCAATTAATGTTTGTCCCAAGCTTGGGGATGCTATGTTTAATGATGATGACATTTTTAGCCTCCCAAGTTTTGATATGCAAAGTTGTTATGATGATAGCATGCCTTCTACCTATGATGATTATATTGATGAAAGTGGGTTTGGAAGAGTGTCAACTTTAGGAAGTAATGATCCCACTATTTTGGGATGTTGAATCTTATAATATTTATGAAAGTGGATTTGGAGAGGTCATGACTTTATTTAGTGATGAGTCCACTATCTTGGAAGAGGTTTCAATCGATTATGATGAGAACAAAGTTGCTACTTATGATGATTATTGTGATGAAACTTATGCTATAAAAAGTAGTGATGATTATATTTATAAAACTTGTCATGATTATGATTACCCTTTTTCTGAACATTACTCTTTTAATGTGGAAACAATTTATAGTATTCAAGTCTCTTATGATACTCCCACTACTATTCCGAATGAGAAGAATTTTGCTTATGTGGAGAGTAGTAAATTTTCTATGCTTGTAGATCATGAAAAGAATTATTTAGGTGCTGGTTATATTGTTGAATTCATTCATGATGCTACTGAAAATTATTATGAGGGAGGAACATATGCCTGTAGGAATTGCAATAATATCAAGTTTCCTCTCTATGTGTTGAAATTTTTGAAGTTGCACTTGTTCTGCCTTCCTATGCAAGTTGATTCTTGTTCCCATAAGTTGTTTGCTCACAAAATCCCTATGCATAGTAAGTGGCTTAGGCTTAAATGTGCTAGTCATATGCTTCATGATGCTCCCGTTATGTTTCAATTCTTATCTTTTATGTGAGCATCATTGTCATCATCATGCCTAGCTAAAAAGGCATTAAAGAAAAGCGCTTGTTGGAGACAACCCAATATTTACCCTTACTGTTTTTGTGTGTTCAAATGATTATGCTACTGTAGTAATCATGTTTTCTAGATTTTGTTTCAATAAAGTGCCAAGTAAGACCTTTAGGATAACCTACGGTGATAGTTATTTGATCTTGCTGTAAAAAACAGAAACTTTGCGCGCACGAGATTAGTTTTCATAAATCACAGAAACGTGATTTGCAGTTGATTATTTTTGAAGTAGATTAATAAAAAATTATCTAGGACTTCTTAATTTGGTAGAATTTTTGGATTTCCAGAAGTATACGTTTGATACAGATTGCTACAGACTGTTCTGTTTTTGACAGATTCTGTTTTCTATGTGTTGTTTGCTTATTTTGATGAATCTATGAGTAGTATCGGAGGGTGTGAACCATAGATAAGTTGGAATACAGTAGATATTACACCAATATGAATTTAGAATGAGTTCAAAACAGTACCTAAGTGGTGATTTATTTTCTTATACTAACGGAGCTTACAAGTTTTCTATTGAGTTTTGTGTTGTGAAGTTTTCAAGTTTTGGGTAAAGATTCGATGGACTATGGAATAAGGAGTGGCAAGAGCCTAAGCTTGGGGATTCCCAAGGCACCCCAAGGTACTATTCAAGGACAACCAAGAGCCTAAGCTTGGGGGTGCCCCGGACGGCATCCCCTCTTTCGTCTTCATTCATCGGTAACTTTACTTGGAGCTATATTTTTATTCACCACATGATATGTGTTTTGCTTGGAGCGTCATTTTATTTTGTTAGTTTTGCTTGCTATCATTTATAATAATGTTTTGCATCTTTATTTTCAATAAAAATGTCAAGGATAGCCTTTGCCATGCTTATTTTGCAAGTATATATGTTGCTGTTTGAAAACAGAAAGTTTACCGCTGTTGCAAAAATTCCCTAGAAAAGTCAGAATGTGATAAAACGTTGAAACCTTTTGCATAATAACCTCTGATAAATTTACTACAGTGGGAATTTTCGTTCATAATTTTTGGAGTTAGGGAAGTATTGATACTCTTGCATTCTTTATAGACTGTACTGTTTTGGCAGATTGCTGTTATGTTTGCGTATGTTTGCTTGTTTAATGATTCTATTTGAGGATAGGAGTATTAAATATGCAGAGGCATTTAGTATGCAATGTTGAATAATAATTTTTTTGATTTTCTACAGTAGAGAATGATAAGGTTTTTGCATTGGTTCATACTAACTTATCTCACGAGTTCTTGTTGAGTTTGGTGTGGATGAAGCTTTTGAGATTTAGGGAGACCATGATATGAAAGGAATTAAGGAGACACAAAAGCCCAAGCTTGGGGATGCCCAAGGCACCCCAAGATAATATTTCAAGAAGTCTCAAGCGTCTAAGCTTGGGGATGCCCCGGTTGGCATCCCACCTTTCTTCTTCAACAATTATCAATTAGTATCGGTTAAACTTAAGTTTTTGCTTCTTCACTTGATGTGTGCTATCCTTGCAATGTCGTTTTATTTTGCTTTGCTTGCTGTTTGAATAAAATACCAAGATCTGAAATTCTTAAATGTTAGAGAGTCTTCACATAGTTAAATAATTATTCAACTACTCATTGATCTTCACTTATATCTTTCGGAGTAGTTTGTCATTTGCTCTAGTGCTTCACTTATATCCTTTGAGCACGGCGGTGGTTTTATTTTGAAGAAATAGATGAACTCTCATGCTTCACTTATATTATTTTGAGAGTCTTAAATAGCATGGTAATTTGCTTAAATAATCCTAATATGCTAGGTATTCAAGATAGTAAAAACTTTCTTATGATTGTTTTGAATACTAAGAGAAGTTGGATGCTTGATAATTGTTTTGAGATATGGAGGTAATAATATTAGTCATGCTAGTTGAGTAGTTGTGAAATTGAGAAATTCTTGTGTTGAAGGTTGCAAGTCCCGTAGCATGCACGTATGGTGAACATTGTGTAACAAATTTGAAACATGAAATATTCTTTGAGTGTCTTCCCTTGTGTGGAGGTCGGGGGCGCGCGATGGTTAACTCTTACCAACCTCCCCCCTAGGAGAATGCGCGTAGTGCTTTCGTTTTTGATGGCCTGTAGATTTTTGCAATAAGTATGTGAGTTCTTTATGACTAATGTTGAGTCCATGGATTATACGCACTCTCACCCTTCCATCACTGCTAGCCTCTCTAGTACCGCGCAACTTTCGCCTGTGCAATACACCCACCATATATCTTCCTCAAAACAGCCACCATACCTACCTATTATGGCATTTCCATAGCCATTCCGAGATATATTGCCATGCAACTTTCCACCATTCCGTTTATCATGACACATTCATCATTGTCATATTGCTAGCATGATCATGTAGTTGACATAGTATTTGTGGCAAAGCCACCTTTCATAATTCTTTCATACATGTCACTCTTGGTTCATTGCATATCCCGGTACACCGCCGGAGGCATTCATATAGAGCCATACCTTGTTCTAGTATCGAGTTGTAATCATTGAGTTGTAAATAAATAGAAGTGTGATGATCATCATTTTCTAGAGCATTGTCCCAAGTGAGGAATATAAAAAAAAGGGAGAGAAAGGCCATAAAACAAGAGAAGGCCCAAAAATGATGAGAGAAAAAGAGAGAAGGGACAATGCTACTATCCTTTGCCACACTTGTGCTTCAAAGTAGCACCATAATCTTCATGATAGAGAGCCTCTCATTTTGTCACTTCCATATACTAGTGGGAATTTTTCATTATAGAACTTGGCTTGTATATTCCAACAATGGGCCTCCTCAAGTGCCCTAGGTCTTCACGAGCAAGCAAGTTGGATGGACACCCACTTAGTTGCGTTTTGTTGAGCTTTCATACATTTATAGCTCTAGTGCATCCGTTGCATGGCAATCCCTACTCCTCACATTGATATCTATTAATGGGCATCTCCATAGCGCGTTGATACGCCTAGTTGATGTGAGACTATCTTCTCCCTCTTTTTGTCTTCTCCACAACCACCATATTCTATTCCACCCATAGTGCTATGTCCATGGCTCACGCTCATATATTGCGTGAAGGTTGAAAGAGTTTGAAAATTCTAAAGTATGAAACAATTGCTTGGCTGAATCCGGGGTTGTGCATGATTTGAGAATTTTGTGTGACGAAGATGGAGCATAACCAAACCATATGATTTTGTAGGGATGAACTTTTTTGGCCATGTTATTCTGAGAAGACATAATTGCTTAGTTAGTATGCTTGAAGTATTATTATTTTTATGTTAATATGAACTTTTGTCTTGAATCTTTCGGATCTGAATATTCATACCACAATTAAGAAGAATTACATTGAAATTATGCCAAGTAGCACTCTGCATCAAAAATTATCTTTTTTATCATTTACCTACTCGAGGACGAGCAGGAATTAAGCTTGGGGATGCCTGATACGTCTCCAACGTATGTATAATTTTTGATTGCTCCATGCTATATTATCTACTGTTTTGGACAATATTGGGCTTTATTATCCACTTTTATATTATTTTTGGGACTAGCCTATTAACCGGAGGCCCGGCCGAGAATTGTTGGTTTTTTTTCCTATTTCAGAGTTTTGAAGAAACGGAATATCAAACAGAGTCCAAAGGGAATGAAACCTTCGGGAACGTGATTTTCTCACCGAATATGATCCAGGAGACTTGGACCCTACGTCAAGAAATAAAGGAGGTGGGCATGAGGTAGGGGGGCGCGCCCACCCCCCCAGGGCGCGCCCTCCACCCTCGTGGGCCCCTCGTGGCTCCCCTGACGTACTTCTTCCTCCTATATATATCCATATACCCTAAAAACATCGTAGAGCAGAATAGAATGGGAGTTCCGCCATCGCAAGCCTCCAGAGCCACGAAAAACCAATCGGGACCCTATTCTGGCACCCTGCCGGAGGGGGGAACCCTCACCGGTGGCCATCTTCATCATCCCGGCGCTCTCCATGATGAGGAGGGAGTAGTTCACCCTCGGGGCTGAGGGTATGTACCAGTAGCTATGTGTTTGATATCTCTCTCTCTCTCGTGTTCTTGATTTGGCACGATCTTGATGTATCGCGAGCTTTTCTATTATAGTTGGATCTTATGTTTCTTCTCCCCCTCTACTCTCTTGTAATGGATTGAGTTTCCCCTTTGAAGTTATCTTATCGGATTGAGTCTTTAAAGATTTGAGAACACTTGATGTATGTCTTGCCGTGCGTATCTGTGGTGACAATGGGATATCACGTGATTCACTTGATGTATGTTTTGGTGATCAACTTGCGGGTTCCGCCCATGAACCTATGCATAGGGGTTGGCACATGTTTTCGTCATGATTCTCCGGTAGAAACTTTGGGGCACTCTTTGAGGTTCTATGTGTTGGTTTGAATAGATGAATTGAGATTGTGTGATGCATATCGTATAATCATGCCCACGGATACTTGAGGTGACATTGGAGTATCTAGGTGACATTAGGGTTTTGGTTGATTTGTATCTTAAGGTGTTATTCTAGTACGAACTCTAGGGTTGTTTGTGACACTTATAGGAATAGCCCAATAGATTGATTGGAAAGAATAACTTTGAGGTGGTTTCGTACCCTACCATAATCTCTTCGTTTGTTCTCCGCTATTAGTGACTTTGGAGTGACTCTTTATTGCATGTTGAGGGATAGTTATATGATTCAGTTATGTTATTATTGTTGAGAGAACTTGCACTAGTGAAAGTATGAACCCTAGGCCTTGTTTCCTAGCATTGCAATACCGTTTACGCTCACTTTTACCACTTGTTACCTTGCTGTTTTTATATTTTCAGATTACAAAAACCTATATCTACCATCCATATTGCACTTGTATCACCATCTCTTCGCCGAACTAGTGCACCTATACAATTTACCATTGTATTGGGTGTGTTGGGGACACAAGAGACTCTTTGTTATTTGGTTGCAGGGTTGCTTGAGAGAGACCATCTTCATCCTACACCTCCCACGGATTGATAAACCTTAGGTCATCCACTTGAGGGAAATTTGCTACTGTCCTACAAACCTCTGCACTTGGAGGCCCAACAACGTCTACAAGGAGAAGGTTGCGTAGTAGACATCAGGAATCATCCCAAGAATGGATTATGTATTTTGATGGTGCTTTTTCCCTACAAGCCGCAGGGGCTGGCGTGCTTCTTGTTGCCCCCTCCGAGGAGCACTTAAAGTACGTCGTCCAAATGCACTTCGCCCAGGAAGAAGCCACCAACAATACAGCTGTGTATGAAGGGCTCCTTGCCGGTCTCAGGATTGCAGCAGAATTGGGAATTAAGAAGTTGATAATTCGAGGAGATTCACAGCTTGTGGTGAAGCAAGTCAACAAAGATTATCAGAGCCCATTGATGGAAGCATACGTCAAGGAAGTGAGGAGATTGGAGGAGCACTTTGATGGGCTGCAAACAGAGCACGTACCCCGTGTGGAAAACATCATAGCTGATCACCTGTCAAAGTGTGTTGCGCAGAAGCTTCCTACGGAACCAGGATCTTTTGTTCTCCGTTTCTCTCAACCCTCCGTATCACCAGCCACAATGGCCCGGAAGAGGAGAAAGTTGGACTACGGTAAGCCTCTCCCGGTAGAGTCATCTGCTCTCGGCAGAGACCTTGCTGGAAACAACTCCTCACAGTGTGTCGGACCACCCCCTCTAGTCAAGCCTATGGACCCCGCGAATGAGGCTGGTGCTCCCGCAGTAGAGGAGGTGCCACTATTCCTCGTTGCCGAGCCCCAGGCTCCAACTTGGGTAAGGCACATTGTCCACTTCCTCCAAACCGGAGAACTCCCTGGCAACTAAGATGAAACTGAGAAAGTAGCCCGGAGGGCCAGTATGTATCAGTTTGTCGATGACACTCTATACATAAGGAGGCCCAACAGTGTGAAATTGAAGTGTGTTTGTCGGGAGGATGGAAAGGAATTGCTGGTTGAAACTCACGGAGGAATGTGTGGCTCACACATAGGATCAAGGGCATTAGTTGGGAAAACATTCCGACAAGGATTCTATTGACCCACAGCCCTCCAAGATGCAGTCGAGCTCGTCACGACATGTGAAGCTTGCCAGTTCCATTCCAAGAGAACACACCTGCCTGCCTAAGCCCTTCAGACAATCCCTCTATCATGGCCATTTTCGGTGTGGGGGCTCGATATCCTCAGCCCCTTCCCCCGAGCAATCGGGGGCTTTGAATTCTTGTTCGTTGCCATCGACAAATTTACAAAGTGGCCGGAAGTGACTGCCATGAGAAAGGTGACTGCTCAGTCAGCTATCAAGTTCATGAAAGAATTGGTGCGTCGTTTCGGAGTTCCGGCAAGGATCATCACTGACAACGGCACCCAGTTCACGAGCCACGCCTTCATGCAATACGTTCATGCCCTTGGATGCAAGATCTCATTTGCTTCTGTGGCACACTCCCGGAGCAATGGACAAGCTGAGAGGGCGAACGCTGAAGTGCTTCATCGACTCAAGGAAAGAACTTTTGATATGCCGCAGAAGCACAGCAGGTGGTGGATCAAGGAGCTGCCGGTAGTTCTCTGGTCCCTCAGAACGACACCTAACCGAGCTACCGGGAAGACTCCCTGGTCTACGGGGCAGAAGCAGTTATTCCCACGGAACTCATTTACGGGTCCCCTCGAGTGCTTGCCTACGATGAAGTAGCGCAGGATCAGCACCGGCGTGACGATGCTGTGCTACTGGAGGAGAATCGTCTTCGGGCCACTACGCGTGTTGCACACTACCAGCAAGCCCTGCGTCGCTATCACAGCTGCAGGGTTCGTGCCTGGTGTTTTGAGGAAGGTGACCTTGTCCTTAGGCACGTTCAGTCTAAAAAGGGTACAAACAAGCTGTCACCAAAGTGGGAAGGCCCTTACCGGGTGGTACGAGTCACCAGACCCGGCGCAGTCCGTCTGGAGACCGGAGATGGCACTCAGTTGCAAAACTCATGGAATATTGAGCATCTCCGCAACTACTACCCTTAAGGCGTGAGGCTGCCGGGCACCGCCCGGCAGCAACCCTTTTGTAAAGGCCTTGCCTCAGCTGCATGTAACCCCTTGTACAAAGCCGGGGCGATGACCCCGTGCAAGAGAAAATAAAGAAGCGTTGTAAGGGGCCCCAACTAAGATTGCATGCATGCATGAGCACACCAAGATCACTGCATAAGCATTTGCATATGCATATAGATAGGATTGCATCCTGCATTCATTCTCATTTACATGGAATTGCAGGTTCCTGCCATGAACTTGGCTTCGACAAAGGATGAGAAGATTGCTCGGCACATTAGTGTTCTATAAAGCTATAACTTTGCATGAGAAAACCTTGCCTCTCTTTTGAAACTTAGGTGGTCCCATCCAGGACTCGAACGTTGCTTCGGTCGGGATGGTTGCAGTGGCCTTTGGTAAAAAGGAGCTGGTGGGGGGCTGTCCCCTCTATTTATTCCCCGGCACACGTGGCTCTCCGGCAGACAAAGAGGGTGCCGACAGGATATCCTGTCGGGGAAAACTCATTTATTTTCATTAAAGAGGCATTCTACCTCTGCATGGACATACACATTCACGGGTTTCCGACAAGACTCATCTTTTTCATTCATATGCTAATACAAGTACAAGCATTATAGAACACAAAGATGGACTCGATAGATTACATTATTTGAATTAAAATTTGGCAATTGCCAGCTAGTTTAAGATTGAAAAAAGATAAGTGCATCGTAAACTCCTCTCCCTGTCCCTCTAGTCCTAGGTAGTGCGGTCGGAAGAGAAGGGGACGGGCGATGACCGACACAACGCCACCTCGATCCTTGTCAGGAACTGGCAAGCCCAGCCTGACAAGATCAGGAGTGGCGAGGCTGAAAAGGAGGAAGACATGTGGGGCACCCCGACGGTCCCCTGGTCACCACCTCCAGGACCGGAAGAGGGGCTCCAGCACAGCCACCGGCAGAGGAAGGCGTCGGGGCCTAGTTAGAAGACCCCAAAAGGAAGCGGAAGCACCAGGGGTACAAGCCTTTTCCCGGCTGCCGGAAGAAACGACGATGACGGCGCCAAGAAAAGGGGGAAAGAGCCAGGCGGACAGGCAGCAGGTCGCCGGTACGAGACGAACACGTCGATGCAGTCATGCTCCTGCTGGTCGGCCTGCCTCCCGTCTTCTCCTTCTCCCCAGGCTTCGTAACCATCAACACCGTTCCGGGGTAAGGCCAAGGCACCCGTCCGGCGCTCTCCCCGGGAAGACGGCGAGAGGCCAAAATGGCCAGGGGGCTCGAGGCGCACCGCTCCCCTCCTTGGCGGACAGGAAGGCGCGCCCCTTGTTGACATCAGCCCCAAGACCTCCGGGAGGGGCAATACTGGGATTACCACTGATCTCCCGCCCGGCCTCCCGGCCGAGCCTTGAAGGGACCCAGAAGCTCACCATGCCAAGGATCAGGCTCACTCCCCGGGCGCCAACACCAGCATCAGGCAATAATAGCCCCAAGTAGAAGCCCGGGGGCTGGCCTCGGGCTCTTTTATTCAGCATCACCAGAGGAAGCAGAGAAGAAGAGAAGAAATGCAAAGTTGGATGACTCCGTCCTCCTCCGCCCCTCCTTTTATAGGCGGGACGAGGAGGAGGGCCGCTTCATCAACGGGCAACCACCGTCCTCCTCCGCCAATTCAAGGCGGGCGGACCCACTCCAAGATGCTCTCCCGTGCCACGCGTCTCCGTTACCTACCCCGCATGATGCATGCATCATACGTGGCTAAGGATAAGAGCGCGTCGTGGGAAGAGTAAATTGGCGGTTTCCACCCGGTGCGTTAAAGTCATTCACGGGCCATCAGTGCAGCGGCCCCACCATTGATGGCTTTACACCATGCGTGGGGAAATCGGAAACCGTCCCGGTATCAAGATCAATGGAGCAGCAAAAGGAACCTCAAGGGGCCAACCCCTTCAGCGATTCTGCATGTGCACTTATTAGGCCCTACCCCGACGACGCTCAGCAGCGCGTTCGGGGCAGGCCCGGGGGCTTCTGTCGGTGCAACAAACCATGGGTCTGTTTCCCAACTGTGCACACGCGCAAGATCAAGATTGAAGCACCATCTTGAGCCAAAGATTGAAGGACCAAGAGATTTGAAGAACCAACATGCAACCTAGAGAGACCAAGATCAAGCTAGAAGAGCCAGATATCAGCAAGAAGAGGGCCTCCCTTGCCGGCAGGCGAGCCCGGCAAGGGGCGAGGCCACCACCAGAAGCAAGTAACCAAGATTCTCCGGCAGAGCCTGTCAGGGATCGCGGGGGCAGAACCACCCCACCAAACCACTCAAGCACGACCCACATTGTCAATCAATGCGGTGTCAGGATGCAAGATGGTTAAGTGGCAGCCATTCGCCACATGGCAGCCATTTCCTACAGAAGAAACCCGCAGGTGACACCCGTCCTGCAACGTGTCAAGGGAACAGATGCGGAGCTAGCAAGATAGCCCGGCAGGCCTTGCCGGGCGACCAGTGATGTGACACTAAGTGGCGCATTTAATGCACCATGTCAGCCCACAGAGTTAGGTATGATAGCACTGTTCCCTATCATATCAATGGATAATGACCACTTTGCCACTGTGGTGACCCCTTAATCTATAAAAGGAGGCACATGGCACTCGTAGGAGGGGTTGGAAAGTTGAGGAACCCAAGCCACCATACGCGCGTAGTCACTTCAACCATGAGGCAAACCATGCCGGGCAAGTGTACTACACACCACCACATTCATTCCACCATCAATCCACCAAAGCAGGAGTAGGGGCTTACTCCTAGCGGCGACCCGAACCTGGGTAAATTGCTTGTGTGCTCTTTGCCGTGTTGTCGTTCGCCGATCTGCTCTTTGTGCAACGCGACGTCCCCCCGCCGAACCAGCAAGGGGCCGCCCGACCCCATAGGTGGCCGCGGATATCCCGCGACAACGACCAACACACACTTCGACCTATGCCCCCCTTCAAGATGTTTATGAAAATTTAACGAGCCGAAGGCGAGCAGGAGGTTCCCCGCGCCGTAGGCGCCATGTGGCACCACGACGGACAACGCGCCGCTCGACCAACACGCTGCACGACCAACACACATTTCGACCTGTGCCCCCCTTCAAGATGTTTATGAAAATTTAGCGAGCCGAAGGCGAGAAGGAGGTTCCCACGCCGTAGGCACCATGTGACACCACGATGGACAACGCGTCGCATGACCAACACGCTGCGCGACCAACACACACTTCGACCTATGCCCCTCCCCTTCAAGATGTTTATGAAAATTTAATGAGCCGAAGGCGAGCAGGAGGTTCCCCGCGCCGTAGGCGCCGTGTGACACCACGACGGACAACACGCTGCACGACCAACGCGTTGCTCGACCAACACACACTTCGACCTATGCCCCCCCCCTTCAAGATGTTTATGAAAATTTAACGAGCCAAAGGCGAGCATGAGGTATACAAGCAGAGGCGTGGGTTGTATCACTTTACTAAATTGGAGCATCTTCCCAACCGTGCGTCAACCCATGCCGTTGCTCCGTATGTATGATAAGGTGCACTTGAAAGGTCACATTTGATAGTGTTGGAAGCCCTCGCCCGTAACTACCCCATAAATCTCCATTTCCCAGAAATATAATGCAAACAAAAAGGGAAACAAAATGGAAACAGGGAACCGACGCAGTTGGTCGTTATTTTGTGTCTGTTATCGTGCGGAAAGGGAAAAACGGAAAATTCAAGTAGTTGGAGGGTTAAACTGCAAAAGGCAAGAAACCACAAACCATAAAGGGAAAACTGGGAACCAACTATTGGATTCAGGGCTCCGTAGGCCCGAGAAAGGTTCGAACTCTGGGGCGTGTGCGGAGAACTCAACCTCTCCGGCCAACTGACCCGTCGCCCCACAGCCTAGCTCGATGAACAAGAAAGAAGATGGACACGACAGTTTACCCAGGTTCGGGCCACCTTGCGGTGTAAGACCCTACTCCTGCTTTGTGTGGATTTTCCTCACGGGGGGCTGAGGATGAACTGGTACAAGGGATGAACAACCTTGCGAGGTCTGCTCTAGTGAGGGGATGAGTTGATGAGGTGAGGATGGATCGGGGTCCGATCCCGCCCATGGTGGTGGCTAACCTATATTTATAGTGGCCTTGGTCCTCTTCCCCTGAAGTGTAGGCGGGAAGGGATTCCACAATGGCCAATTCGAACGGGGACAAGTAGTACATCTTATCCTGACAAAAGGTGGTCTTCTCCTACAAAGCTCCTAGTCGTGACGTCGCGATGGGCTCGGCGATGACATCCGTCCTGCTGTCCTGGCGGTCTTGGTCTCGTTGCACGGGAATGGAATCCTTTGGCTGATTCCTCGCGACTCCACGCCTGCGCTTGCCTCCTTAGCACCAAAGAGGAAACCTGCTCCTCTACGCCCGCCGGCGCCCGCCTGGCCTTGGTCGTCATGGCTTGCGTCACCCCATCCTCATGAGATTGGGCACTTGCATAGGAAACTCCGCTCCTCACGAGCAGCCCAGGGAAGGCCGGTCCCCTGCATATTGAATATACCTCAGGAATGGTCTTTTCCATCCCCTGCATATTGAAGTTCATCACAAAGCTCTTGTAGCTCGGTGGAAGCGACTGAAGGATTCTGTCAATGACCGCGTCATCCGGGAGATTAACTCCCAGCTGAGTCAGGCGGTTGTGCAACCCAGACATTTTGAGTATGTGCTCACTTACAGAACTATTTTCCTCCATCTTACAACTGAAGAACTTGTTGGAGACTTCATATCTCTCGACCCGGGCATGAGCTTGGAAAACCATTTTCAGCTCCTCGAACATCTCATATGCTCCGTGTTGCTCAAAACGCTTTTGGAGCCCCAGTTCTAAGCTGTAAAGCATGCTGCACTGAACGAGGGAGTAATCATCAGTACGTGACTGATAAGCGTTCATAATGTCTTGGTTTGCTGGGAATGGTGCTTCACCTAGCGGTGCTTCTAGGACATAATCTTTCTTGGCAGCTATGAGGATGATCCTCAGGTTCCGGACCCAGTCCGTATAGTTGCTGCCATCATCTTTCAGCTTGGTTTTCTCTAGGAACGCGTTGAAGTTGAGGGCAACATTAGCGTGGGCCATTTGATCTACAAGACATATTGTAAAGTTTTTAGACTAAGTTCATGATAATTAAGTTCATCTAATCAAATTATTCAATGAACTCCCACTCAGATAGACATCCTTCTAGTTATCTAAGTGAAACATGATCCGAGGCAACTAGGCCATGTCCGATCATCACGTGAGACGGACTAGTCAACATCGGCGAACATCTACATGTTGATCGTATCTGCTATACGACTCATGCTCGACCTTTCGGTCCTCCGTGTTCCAAGGCCATGTCTGTACATGCTAGGCTCATCAAGTCAACCTAAGTGTATTGCGTGTGTAAATATGGCTTACACCCGTTGTATTCGAACGTTAGAATCTATCACACCCGATCATCACGTGGTGCTTCGAAACAACGAACCTTCGCAACGGTGCACAGTTAGGGGAAACACTTTCTTGAAATTATTGCGAGGGATCATCTTATTTAAGCTACCGTCATTCTAAGCAAATAAGATGCAAAACATGATAAACATCACATGCAATCAAATAGTGACATGATATGGCCAATATCATTTTGCTCCTTTGATCTCCATCTTCGGGGCGCCATGATCATCGTCGTCACCGGCATGACACCATGATCTCCATCATCGTGTCTTCATGAAGTTGTCTCGTCATCTATTACTTCTACTACTATGGCTAACGGTTTAGCAATAAAGTAAAGTAATTACATGACTTTATATGTTGACACGCAGGTCATGAATAAATTAAGACAACTCCTATGGCTCCTGCCGGTTGTCATACTCATCGACATGCAAGTCGTGATTCCTATTACAAGAACATGATCATCTCATACATCACATATGTCATTCATCACATCCTTTGGCCATATCACATCACAAAACACTTGCTGCAAAAACAAGTTAGACGTCCTCTAATTGTTGTTGCAAGTTTTTACGTGGCTGCTATAGGTTTCTAGCAAGAACGTTTCTTACCTACGCCAAAACCACAACGTGAATTGCCAATTTCTATTTACCCTTCATAAGGACCCTGTTCATCGAACCCGGTCCGACTAAAGTGGGAGAGAAAGACACCCGCTAGCCACATTATGCAACTACTGCATGTCAGTCGGTGGAACCAGTCTCACGTAAGCGTACGTGTAAGGTCGGTCCGGGCCGCTTCATCCCACAATGTCGCCGAATCAAGATAAGACTAGTAACGGCAACATAATTGACAATATCGACGCCCATAACTGCTTTGTGTTCTACTCGTGCATAGAAACTACGCATAGACCTAGCTCATGATGCCACTATTGGGGATCGTAGCAGAATTTAAAATTTTCTACGCATCACCAAGATCAATCTATCGAGTATTCTAGCAATGAGGGGAATAGGAGTGCATCTACATACCCTTGTAGATCGCGAGCGGAAGCGTTCAAGTGAACGGGGTTGATGGAGTCGTACTCGTCGTGATCCAAATCACCGATGATCCTAGCGCCGAACGGACGGCACCTCCGCGTTCAACACACGTACGGTTAGGAAGACGTCTCCTCCTTCTTGATTCAGCAAGGGGGAAGGAGAGGTTGATGGAGATCCAGCAGCACGACGGCGTGGTGGTGGATGCAGCAGGGTCTCGGCAGGGCTTCGCCAAGCACCATCGAGAGGGAGAGGTGTTACGGGAGGGAGAGGGAGGCGCCAGGGGCTAGGGTGCACAGCCCTCCCTCCCCCCTCTTTATACAGGGGCCCAGGGGGTGCCGGCCCCTCTAGATCCCATCTAGAGGGGGGCGGCAGCCAAGAGGGTGGCTTGCCCCCCAAGCCAAGTGGGGCGCCCCCACCCCTAGGGTTCCCCAACCCTAGGCGCAGGGGAGGCCCAAGGGGGGCGCACCAGCCCACCTGGGGCTGGTTCCCCTCCCACTTCAGCCCATGGGGCCCTCCGGGATAGGTGGCCCCACCCGGTGGACCCTCGGGACCCTTCCGGTGGTCCCGGTACAATACCGGTGACCCCTGAAACTTTCCCGATGGTCGAAACTGGACTTCCTAAATATAAATCTTTACCTTCGGACCATTCCGGAACTCCTCGTGACGTACGGGATCTCATCCGGGACTCCAAACAACTTTCGGGTTACTGCATACTAATATCTCTACAACCCTAGCGTCATCGAACCTTAAGTGTGTAGACCCTACGGGTTCGGGAGACACGCAGACATGACCGAGACGCCTCTCCGGTCAATAACCAACAGTGGGATCTGGATACCCATGTTGGATCCCACATGCTCCACGATGTTCTCATCGGATGAACCACGATGTCGAGGATTCAATCAATCCCGCATACAATTCCCTTTGTCAATCGGTACGTTACTTGCCCGAGACTCGATCGTCGGTATCCCAATACCTTGTTCAATCTCGTTACCGGCAAGTCACTTTACTCGTACCGTAATGCATGATCCCGTGACCAACCCCTTGGTCACACTGAGCTCATTATGACGATGCATTACCGAGTGGGCCCAGAGATACCTCTCCACCATACAGAGTGACAAATCCCAGTCTCGATTCGTGCCAACCCAACAGACACTTTCGGAGATACCCGTAGTGTACCTTTATAGCCACCCAGTTACGTTGTGATGTTTGTCACACCCAAAGCACTCCTACAGTATCCGAGAGTTGCACAATCTCATGGTCTAAGGAAATGATACTTGACATTGGAAAAGCTCTAGCAAACGAACTACACGATCTTTTGTGCTATGCTTAAGATTGGGTCTTGTCCATCACATCATTCTCCTAATGATGTGATCCCGTTATCAATGACATCCAATGTCCATAGCCAGGAAACCATGACTATCTGTTGATCAACGAGCTAGTCAACTAGAGGCTCACTAGGGACACGTTGTGGTCTATGTATTCACACATGTATTACGATTTCCTGATAACACAATTATAGCATGAATAATAGACAATTATCATGAACAAGGAAATATAATAATCATTTTATTATTGCCTCTAGGGCATATTTCCAACAGTCTCCCACTTGCACTAGAGTCAATCATCTAGTTACATTGTGATGAATCGAACACCCATGGAATTCTCGTGTTGATCATATTTTGGTCTAGGGAGAGGTTTAGTCAATGGATCTGCTATATTCAGATCCGTATGTACTTTACAAATCTGTATGTCTCCATTTTGAACACTTTCACGAATGGAGTTGAAGCGACGCTTGATATGCCTGGTCTTCCTGTGAAACCTGGGCTCCTTCGCAAGGGCAATAGCTCCAGTGTTGTCACAGAAGAGAGTCATCGGGCCCGACGCATTGGGTATGACTCCTAGGTCGGTAATGAACTCCTTCACCCAGACTGCTTCTTGTGCTGCCTCCGAGGCTGCCATGTACTCCGCTTCACATGTAGATCCCACCATGACGCTTTGCTTGCAACTGCACCAGCTTACTACCCCACCATTCAAAATATACACGTATCTGGTTTGTGACTTAGAGTCATCCAGATCTGTGTCGAAGCTAGCGTCGACGTAACCCTTTACGACGAGCTCTTCGCCACCTCCATAAATGAGAAACATATCCTTGGTCCTTTTCAGGTACTTCAGGATGTTTTTGACCGCTGTCCAGTGTTCCTTGCTGGGATTACTTTGGTACCTACCTACCAAACTTACGGCAAGGTTTACATCAGGTCTAGTACACAGCATGGCATACATAATAGACCCTATGGCTGAGGCATAGGGGATGACACTCATCTCTTCTATATCTTCTGTCGTGGTCGGGAATTGAGCCGTGCTCAATCGCACACCTTGCAATACAGGCAAGAACCCCCTCTTGGACTGATCCATATTGAACTTCTTCAATATCTTGTCAAGGTACGTACTTTGTGAAAGACCGATGAGGCGTCTCGATCTATCTCTATAGATCTTGATGCCTAATATATAAGAAGCTTCTCCAAGGTCCTTCATTGAAAAACACTTGTTCAAGTAGGCCTTTATGCTTTCCAAGAATTCTATATCATTTCCCATCAATAGTATGTCATCCACATATAATATGAGAAATGCTACAGACCTCCCACTCACTTTCTTGTAAACGCAGGCTTCTCCATAAGTCTGCATAAACCCAAACGCTTTGATCATCTCATCGAAGCGAATGTTCCAACTCCGAGATGCTTGCACCAGCCCATAGATTGAGCGTTGGAGCTTGCACACCTTGTTAGCATTCTTAGGATCGACAAAACCCTCCGGCTGCATCATATACAATTCTTCCTTAAGAAAGCCGTTAAGGAATGCCGTTTTAACGTCCATTTGCCATATCTCATAATCATACAATGCGGCAATTGCTAACATGATTCGGACGGACTTCAGCTTCGCTACGGGTGAGAAAGTCTCATCGTAGTCAACCCCTTGAACTTGTCGATAACCCTTAGCGACAAGTCGAGCCTTATAGATGGTCACATTACCATCCACGTCTGTCTTCTTCTTAAAGATCCATTTATTTTCTATGGCTCGCCGATCATCGGGCAAGTCAGTCAAAGTCCATACTTCGTTTTCATACATGGATTCTATCTCGGATTTCATGGCTTCTAGCCATTTGTTGGAATCTGGGCCCGCCATCGCTTCTTCATAGTTCGAAGGTTCACCGTTGTCCAACAACATGATTTCCAGGACAGGGTTGCCGTACCACTCTGGCGCGGAACGTGTCCTTGTGGACCTACGAAGTTCAGTAGAGGCTTGATCTAAAGTATCTTGATCATCATCATTAACTTCCTCTCTAATCGGTGCAGGCACCACAGGAACATTTTCCTGAGCTGCGCTACTCTCTGTTTCAAGAGGCAGTACTTCATCAAGCTCCACTTTCCTCCCACTAACTTCTTTCAAGAGAAACTCTTTCTATAGAAACGATCCATTCTTGGCAACAAAGATCTTGCCTTCGGATCTGAGGTAGCATGTATACCCAATGGTTTCCTTAGGGTATCCTATGAAGACGCATTTTTCCCACTTGGGTTCGAGCTTTTCAGGTTGAAGTTTCTTGACATAAGCATCGCATCCCCAAACTTTTAGAAACGACAGCTTAGGTTTCTTCCCAAACCATAATTCATACGGTGTCGTCTCAACGGATTTCGACGGAGCCCTATTTAAAGTGAATGCGGCAGTCTCTAAAGCATAGCCCCAAAATGAGAGCGGTAGATCGGTAAGAGACATCATAGATTGCGCCATATCCAATAGAGTGTGATTACGATGTTCGGACACACCATTTCTCTGAGGTGTTCCAGGCGACGTGAGTTGTGAAACGATTCCACATTTCCTTAAGTGTGTGCCAAATTCGTGACTCAAATATTCTCCCCTACGATCTAATCGTAAGAACTTTATTTTTCTGTCACGTTGATTCTCAACCTCACTCTGAAATTCCTTGAACTTTTCAAAGGTCTCAGATTTGTGTTTCATTAAGTAGACATACCCATATCTACTCAAGTCATCAGTGAGGGTGAGAACATAACGATAGCCTCCGCGAGCCTCAACACTCATTGGACCGCACACATCAGTATGTATGATTTCTAATAAGTTGGTTTCTCGCTCCATTGTCCCGGAGAACGGAGTCTTGGTCATTTTACCCATGAGGCATGGTTCGCACGTGTCAAATGATTCGTAATTAAGAGACTCAAAAAGTCCATCTGCATGGAGCTTCTTCATGCGTTTGACACCTATGTGACCAAGGCGGCAGTGCCACAAGTATGTGGGACTATCATTATCAACCTTACATCTTTTGGTATTCACACTATGAACATGTGTAACATTACGCTCGAGATTCATTAAGAATAAACCATTCACCAGCGGGGCATGACCATAAAACATATCTCTCATATAAATAGAACAACCATTATTCTCGGATTTAAATGAGTAGCCATCTCGAATTAAACGAGATCCTGATACAGTGTTCATGCTCAAAGCTGGAACTAAATAACAATTATTGAGGTTTAAAACTAATCCCATAGGTAAATGTAGAGGTAGCGTGCCGACGGTGATCACATCAATCTTGGAACCATTCCCGGCGCGCATCGTCACCTCGTCCTTCGCCAGTCTCCGCTTATTCCGCAGCTCCTGTTTGAGTTACAAATATGAGCAACCGCACCGGTATCAAATACCCAGGAGCTACTACGAGTACTGGTAAGGTACACATCAATTACATGTATATCACATATACCTTTAGTATTGTCGGCCTTCTTGTCCGCTAAGTACTTGGGGCAGTTCCACTTCCAGTGACCACTTCCCTTGCAATAAAAGCACCCAGTCTCAGGCTTGGGTCCATTCTTTGGCTTCTTCCCGGCAACTGGCTTACCGGGCGTGGCAACTCCCTTGCCGTCCTTCTTGAAGTTCTTCTTACCCTTGCCTTTCTTGAACTTAGTGGTTTTATTCAACATCAACACTTGATGTTCCTTTTTGATCTCCACCTCCGCTAATTTCAGCATTGAATATACCTCAGGAATGGTCTTTTCCATCCCCTGCATATTGAAGTTCATCACAAAGCTCTTGTAGCTCGGTGGAAGCGACTGAAGGATTCTGTCAATGACCGCGTCATCCGGGAGATTAACTCCCAGCTAAGTCAGGCGGTTGTGCAACCCAGACATTTTGAGTATGTGCTCACTTACAGAACTATTTTCCTCCATCTTACAACTGAAGAACTTGTCGGAGACTTCATATCTCTCGACCCGGGCATGAGCTTGGAAAACCATTTTCAGCTCCTCGAACATCTCATATGCTCCGTGTTGCTCAAAACACTTTTGGAGCCCCGGTTCTAAGTTATAAAGCATGTCGCACTGAACGAGGGAGTAATCATCGGCACGTGACTGATAAGCGTTCATAACGTCTTGGTTTGCTGGGAATGGTGCTTCACCTAGTGGTGCTTCTAGGACATAATCTTTCTTGGCAGCTATGAGGATGATCCTCAGGTTCCGGACCCAGTCCGTATAGTTGTTGTCATCATCTTTCAGCTTGGTTTTCTCTAGGAACACGTTGAAGTTGAGGGCAACATTAGCGTGGGCCATTTGATCTACAAGGCATATTGTAAAGTTTTTAGACTAAGTTCATGATAATTAAGTTCATCTAATCAAATTATTCAATGAACTCCCACTCAGATAGACATCCCTCTAGTTATCTAAGTGAAACATGATCCGAGGCAACTAGGCCGTGTCCGATCATCACGTGAGACGGACTAGTCAAAATCGGTGAACATCTACATGTTGATCGTATCTACTATACGACTCATGCTCGACCTTTCGGTCCTCCGTTGAAATGATCTAGATGACGACTAGAGGGGGGTGAATAGGAGTTTTAAAACTTTTACGGATTTGGCTTTATCCTAATGCGGAATTAAACTAATGGATACTTTTCAAGCACAAATTCTAAATATGCTAGGCTCAACTAAGTGCACCAACAACCTATGCTAAACAAGATAGGCAATTAAGCAAACTAGCAAGCACAAACTATATCACAAGATATATAAATATGGGCAAGTATGAATTGCGGAAAGTAAAGGGTGTGGGTATGAGATAACCACAAGTGAGTCGGGGACGCGGATTTATCCTGAAGTTCACACTCGTGAGAGTGCTAATCTCCGTTAGAGCGGTGCCGTAGCCAAAGCTCCGGGGCGTCACCAAGTGACTCACCGTATTCTCCCTTTCGAGTCACCCCCAGTGGATGAGCGTCGGTTCACTCGGGGTTGGTCTTGAAGGCGACTACCACACCTTTACAAACCTCTCCGGAGCACACCACAACCACGGAAGCTTCCAGAGGAACTTGACCACCTAGGCCACTTGAACACCGTTCCTCGGAGCACACCACAAAAGGAAGCTTCCGGGGGAACCTTGGCCACATAGGCCTCTTCACAATCTTCTCAATATATCACCAAACCGTTTAGGACGCAAAGCCTCCAAGAGTAATAAACTCACGGGCTCTCACACGAACTAATTGATGCGGGGATCTCAACCAATGCAACAAATGCAATGCAAGGTCAAGCAACAAATGCTCAACTCACTCTCTCAATCTCACAAGATGCAACTCAAGAAAGTGGGAGATTGAAGAGAGGGGATGCAATGGAGGAAATCAACAAATGACTCCAAGATCCATCCACAAATCCCCCTTCACTTAGAAGGGAGATAGGGGTTTGGGAGAGGTGGTAAGAGGCTCAAAATGATGTTCAGAATGTGAATCAACAACACCCAAACCGGTGGGGAGGAAGGGCTCTTTTATAGCCAACTTCCAAAACTAGCCGTTGGGGCTCCAACGGACACTTCCTGGACACCCCGTGCCCACAGGGGTTTAGACCCCGTGCCCACGGGGTCCCGTGCGCATGGTACAAGCCCGTGTGCACGGGGCCCCGTGCCCACAGGGGTCAAAAACCCTGTGTCCACGGGGTACCCAGAACAGCCTGCAGCAGCCCACTAAAACAGTGATAACTTTGGCATACGGACTCCGAATTCGATGATCTTGGGCTCGTTTTGAAGCTATGGAAAAGCTCAAGGTCCTCACATAGAGAACCACCCAAGATCAACAATAAATAATGATGCAAGTAATGCAAAGGTTTGAGCTCTCTACATGCTACATGATCAAGCTACTTGCCCGAGAGTCCCTCTCGATAGTACGGCTATCAAACCTATAATCCGGTCTCCCTCCAAGCACCATGAGACCGGCAAAACTAGGAAAACCTAGATAAGGTATACCTTTGCCTTGCATATTCAACTTGAGCTTGGTGATGACTCCAATGCTTGTCTCAAGTTGGAATCCCTTTCTTGTCCACAACCACTTGGTGAAGATGCTTGAATTGATTCCTCATATTGCAATGAGGGAAGCCTTAACTTAAGCCCATCTTCACATGAGAATTATCATGATGTGGAGCGCAAGCTTCAAAGAAGATAAGCTCTGGCTTCTCATCTTGCACTTGGACTCCTCGAACCCGATGACCATCACCACTTGATGTCATCCACACATAGGCTACTTGAGATCTTTCCTTTTGATGCAAACCCATGAGAAACACCTAACCCACATAGACATACCAAACACATAGCATGGGTTAGGTAACAAAGCACAATTCACAATTACTTACCATACCACTAGATCACTTGATCTCATGTGGTATAATGTTTGTGCTTTGAGGGTTGACCACTTAGATATAATCTTCGAGCTTCATCTTGGTCAACCAACAACTTTACTCGAAGCTCCATCTTGGTTTCTTGAAATCCACAATGAACTCTTCATTTCCCTTCATTGCTTCAAGACTATATCACCAAAGACTCTTCCACGACCATATCAAGTTCCACTATGAATATCATCTTGGTCACCACTTGCCCTTCTAAAAAACTCCATCACAATCTCTTGAGAGGCATAATGAATTCGTCACTCTAGTTGCTTGCTTCAAGACTTGATCAACCGAAACCCAACACATGAGCTCACCATGATCTTGTCTTGAGACCATAACTTGAATTCTTCTATTCGATTATTCTCTCAAGCCCTTGATCCTTAAAAGCCCTCCATCATAATATCTTGAGAGGCACAATGAATTCTTCACTCTAGTTTTTTTCTTCAAGACTTGATCAACCTAAACCCAGCACATGAGCTCACCATGATCTTGTCTTGAAACCATAACTTGAATTCTTCTCTTTGATTACTCTCTCAAGCCTTGATCCTCAGAAGCCCAAATATATCAATCTTTGAGATCCTCCAATGCACTCCATCATGAACATAATTAGATTAGGCATTGAAACCAATCTTGATGGCTTCAATAGAATTACCCAAAGACCAACTTGAAACCTCACTAGATATGGGATATCGAGAGCCAACACCTAGGCCCCGTGAGCACAGGGTATCCAGAGAGTTGACACTCGACCCCGTGCGCAAGGTACAAGCCCGTGTGCACGGGGTATCCAGAGAAGGATACCATGAGGACTTCTTCGGATGCTTTGATGGCAGACTTCACAAAACAACCCAATGCACTTCAAGCATCACTATGGAACATATCTTCATATAAGATTCAATGCACTTGATGCTCCATAGGAATTGTCATTTAATACCAAAGCATAGGGCAAATATATCTTCATATATATGGACTTCATCCTTGATTCCGTCCAATATCCTTGAGGCACTATCTTCATATATATATGGACTTCATCCTTGATTCCGTCCAATATCCTTGAGGCACTATCTTCATATATATGGACTTCATCCTTGATTCCGTCCAATATCCTTGAGGCACTATTTATGGACAAAACCTTCAAATATATCTCACTGAAAACATTAGTCCATAGAGATTGTCATTTAATTACCAAAACCACACTTAGGGGCTACATGCCCTTTCAATCTCCCCCATTTTGGTAATTGATGACAATCTCAACAAGAGGGTTTATATAATGAATTTAAGACAAGTATGCAATCTATCCGAGAATAAATTGTATACTTGAGGTGGTTTTGATAGCCTCAAACATCAGAAAGATAGTTGATGTTATCAAAACCAGTTGTACTAGCGTCGAAATACTACACAAGAATTTGATGCTAGTAGAACCACAATATATCGAGCAAACTCCCTCACAATATATGCACAGGAAATAACTTGGTGGAGTTTCCTCTATATACACATCCATGCAATGAGCAAGCACAACAAAAGTAGATAAGCATGAATGACAGGAACCAACCCACTTCACCTAAACCCTCTAAACTTCTCTCCCATTGGCAACAAGTGCCAAAATGGAAGAAAAATATAGACGGGCAATATAGTATGAGTTCCTCCTTAATTTGTGCATTTCTCATATTGTGAGTGGAATCAAATGCACATATCCAGTTACGAACAAATGAAGAAATTCACACTATATTGAGGATCCATAGAATGCACCAAAAAGATATGACAATAGAATCAAACATTCAAAGGATCCAAAGAACATATTTTGGACAAGGGATAATGGAGATATCCAATATGATAGTCATGCTAAGCATGGGTCCAAAATATATCCAACAACTCATGAGTGCAAACATATATGCAAAACATAGAAGCACTCACTCAACAAGTACTAATCATGCTATGATGCAACATACACAATGTTGACTCTAATTTAAATAAATGCATGGAGTAAGTACTTGTTACCGAGAGAGAGAGAGAGAGAGCATTGGTTCAAGGGGCCCTTGATCTAGTAAGCGAGCATGAGGGACTTGATCTTGTTCTTGGATAGCTACATGATCTCCCATAGCATCTTGTTCTTATGTTGGGGGTGATGACTTCCCTTGTGGTGGATCCACAAGAGGGGCTCTTACTCCTTCTTCTTCTACATGGATAAGGGGTGTTTCTTGTGGAATAATATGACCAACCCCATTGTACTTGTATCTCGGGAAGGAGCCTCATCACCTACAACACTTGAAACAAATTGCTCCACATGGAAGGACCGAACCGGGTTTTCATTTATCTTCTCCCCCAAATCAAAGAATCAATCAAGCTTGGCCCTAATAATTTCCCACAGTGTCTCCACCTTCCTCGTGAATAAGCCAAGCATCCAATGCTTCTCCAAGGTACCTAAAACACATTATGGTACAAAATGGCCCCCAAACATATTGGGTCCGAAGTAGTAAGCACAACCACAATACATAGGGCAAACTCCACAATAAGTATGTGCAAAAGGATATGAAATTGAATTTCATGCACACCTTTAACCATTAATGATATTATGGAGTTTACCCTATATAGAGAATCAAGAGAGCAAGCAAGGCATGAAGAAGTATATAAATAAATATGCATGCACATGCTTACCAAGATCCAAAGAGATATAATTTGGACAAAAGAACACTTAAAAGATGAATACTCCAATAATGACATAAAGCATTCAAGTTGTCCAAATTATATCAAAGTGACGAATCCACACAGGACCGCACACAAAGTAAAACATATGAACTAAGCAAAAACCAACGAGCATAAAGGATATACACTACACACATGCTCAAAGGCTTATCTCACTCAAGTAGATAATAGATAGTACAAGCAGTGAGATATGGCAAGTTGAAGCACGAGCCAAGAAGAAGATGATCATAAGGTTCTACCACATGAGGAAATACCAATTGAAGAGAATACAAATGGTATTTGGAATTAACACTCGGGGGTAGATTCCGAAGATGCACAAGATCATCAACATACTCCAAAGCATAAGAGAGAAATAGCGTACTTGGCCGGGTGGGCATTTCTGCCCAAAGGACCCCGTGCGCACGGGCCAAGTTAGCCCCGTGCGCACGGGGTGTCCAGAAACTCACTGAAGAACATCACCGGACACCGCAACGAAGCATGCAACAAAGGCAAATAACAACAAACAAGAGATAATTAGTGGATGCTCTGAGAATTTGAATTTCAAATGAGCTTGGCATACCACATAGTGACTAGATAAGATTGAATATCAATACTATGTGGCATTTCTCATATTCACATTTTGGGTTTGTGATGTGCACAAAACATAGCACTCCCCCATAATGTGATGATCCACTAATATCTCGCAAGAGCCAAACAAGCTACAATAAAGGCTTAAAACAACAAGCACCACTATATGATGTGCAATGCAACCTACACATGCTAGATAACACAAATCAAGCATACTAGAAAATACAACATATAAATGCACATGCTAGATACAAAACCTAAGCATGCAAGGGGCGAGAACTTTCAATGTAAGCAATAAAAATACAAGTTACGGCAAGGAGGAACATTGGATAGATAAAATGACGATAAACCACATGACTTGGCTCGAACAAATAAATGATGAATATTCTTTTCTTCATGGACTAGCCAAATCTCCAATGTCCTCCACACACCTATTGATCAAGTTTGAGCTTGATGGTCCCCAACCAAGTTGGGTACTAAGAAGTTAGTCACAATAGGCTTGGCAACCCAAATGGTCTTTTCCATTTCCAAACCACTTTGGGCACCAACAAACTTGGCAAACAAATTGCCAACAACATCCTTCCTAAGCGAATAATGATCATTGACGAGAGGAGGCTTAGGGATGTTACTGTTGGGACAAGATGAGGATACGTGTCCCTTCTCACGACAAATATAGCAACATGTGCTCCCCTTCTCTTCTTCTTTATTTCATCAACTTGGGGAGCATTATCTTTGTTCATCATTGGTAGTGGCCTTTCTTCAACATGAGGTTGACCTTGAGATTGAACTTGAGGACACTTCCCTTGATGCTTCACATTTGAAGCCTTCTTCTTCAATGGACAATATCTCACATGGTGTCCAACATTCTTGCACTTGAAGCATGTAATGTTGGTCGGATTCTTGACTTGATCTTGTCCCTTCTTCTTTCTCTTGGACTTCTTATTGTTGGAGATGAAACCAAGTCCGCCCTTGTCATGAGGGGATTTTTGAACACTCAAGATAGCATTGAGAGAGGTATTTCCTTCATGACATATTTCCAAGTCTTTCTTTAAAATAGTGACTTGGGCCTTGAGCTCTTTGTTTTCCTCTACAAGGTTAGTATCAACAAAAGTACTAGAGGAAGTAGAAGCTTCATTGTTAGAGCAACAAGGCAAGGAGAGCAATTCATCACAAAAATTAGCAATAATATGTCTAGATGAATCACTAGGACTAGCACATGTCAATAAAGCATTTTGAGTAGAATTAGTGCTAATGTCCACATGAGGCTCACACGATGTTACCTTAGTAAAAATAGCCTCATGAGCTAACTTTAGCCTTTCATGGGAAATTAGAAGGTCATCATGAAAGCCCGAGAGCTTTTCATGACTTTCTTCTAATCTTCCATAATTGCTAGTTAGCAAAGCAAGTTGAGCCCTTAGCTCAACATTCTCCTTCAAGATAGATGCTTCACAAGAAGTAGAGTTAGTAGCACAAGCATCATTGATAATATGAGAGGAGCTAGAAGAAACTAGAGACTTCACATGAGTAGCTTGAAGTTCCTCATAAGACTTAGAGAGTTTGGTGAGCTCTCCTTTGACATTCTTGTAGACAAGGTCAAGGTGCTCAAAATCCTCTTTAAGTTGATCATGAGCAACTTCAATCTCTTCTTTAGAAGACTCTAAGTCTCTAAGAGTTTCTAGAGCATCAAGAAGGTTACAATCAAGTTTTTAATTTTGTTCTTGCTCTTCGTGAAGTAAATCATTACACTTTCCAAAATGAGTGATAAGATCTTTAAACATCTCATAAGTGTTCTTATTTACCCCACGAAGAGAATTACCAATTTCATATATTTCTTGACTCATATCCCTATCACATTCATCATTACTCTCATCAATATCATTACAAAGAGTAGATGATACCTCAGTATTACCTCTTGCCATGAGGCTCATGTGAACATCGGAGGTTGATGATGATTCTTTTGGAGAGGGAGTTTCTTTATCATCAAGAGTAGGATATCCATGTCCATGCTCTTGACACTCATAGCATTTCCTCTCCAACAAGGTGATGTCCTTCTTTGCTCCTCTAGCAATTTCCTCATTAATGATGTGTGCACTATTTTCTCTTGTTTCCTCTACATGGTTAGTCAAACAACAACTAGAGGAAATAGAAGCAAATAGATCATGGAAACAAGGAGTATCAAGCATATCATCACAAAAGGTATTCAAGGAATCTCCAAATGATATGCATGGACTATCAACACAAGAATGTAAGTCATTTTTGCTAGATATGCTCAAGTCCATAGAATCTACAACACTACCATGTATACATGTAAGATCATCAATGTTGATCACATCATCACAATCATCACAAATGATATTTTCACTCACCATGTTATTACCTTGGGACATGCCACATGATGGTGAGGCGGAAGAAGTTGAAATGTCCAAGTACACGGAGGAAGAAGCAATATGGAGATCTTCATGATTTGAAGATGTGGAGACCTCCTCAATTAACTCCTCCGAAAGATGATGAATATCAACAAGATTGGACCCACCATATATTTCTTCAAGTTTGGTCCACATATCATGAGCCGTCACACAAGTCATGATAGACTCAAATACTTTGAGGGATATAAACCGGATTATGGCATTCTTAGCACTATATCCACAAAGCATATCATCATTTTCCTCACTAGTTGGAAAAAGGTCATCCTTCCACGGAGAAGCCCCTACAAGAACAATTCGTACAAAACTTGGACCCATGGTCCGGAAATGACAGAGCATGCGAATTTTCCACAAGTGATAGTTTGTGCCACTAAAACAAAAGGTGTCATCATGCACTATACCACTAGTCGACATCTTTACTCTCTAGGCGATGAAGCCTGCCAAGGAGAGACCAAAGCTCTGATACCAATTGAAATGATCTAGATGACGACTAGAGGGGGGGTGAATAGGAGTTTTAAAACTTTTATAGATTTGGCTTTATCCTAATGCGGAATTAAACTAACGGATACTTTTCAAGCACAAATCCTAAATATGCTAGGCTCAACTAAGTGCACCAACAACCTATGCTAAACAAGATAGGCAATTAAGCAAACTAGCAAGCACAAACTATATCACAAGATATATCAATATGGGCAAGTATGAATTGCAGAAAGTAAAGAGTGTGGGTATGAGATAACCACAAGTGAGTCAGGGACGCGGATTTATCCCGAAGTTCACACTCGTGAGAGTGCTAATCTCCGTTAGAGCGGTGCCGTAGCCAAAGCTCCGGGGCGTCACCAAGTGACTCACCGTATTCTCCCTTTCGAGTCACCCCCAATGGATGAGCCTCGGTTCACTCGGGGTTGGTCTTGAAGGCGACCACCACACCTTTACAAACCTCTCCGGAGCACACCACAACCACGGAAGCTTCCGAAGGAACTTGACCACCTAGGCCACTTTAACACCCTTCCTCGAAGCACACCACAAAAGGAAGCTTCCAGGGGAACCTTGGCCACATAGGCCTCTTCACAATGTTCTCAAATATATCACCAAACCGTCTAGGAGGCGAAGCCTCCAAGAGTAATAAACTCACGGGCTCTCACACGAACAAATCGATGCGGGGAGCTCAAACCAATGCAACAAATGCAATGCAAGGTCAAGCAACAAATGCTCAACTCACTCTCTCAATCTCACAAGATGCAACTCAAGAAAGTGGGAGATTGAAGAGAGGGGATGCAATGGAGGAAATCAACAAATGACTCCAAGATCCATCCACAAATACCCCTTCACTTAGAAGGGAGATAGGGGTTTGGGAGAGGTGGTAAGAGGCTCAAAATGATGTTTAGAATGTGAATCAACAACACCCAAACCGGTGGGGAGGAAGGGCTCTTTTATAGCCAACTTCCAAAACTAGCCGTTGGGTCTCCAACGGACACTTCCTGGACACCCCGTGCCCACAGGGGTTTAGACCCCGTGCCCACGGGGTCCCGTGCGCACGGTACAAGCCCGTGTGCACGGGGCCTCGTGCCCACGGGGGTCAAAAACCCCGTGTCCACCGGGTACCCAGAACAGCCTGCAGCAGCCCACTAAAACAGTGATAACTTTGGCATACGGACTCCAAATTCGATGATCTTGGGCTCGTTTTGAAGCTATGGAAAAGCTCAAGGTCCTCACATAGAGAACCACCCAAGATCAACAATAAATAATGATGCAAGTAATGCAAAGGTTTGAGCTCTCTACATGCGACATGATCAAGCTACTTGCCCGAGAGTCCCTCTTGATAGTACGGCTATCAAACCTATAATCCGGTCTCCCTCCAAGCACCATGAGACCAGCAAAACTAGGAAAACCTAGCTAAGGTATACCTTTGCCTTGCATATTCAACTTGAGTTTGGTGATGACTCCAATGCTTGTCTCAAGTTGGAATCCCTTTCTTGTCCACAACCACTTGGTGAAGATGCTTGAATTGATTCCTCATATTGCAATGAGGGAAGCCTTAACTTAAGACCATATTCACATGAGAATTATCATGATGTGGAGCGCAAGCTTCAAAGCAGATAACCTCCGGCTTCTCATCTTGCACTTGGACTCCTCGAACCCGATGACCATCACCACTTGATGTCATCCACACATAGGCTACTTGAGATCTTTCCTTTTGATGCAAACCCATGAGAAACACCTAACCCACATAGACATACCAAACACATAGCATGGGTTAGGTAACAAAGCACAATTCACAATTACTTACCATACCACTAGATCACTTGATCTCACGTGGTACAATGTTTGTGCTTTGAGAGTTGACCACTTAGATATAATCTTCGAGCTTCATCTTGGTCAACCAACATCTTTACTCGAAGCTCCATCTTGGTTTCTTGAAATCCACAATGAACTCTTCATTTCCCTTCATTGCTTCAAGACTATATCACCAAAGACTCTTCCATGACCATATCAAGTTCCACTATGAATATCATCTTGGTCACCACTTGCCCTTCTAAAAAACTCCATCACAATCTCTTGAGAGGCATAATGAATTCGTCACTCTAGTTGCTTGCTTCAAGACTTGATCAACCGAAACCCAACACATGAGCTCACCATGATCTTGTCTTGAGACCATAACTTGAATTCTTCTCTTCGATTATTCTCTCAAGCCCTTGATCCTTAAAAGCCCTCCATCATAATATCTTGAGAGGCACAATGAATTCTTCTCTCTAATTGTTTTCTTCAAGACTTGATCAACCTAAACCCAACACATGAGCTCACCATGATCTTGTCTTGAAACCATAACTTGAATTCTTCTCTTTGATTACTCTCTCAAGCCTTGATCCTCGGAAGCCCAAATATATCAATCTTTGAGATCCTCCAATGCACTCCATCATGAACATAATTAGATTAGGCATTGAAACCAATCTTGATGGCTTCAATAGAAGTACCCGAAGACCAACTTGAAACATCACTGGATATGGGATCTCGAGAGCCAACACCTAGGCCCCGTGAGCACAGGGTATCCAGAGAGTTGACACTCGACCCCGTGCGCAAGGTACAAGCCCGTGTGCACGGGGTATCCAGAGAAGGATACCATGAGGACTTCTTCGGATGCTTTGATGGCAGACTTCACAAAACAACCCAATGCACTTCAAGCATCACTATGGAACATATCTTCATATAAGATTCAATGCACTTGATGCTCCATAGGAATTGTCATTTAATACCAAAGCATAGGGCAAATATATCTTCATATATATGGACTTCATCCTTGATTCCGTCCAATATCCTTGAGGCACTATCTTCATATATATATGGACTTCATCCTTGATTCCGTCTAATATCCTTGAGGCACTATCTTCATATATATGGACTTCATCCTTGATTCCGTCCAATATCCTTGAGGCACTATCTATGGACAAAACCTTCAAATATATCTCATTGAAAACATTAGTCCATAGAGATTGTCATTTAATTACCAAAACCACACTTAGGGGCTACATGCCCTTTCATCCGTGTTCCGAGGCCATGTCTGTACATGCTAGGCTCGTCAAGTCAACCTAAGTCTATTGCGTGTGTAAATCTGGCTTACACCCGTTGTATTTGAATGTTAGAATCTATCACACCCGATCATCACGTGGTGCTTCGAAACAACGAACCTTCGCAACGGTGCACAGTTGGGGGGAACAGTTTCTTGAAATTATTGCGAGGGATCATCTTATTTAAGCTATCGTCGTTCTAAGCAAATAAGATGCAAAACATGATAAACATCACATGCAATCAAATAGTGACATGATATGGCCAATATCATTTTGCTCCTTTGATCTCCATCTTCGGGGCGCCATGATCATTGTCGTCACCGGCATGACACCATGATATCCATCATCATGATCTCCATCATCGTGTCTTCATGAAGTTGTCTCGTCATCTATTACTTCTACTACTATGGCTAATGGTTTAGCAATAAAGTAAAGTAATTACATGACTTTATATGTTGACACGCAGGTCATAAATAAATTAAGACAACTCCTATGGCTCCTGCCGGTTGTCATACTCATCGACATGCAAGTCGTGATTCCTATTACAAGAACATGATCATCTCATACATCACATATGTCATTCATCACATCCTTTGGCCATATCACATCACAAAACACTTGCTGCAAAAACAAGTTAGACGTCCTCTAATTGTTGTTGCAAGTTTTTACATGGCTGCTATAGGTTTCTAGCAAGAATGTTTCTTACCTATGCCAAAACCACAACGTGAATTGCCAGTTTCTATTTACCCTTCATAAGGACCCTGTTCATCGAATCCGATCCGACTAAAGTGGGAGAGACAGACACCCGCTAGCCACCTTGTGCAACTAGTGCATGTCAGTCGGTGGAACCAGTCTCACGTAAGCGTACGTGTAAGGTCGGTCCGGGCCGCTTCATCCCACAATGCTGCCGAATCAAGATAAGACTAGTAACGACAAGATAATTGACAATATCGACGCCCACAACTGCTTTGTGTTCTACTCGTGCATAGAAACTACGCATAGACCTAGCTCATGATGCCACTGTTGGGGATCATAGCAGAATTTAAAATTTTCTACGCATCACCAAGATCAATCTATGGAGTATTCTAGCAACAAGGGGAATAGGAGTGCATCTACATACCCTTGTAGATCGTGATCGGAAGCGTTCAAGTGAACGGGGTTGATGGAGTCGTACTCGTCGTGATCCAAATCACCAATGATCCTAACGCCGAACGGACGGCACCTCCGCGTTCAACACACGTACGGTTAGGAAGACGTCTCCTCCTTCTTGATCCAGCAAGGGGGAAGGAGAGGATGATGGAGATCCAGCAGCACGACGGCGTGGTGGTGGATGCAGCAGGGTCTCGGCAGGGCTTCGCCAAGCACCAACGAGAGGGAGAGGTGTTACGGGAGGGAGAGGGAGGCGCCAGGGGCTAGGGTGCGCAGCCCTCCCTCCCCCCTCTTTATATAGGGGCCCTGGGGGGCGCCGGCCCCTCTAGATCCCATCTAGAGGGGGGGCGGCGGCCTAAAATTTTCTACGCATCACCAAGATCAATTTATGGAGTATTCTAGCAACGAGGGGAATAGGAGTGCATCTACATACCCTTGTAGATCGCAAGCGGAAGCGTTCAAGTGAACGGGGATGATGGAGTCGTACTCGCCGTGATCCAAATCACCAATGACCAAGTGCCGAACGGACAGCACCTCCGCATTCAACACACATACGGTCGGGAAGACGTCTCCTCCTTCTTGATCCAGCAAGGGGGAAGGAGAGGTTGATGAAGATCCAGCAGCACGACGGCGTGATGGTGGATGCAGCAGAGTCTTGGCAGGGCTTCGCCAAGCACCAACGATCGGGAGAGGTGTTATGGGAGGAGGAGGGAGGCGCCAGGGGCTCAGGTGCGGCTGCCCTCCGGGTGGCTTGCCCCCCAAGCCAAGTGGGGCGCCCCCACCCCTAGGGTTCCCCAACCCTAGGCGCAGGGGAGGCCCAAGGGGGGAGCACCAACCCACCTGGGGCTGGTTCCCCTCCCACTTCAGCCCATGGGGCCCTCCGGGATAGGTGGCCCCACCCGGTGGACCCCCGGGACCCTTCCGGTGGTCCCGGTACAATACCAGTGACCCCCGAAACTTTCCCGATGGCCGAAACTGGACTTCCTATATATAAATCTTTACCTCCGGACCATTCCGGAACTCCTCATGACGTCCGGGATCTCATCCGGGACTCCGAACAACTTTCGGGTTACTGCATACTAATATCTCTACAACCCTAGCGTCACCGAACCTTAAGTGTGTAGACCCTACGGGTTCGGGAGACACGCAGACATGACCGAGATGCCTCTCCGGTCAATAACCAACAGCGGGATCTGGATACCCATGTTGGCTCCCACATGCTCCACGATGATCTCATCGGATGAACCACGATGTCGAGGATTCAATCAATCCCGCATACAATTCCCTTTGTCAATCGGTACGTTACTTGCCCGAGACTCGATCGTCGGTATCCCAATACCTTGTTCAATCTCGTTACCGGCAAGTCACTTTACTCGTACCGTAATGCATGATCTCGTGACCAACCCCTTGGTCACACTAAGCTCATTATGATGATGCATTACCGAGTGGGCCCAGAGATACCTCTCCGTCATACGAAGTGACAAATCCTAGTCTCGATTCGTGCCAACCCAACAGACACTTTCGGAGATACCCATAGTGCACCTTTATAGCCACCCAGTTACGTTGTGACGTTTGGCACACCCAAAGCACTCCTACGGTATCCGGGAGTTGCACAATCTCATGGTCTAAGGAAATGATACTTGACATTGGAAAAGCTCTAGCAAACGAACTACACGATCTTTTGTGCTATGCTTAAGATTGGGTCTTGTCCATCACATCATTCTCCTAATGATGTGATCCCGTTATCAATGACATCCAATGTCCATAGCTAGGAAACCATGACTATCTGTTGATCAACGAGCTAGCCAACTAGAGGCTCACTAGGGACACGTTGTGGTCTATGTATTCACACATGTATTACGATTTCCTGATAACACAATTATAGCATGAATAATAGACAATTATCATGAACAAGGAAATATAATAATCATTTTATTATTGCCTCTAGGGCATATTTCCAACAGAAATTGCCGCGATCAAGAAGGTGTCCCTAGTGAGAAGAAACACCTTGCCGCCGCGCTGCCGCTGATGGCGAGCACCGACAACATCTGGAAGGAGACGACGCCCCTGGCCGGCTCTGTTGAGCAAGGGACCCTGGCCGGGACATTCTATCCCTTCTTCCTCCATGGCGTCTTTGCGGGGCTCGTCCCGCCTTTCTCCAAGTTCTTCACCGCCGTTCTCGACCATTATTAGGTTCAGGCTCTGCATGTTCAGCCCAACTCCATCCTTCTCCTGCCGATCTTCACTTTTTACTGTGAGGCATTCGTGGGCATGACGCCCTCCGTCGCGCTCTTCCGCCACTTCTTCTATCTTCGGATGCACGACCCATCCCAGCGCTCTGGCAGCATCTCCTTCCCCGCGGTCCACAGCGGCAACACACTCATGAGGGTCGGGAAGAAGGTGGAGAACTTCCGACGCAAGTGGGTCTTCATAGACGCCAGGGGCCTCCATGCGCGGCTGGAGTTGCCGACTGAGCTGCCGGAGAAGCTTGATCGGTGGGGTCATGAGAAGCTCACGGACCCCCAAGCGATGTCAGTCCTGAGGAAGATAACAGCGGACATGGAGGTCAAGGTGCTGAAGGGGGCCATGCTTGTCAAGGAGTTCCTGACATAGTGCCAGGCCCCGCTCCAGGCACGCTCGCGCCCCCTATGTGTGTTCAAAGGCGCAGAGGACAACATCCGGCTATGCCCGGGGAGCCTGACGGGTGAGGAGCTAGACAAGGCCATGCACACCCTGCTTGAGAAGGATCCGGGCAGCCTCCCAGTGGCCTACATCCCGCTGTACCGTCGTGCCGACAGGGCGGCATTGGTCGCCGCCATGGCCGTCAGCAACGATCTGGGGCTCGTGTCGCTTGAGCTCCCCAACTCCCCGGTGTTGGTGTCTTCCGACGACGATGCCGAGGAGAAGGGGAAGGACGACTCGAAGGCGACTGTGGATGATGTGGCGGAGACCTCTCCCCGTCACAGAGCGAGCTTCTCCCGACCTCTCCGACAATGACGATGCCGCCGAGCCCCCGGTCGAGGAATCCCTGTGCTCCACCGGGGTCGTCACGAGGTCCAGGGCCACTCCTCCGGCCCTGCGGAGGCTAGGCCGGGCGACCTCGAAAAAGGGCGGGGCGGCACCCCGTCCTCGAGGTGAAGTCGCCGCCTTGCCGACCATTGGTGTCGCACCGAGGCCAGTCGTCGTTCGCCCCACCAACCCTCAGGACGCGGCAGGGTCCGCTCCCAAGAAGATTGGGGGCGCCCTGGCACCAGTTAGGAAAAGGGCGTACATTGCCTCCGACGAGTAAGCATCTTACCTTGTTTTCGCTTGTCACCCTCGATACCTGTTCCCACAACGCTCCCCTCCTGATGACTAGGACGGACGTCGTGGTGACGAAGAGGAAGGAGGGGTCCAGGACCTCGGAGGTGACACCGCCCGCCCCGGCCGTGGTGGTCTTGCCGCAGACGGACGAGGTCGCCTCGCGCTCCCTTGCGACGGAGCGGGCCCCTCAAGGTACACGGCGGAGCCTCAGAAGGAGTCTGCTTCCGTGGGTGATGGGACCCGACTAGTTGGCGAGTCGTTCGCAGGTCCAATCTTTCATGGTACTCAACGAAGTAACAAGAATGTCGACGAACTCGTCGCAACAGCAACAACGTATGTAGAAGTAGTCAAACGGCTCTTCGGATCAAGCAGAGATGCAAGAAGACCAAAGAACAAAAAGGAACTTGCGCAAGAACTCGATTGGATCAAATTCTACGCGTAGCAACTCTGAAATCCCTCACGGATCAGCAAACACAAGGATTTTTATGCATCCCATCATGATGCGTTTTCTGTATTTTATTCAACTCCAATCTGTCCCGCATGACAAACTTCTTGATGCATGTAACTTGTTCTGGTGGCCGTGGCGTCCAAAGAAATAACCAACTTGATTTATTCTGTTTGAGTCCAAAACAAACTCTTGCATGCCCACGTAGTACACAACTTGGTGTCTACTAATTGATTTTTGGTTGGACCCACTTCCATGCATGCGTGCTCTTTCATGTCCTAATTTATGGGAATATAGAAACATATCTCCTTTTTTCTTGCTCACCATTTGTACAGCTATGTCACGCTTAGTTGTGGCGCCTACTAATCCATCTACATATTGGAAAACGTCTATGGCATATTCAGTACTAGGTGTAGACGTTGTATCATCAGCTATCGTCGTAGTTAATTTACACGTGGTCGTATCATCCTCTCCTCCTTGAAACGAAACCGTCCTCGGTTTCGAGTCGATCTCTTCAACAGTATTTTTCTTTGTGGACTGAACGACGACAGTAAGAATTTCAGCGACTCTGACTTTCTTCTTTTCTTCTTCTTTGTGCTCTTTTATCCTCTCAAGATGTTTTTTCCTCCAAGAAATAAAACGCTCTTCATCCATGGGCACAAGATTGCACTTTTACCCTTCTTGATAGTATATGTATGTGTATGATAATCATACATAACATCATGTTCTTTGTACCATGGCTCACCCAACAACAAGTGGCATGAAACCATCGGCGCCGGAATCACATCGCACAAAACCTCGCAAAAGAATTTTCCCAATAAAAACGATACCTTAGTTTGGTGCGTGACAGTGAGCTCTTCATGACCCCAACGGAATAAGTATGGTTTTGGATGAGCTGTTATTGGCATCTCCAACTTCTCCACCATCTCGATGCTTGCTGCGTTGATCAAATTCATGTGATCGATCGTCATAGCACATGATCTCTCTCTCACTACCACACGGGTGTGAAAAAGCCCACTCCAACGGCCTTCCTCCTCCAACTGAAATCCATAACTTAACTTACTGAATAACGATGCGCTCGCCATCTTCTCCATAGTGTCGTGAACAACCTGATGCTCTGAATACCACCTGATGTGACCCGACTAGATGGCGAGTCGTTCGTAGGTCCAATCTTTCACGGTACTCAACGAAGTAACAAGAATGTCGACGAACTCGTCGCAACAGCAATAACGTATGTAGAAGTAGTCAAACGGCTCTTCGGATCAAGCGGAGATGCAAGAAGACCAAAGAACAAAAAGGAACTTGCGCAAGAACTCGATCGGATCAAATTCTACGCGTAGCAACTCTGAAATCCCTCACGGATCAGTAAACACAAGGATTTTTGGTGCATCCCAACATGATGTGTTTTCTGTATTTTATTCAACTCCAATCTGTCCCGCATGACAAACTTCTTGATGCATGTAACTTGTTCTGGTGGCCGTGGTCGTCCAAAGAAATAACCAACTTGATTTATGTTGTTTGAGTCCAAAACAAACTCTTGCATGCCCACGTAGTACACAACTTGGTGTCTACTAATTGATTTTTGGTTGGACCCACTTCCATGCATGCGTGCTCTTTCATGTCCTAATTTATGGGAATATAGAAACATATCTCCTTTTTTCTTGCTCACCATTTGTACAGCTATGTCACGCTTAGTTGTGGCGCCTACTAATCCATCTACATCTTGGAAAACGTCTATGACATTTTTTTTTTGAAACGGAGTCTATGACATATTCAATACTAGGTGTAGACGTTGTATCATCAGCTATCGTCGTAGTTAATTTACACGTGGTCGTATCAGTGGGCCAGCAGGCTCCGGAGCTGAAAGGATCGAGAAGAGGTGTCTAGAGGCGGGGGTGATTAGACACTCAACAAGTAAAGGTGGCAATTTTTAAGTTCTTCAAGTTGAGGTTGAGATTAGCACAAATTTAGGCATTCATAATACATTTCAAGCAAGCATGGCAAGAGTATATGAGCAGCGGAAAGTAAAGCATGCAAGTTGCAAGAAAGTAAAGGGATTTTTTTTTGAAAGATCCAGCATCGCTGGCATTTCATTGATAATAGCAGGAAGCAGCGGAAAACAATAAGGTGGTGAAGGTCCTAGGACCAGATCCGAAGATCAAAGAAAGAGAAAAAAAGAAAAGAAACAACAGCCCTAATAGCTGCAGCACAACACTCCATACAATCCATACTAGGCAGCACAGCTCCGACTCCGACGAAGAAACTACTAAGTAAACAGGCAGGGATGGCGTCACGGAGGATCACCGAACGAGCCATCTGTCACACATCATCGTATACCACCGGCCCCCCACCACGGCTTCGACTTCACAACAACAGGCGGTCGAGGCACACCCACGGACACGCCAGAGAAGAAGATCCGACTACCACGACCAAGGCCACGCATCCAACATTGCTCACCATCGTCATCGTTGCCACAGAAGCCACCGTGCACGTCCAGCCGCCGCAGGAAGCACTAATGGGATCAAGGTCTTCAAGACGGCGCCCTAAAGAGGGGAACAACGTTGCAGACGACGCCACCGCCCGACCCTACAGCAGGATCTAGGTTTTCACCCGAAGAACTTGATCCGGGAGTAGAGGCTGTGAAGATTCCCGACGACACCTCCAAGGAGGATAGAGACGCCCACGAGCGCCGTCGTCGCCGGCCGGCTAGCACCGGCCAGGCTACTCGCCCGGGGCAGCCACTCCCACGCAGTCGGCCGAGGCCGACCCGTACCTCCATTGGACCGTGCACCCCCCACAAAGCGAGCGCGCCAACACTGTGCAAGGCCACCAGCAAGCCTCCTTGTCGACGGGCCTGCAGGAAACCAGATCTGGTCCTGCACCCCGCGTCCAAACCACGGGCGAAGCCTGAAGGAAATATGCCCTAGAGGCAATAATAAAGTTATTATTTATTTCCTTATTTCATGATAAATGTTTATTATTCATGCTAGAATTGTATTAACCGGAAACATAATACATGTGTGAATACATAGACAAACATAGTGTCACTAGTATGCCTCTACTTGACTAGCTTGTTAATCAAAGATGGTTATGTTTTCTAACCATAGACATGTGTTGTCATTTGATTAACGGGATCACATCATTAGGAGAATGATGTGATTGACAAGACCCATTCCATTAGCCTAGCACTTGATCGTTTAGTATGTTGCTATTGCTTTCTTCATGACTTATACATGTTCCTGTAACTATGAGATTATGCAACTCCCGTTTACCGGAGGAACACTTTGGGTGCTACCAAACGTCACAACGTAACTGGGTGATTATAAAGGAGTACTACACGTGTCTCCAAAGGTACATGTTGGGTTGGCGTATTTCGAGATTAGGTTTTGTCACTCCGATTGTCGGAGAGGTATCTCTGGGCCCTCTCGGTAATGCACATCACTATAAGCCTTGCAAGCAATGTAGCTAATGAGTTAGTTACGGAATGATGCATTACGTAACGAGTAAAGAGACTTGCCGGTAACGAGATTGAACTAGGTATTGGATACCGACGACCGAATCTCGGGCAAGTAACATACCGATGACAAAGGGAACAACGTATGTTGTTATGCGGTTTGACCGATAAAGATCTTCGTAAAATATGTAGGAGCCAATATGGGCATCCAGGTTCCGCTATTGGTTATTGACCGAGAATAGTTATAGGTCATGTCTACATAGTTCTCGAACCCGTAGGGTCCGCACGCTTAAGGTTTCGATGACAATTATATTATGAGTTTAGGAGTTTTGATGTACCGAAGGAGTTCGGAGTCCCGGATGAGATCAGGGACATGACGAGGAGTCTCGAAATGGTCGAGACATAAAGATCGATATATTGGACGACTATATTCGGAGTTCGGAAAGGTTTCGAGTGATTCGGGTATTTTCGGGAGTACCGGGGAGTTATGGGAATACGGGGAAGAGTATTGGGCCTTAATGGGCTTTAGTGGGAAGGAGCCAGGAGGTGGCGCGTGCCCCTCCCAAGCCCAGTCCGAATTGGACAAGGGTTTTGGGGCAATAATAAATTAGTTATTATTATATTTCCTTGTTCATGATAATCGTTTATTATCCATGCTATAATTGTATTGATAGGAAACTCAGATACATGTGTGGATACATAGACAACACCATGTCCCTAGTAAGCCTCTAGTTGACTAGCTCGTTGATCAATAGATGGTTATGGTTTCCTGACCATGGACATTGGATGTCATTGATAACGGGATCACATCATTAGGAGAATGATGTGATGGACAAGACCCAATCCTAAGCATAGCACTGGATCGTGTAGTTCGTATGCTAAAGCTTTTCTAATGTCAAGTATCATTTCCTTAGACCATGAGATTGTGCAACTTCCGGATACCGTAGGAGTGCTTTGGGTGTGCCAAACGTCACAACGTAACTGGGTGGCTATAAAGGTACACTACGGGTATCTCCAAAAGTGTCTGTTGGGTTGGCACGAATCGAGACTGGGATTTGTCACTCCGTGTAAACGGAGAGGTATCTCTGGGCCCACTCGGTAGGACATCATCATAATGTGCACAATGTGATCAAGGAGTTGATCACGGGATGATGTGTTACGGAACGAGTAAAGAGACTTGCCGGTAACAAGATTGAACAAGGTATAGGGATACCGACGATCGAATCTCGGACAAGTACAATACCGCTAAACAAAGGGAATTGTATACGGGATTGATTAAGTCCTTGACATCGTGGTTCATCCGATGAGATCATCGTGGAACATGTGGGAGCCAACATGGGTATCCAGATCCCGCTGTTGGTTATTGACCGGAGAGTCATCTCAGTCATGTCTGCATGTCTCCCGAACCCGTAGGGTCTACACACTTAAGGTTCGATGACGCTAGGGTTACAAAGGAAGTTTGTATGTGGTTACCGAATGTTGTTCGGAGTCCCGGATGAGATCCCGGACGTCACGAGGAGTTCCGGAATGGTCCGGAGGTAAAGATTTATATATGGGAAGTCCTGTTTTGGTCACCGGACAAGTTTTGGGGTCACCGGTATTGTACCGGGACCACCGGAAGGGTCCCGGGGGTCCACCGGGTGGGGCCACCTGCCCCGGGGGGCCACATGGGCTGTAGGGGTGTGCACCTTGGCCTATATGGGCCAAGGGCACCAGCCCCAAGAGGCCCATGCGCAAAAGGATAAGGAAAGGAAGAGTCCTAAAGGGGGAAGGCACCTCCGAGGTGCCTTGGGGAGGAGGGACTCCTCCTAGCCGCACCCTTCCTTGGAGGAAGGGCCAAGGCTGCGCCTCCCCCCCTCTCCCTTGCCCCTATATATATGTGGGGGTGGGAGGGCAGCCATACCAATGTTCTGGTGCAGCCCTCCCCTTCTCCCAAGTCCTCTCCTCTCCTGTGGTGCTTGGCGAAGCCCTGCAGGATTACCACGCTCCTCCACCACCACCACACCGTTGTGCTGCTGCTGGATGGAGTCTTCCTCAACCTCTCACTCTCTCCTTGCTGGATCAAGGCATGGGAGACGTCACCGGGCTGTACGTGTGTTGAACGCGGAGGTGCCGTGCGTTCGGCATTTGGTCATCGGTGATTTGGATCACGACGAGTACGACTCCATCAACCCCGTTCTCTTGAACGCTTCCGCTTTGCGATCTACAAGGGTATGTAGATGCACTCTCCTTCCCCTCGTTGTTGGTCCCTCCATAGATAGATCTTGGTGACACATAGGAAAATTTTGAATTTCTGCTACGTTCCCCAACAGTGGCATCATGAGCTAGGTCTATGCGTAGTTTCTATGCACGAGTAGAACACAAAGTAGTTGTGGGCGTTGATTTTGTTCAATATGCTTACCGTTACTAGTCCAATCTTGATTCGGTGGCATTGTGGGATGAAGCGGCCCGGACCGACCTTACACGTACTCTTACGTGAGACTGGTTCCACCGACTGACATGCACTAGTTGCATAAAGGTGGCTAGCGGGTGTCTGTCTCTCCCACTTTAGCCGGATCGGATTCGATGAAAAGGGTCCTTATGAAGGGTAAATAGCAATTGGCATATCACGTTGTGGTTTTTGCGTAGGTAAGAAACGTTCTTGCTAGAAACCCATAGCAGCCACGTAAAACATGCAAACAACAATTAGAGGACGTCTAACTTGTTTTTGCAGGGTATGCTATGTGATGTGATATGGCCAAAAGGATGTGATGAATGATATATGTGATGTATGAGATTGATCATGTTCTTGTAATAGGAATCACGACTTGCATGTCGATGAGTATGACAACCGGCAGGAGCCATAGGAGTTGTCTTAATTTATTTATGACCTGCGTGTCAACATAAACGTCATGTAATTACTTTACGTTATTGCTAACCGTTAGCTGTAGAAGTAGAAGTAATAGATGACGAGACAGCTTCAAGAAGACACGATGATGGAGATCATGATGATGGAGATCATGGTGTCATGCCGGTGACAAGATGATCATGGAGCCCCAAGATGGAGATCAAAGGAGCTATATGATATTGGCCATATCATGTCACTATTATTTGATTGCATGTGATGTTTATCATGTTTATACATCTTATTTGCTTAGAACGACGGTAGTAAATAAGATGATCCCTCATTACAATTTCAAGAATGTGTTCTCCCCTAACTGTGCACCGTTGCTAAAGTTCGTCGTTTCGAAGCACCACGTGATGATCGGGTGTGATAGATCCTTACGTTCACATACAACGGGTGTAAGACAGTTTTACACATGCAAAACACTTAGGGTTAACTTGACGAGCCTAGCATGTGCATAGACATGGCCTCGGAACACAGAAGACCGAAAGGTCAAGCATGAGTCGTATAGTAGATACGATCAACATGAAGATGTTCACCGACGTTGACTAGTCCGTCTCACGTGATGATCGGACACGACCTAGTTGACTCGGATCATGTAATCACTTAGATGACTAGAGGGATGTCTATCTGAGTGGGAGTTCATAAGATGAACTTAATTATCTTGAACATAGTCAAAAGGTCTTCGCAAATTATGTCGTAGCTCGCGCTTCAGTTCTACTGTTTAGATATGTTCCTAGAGAAAAATTTAGTTGAAAGTTAATAGTAGCAATTATGCGGACTAGGTCCGTAAACTGAGGATTGTCCTCATTGCTTCATAGAAGGCTTATGTCCTTAATGTACCACTCAGTGTGCTGAACCTCGAACATTTTCTGTGGATGTTGCGAACATCTGACATACACATTTTGATAACTACGTGATAGTTCAGTTAAACGGTTTAGAATTGAGGCACCGAAGACGTTTTTGAAACGTCGCGAAATATATGAGATGTTTTGAGGGCTGAAATTGGGATTTCAGGCTCGTGCCCACGTCAAGAGGTATAAGACCTCCGACGATTTTCTTAGCCTGCAAACTAAGGAGAAAAGCTCAATTGTTGAGCCTGTGCTCAGATTGTCTGAGTACAACAATCATTTGAATCGAGTGGGAGTTTATCTTCTAGATGAGATAGTGATGTTTCTCCAAAGTCATTGCCACCAAGCTGCTAGAGCTTCGTGATGAACTATAATATATCAGGGACATATATGATGATCCTTGAGATATTCGCGATGTTTGACACCGCGAAAAGTAGAAATCAAAAGGGAGCATCAATCGTTGATGGTTAGTAAAACCACTAGTTTCAAGAAGGGCAAGGGCAAGAAAGGGATACTTCATGGAACAACAAATCAGTTGCTGCTCTAGTGGAGAAACCCAAGGTTGAACCCAAACCCGAGACTGAGTGCTTCTTAATAAGGGGAACAGCCACTGGAGCAGAATTACCCTAGATACTTGGTAGATGAGAAGGCTAGCAAGGTCGATAGAAGTATATTGGATATACATTGTGTTGATGTGTACTTTATTAGTACTCCTAGTAGCACCAGGGTATTAGATACCGGTTCGGTTGCTAAGTGTTAGTAACTCGAAATAAAAGCTACGGAATAAACGGAGACTAGCTAAAGGTGAGCTGACGATATGTGTTGGAAGTGTTTCCGATGTTGATATGATCAAGCATCGCACGCTCCCTCTACCATCGAGATTGGTGTTTACGTTGAGCATAGACATGATTGGGTTATGTCTATCGCAATACGGTTATTCATTTAAAGAGAATAATGGTTACTCTGTTTATTTGAATAATACCTTCAATGGTCTTACACCTGAAATGAATGGTTTATTGAATCTCGATCGTAGTAATACACATGTTCATGCCAAAAGATATAAGATAGTAATGATAGTACCACCTACTTGTGGCACTGCCACGTAAGTCATATCGGTATAAAACGCATGAAGAAGCTCCATGTTGATGGATCTTTGGACTCACTCATTTTTGAAAGTTTGAGACATGCGAACCATGTCTATTGGTATATATGCATGAAGAAACTCCATGCAAATGGACCGTTTTGACTCACTTGATTTTGAATCACTTGAGACATGCAAATCATACCACATGGGCAAGATGACTGAAAGCCTCGGTTTCAGTAAAATGGAACTAGAAAGCAACTTGTTGGAAGTAATACATTTTGATGTGTGCAGTCCAATGAGTGCTGAGGCGTGTAGTGGATATCGTTATGTTCTTACTTCACAGATGATTTGAGTAGATGTTGAGTATATTTACTTGATGAATCACGAGTCCGAATTATTGAAAGGTTCAAGTAATTTCAGGGTGAAGTTGAAAGATCGTCGTGAGAAGAGGATAAAATATCTATGATATGATCATAGAGATGAATATCTGAATTACGAGTTTGGCACAGAATTAAGACATTGTGGAAATTGTTTCACAACTAATACAGCCTGGAACACCATAGTGTGATGGTGTGTCCGAACATCATAACTGCACCCTATTGGATATGATGCATACCATGATGTCTCTTATCGAATTACCACGATAGTTTATGGGTTAGGCATTAGAGACAACCACATTCACTTTAAATAGGGCACCACGTAATTCCGATGAGATGACACCGTATGAACTATGGTTTAGAGAAACCTAAGCTGTCATTTCTTAAAAGTTTGGGGCTGCGACGCTTATGTGAAAAAGTTTCAGGCTGATAAGCTCGAACCCAAAGCGGATAAATGCATCTTCATAGGACACCCAAAACAGTTGGGTATACCTCCTGTCACAGATTCGAAAGCAATAAGGAATTGTTTCTAGAATCGGGTCCTTTCTCGAGGAAAAGTTTCTCTCGAAAGAATTGAGTGGGAGGATGGTGGAGACTTGATGAGGTTATTGAACCGTCACTTCAACTGGTGTATAGTAGGGCACAAAGAGTTGTTTCTGTGGCACCTACACCAATTGAAGTGGAAGCTTATGATAGTGATCATGAAACTTCAGATCAAGTCACTACCAAACCTCGTGGGATGACAAGGATGCGTACTACTTCAGAGTGGTACGTGATCCTGTCTTGGAAGTCATGTTGCTAGACAACAATGTACCTACAAGCTATGAAGAAGCAATGGTGGGCCCGGATTCCGATAAATGGCTCGAGGCCATAAAATCCGAGAGAGGATCCATGTATGAAAACAAAGTGTAGACTTTGGCAGAATAGCTCCATGGTCGTAAGGCTGTTGAGTGCAGATGGATTTTAAAAGGAAGACGGACAATGATGGTAAATGTCACCATTAAGAAAGCTCGACTTGTCGTTAAGAAGTTTCCCGACAAGTTCAAGGAGTTGACTGCGATGAGACTTTCTCACTCGTAGCGATGCTAAGAGTCTGTTGGAATTATATTAGCGATTACTGCATTATTTATGAAATCTTGCAGATAGGATGTCAAAACATTGTTTCCTCGATGATTTTCTTGAGGAAAGGTTGTATGTGATACAACCGGAAGGTTTTGTCAATCCTGAAAGATGCTAATAAGTATGCAAAGCTCCAGCAATCCTTCTAAGGACTGGAGTAAGCATCTCGGAGTTGGAATGTACGCTTTGATGAGATGATCAAAGATTTTGGGTTTATACAAAGTTTATGAGAAACTTGTATTTCCAAAGAAGTGAGTGGGAGCACTATAGAATTTCTGATAAGTATATGTTGTTGACATATTATGGATCAGAAATGACGTAGAATTTCTGGAAAGCATATAGGGTTATTTGGAAAGTGTTTTTCAATGGAAAGCCTGGATTAAGCTACTTGAACATTGAGCATCAAGATCTATAAGGATAGATCAAAATGCTTAATGGTACTTTCAAATGAGCACATTCCTTGACATGATCTTGAAGGTGTTCAAGATGGATCAGTCAAAGAAGGAGTTCTTGCCTGAGTTATAAGGTATGAAGTTAAGACTTAAAGCTCGACCACAGCAGAATAGAGAGAAAGGACGAAGGTCGTCCCCTATGCTTAAGACATATGCTCTACAGTATGCTATGCTGTGTACCGCACCTGAAGTGTGCCTTGCCATGAGTCAGTCAAGGGGTACAAGAGTGATCCAAGAATGGATCACAGTACAGCGGTCAAAGTTATCCTTAGTAACTAGTGGACTAAGGAATTTTCTCGGTTATGGAGGTGATAAAGAGTTCGACGTAAAGGGTTACGACGATGCAAGCTTAACACCTATCCGGATAGCTCTGAGTAGAGATACCGGATACGTATAATGGAGCAACAATTTAGAATAACTCCAAGTAGAACAGTTATTTGAAATGGCTCCAAATAGAGCGTGGTAGCTGCATCTAGGAGATGACATAGAGATTTGTAAAGCACACACGGATCTGAAAGGTTCAGACCCGTTGACTATAACCTCTCTCACAGGCATAACATGATCAAACCCAGAACTCTTTGGGTGTTAGTCACATGGGGATGTGACCTTGAGTGTTAATCACATATCGATGTGAACTGGATTATTGACTCTAGTGCAAGTGGGAGACTGTTGGAAATATGCCCTAGAGGCAATAATAAATTAGTTATTATTATATTTCCTTGTTCATGATAATCGTTTATTATCCATGCTATAATTGTATTGATAGGAAACTCAGATACATGTGTGGATACATAGACAACACCATGTCCCTAGTAAGCCTCTAGTTGACTAGCTCGTTGATCAATAGATGGTTACGGTTTCCTGACCATGGACATTGGATGTCATTGATAACGGGATCACATCATTAGGAGAATGATGTGATGGACAAGACCCAATCCTAAGCATAGCACTAGATCGTGTAGTTCGTATGCTAAAGCTTTTCTAATGTCAAGTATCATTTCCTTAGACCATGAGATTGTGCAACTTCCGGATACCGTAGGAGTGCTTTGGGTGTGCCAAACGTCACAACGTAACTGGGTGGCTATAAAGGTACACTACGGGTATCTCCGAAAGTGTCTGTTGGGTTGGCACGAATCGAGACTGGGATTTGTCACTCCGTGTAAACGGAGAGGTATCTCTGGGCCCACTCGGTAGGACATCATCATAATGTGCACAATGTGATCAAGGAGTTGATCATGGGATGATGTGTTACGGAATGAGTAAAGAGACTTGCCGGTAACAAGATTGAACAAGGTATAGGGATACCGACGATCGAATCTCGGGCAAGTACAATACCGCTAGACAAAGGGAATTGTATACGGGATTGATTAAGTCCTTGACATCGTGGTTCATCCGATGAGATCATCGTGGAACATGTGGGAGCCAACATGGGTATCCAGATCCCGCTGTTGGTTATTGACCGGAGAGTCATCTCGGTCATGTCTGCATGTCTCCCGAACCCGTAGGGTCTACACACTTAAGGTTCGATGACGCTAGGGTTACAAAGGAAGTTTGTATGTGGTTACCGAATGTTGTTCGGAGTCCCGGATGAGATCCCGGACGTCACGAGGAGTTCCGGAATGGTCCGGAGGTAAAGATTTATATATGGGAAGTCCTGTTTTGGTCACCGGACAAGTTTCGGGGTCACCGGTATTGTACCGGGACCACCGGAAGGGTCCCGGGGGTCCACCGGGTGGGGCCACATGGGCTGTAGGGGTGTGCACCTTGGCCTATATGGGCCAAGGGCACCAGCCCCAAGAGGCCCATGTGCCAAAGGATAAGGAAAGGAAGAGTCCTAAAGGGGGAAGGCACCTCCGAGGTGCCTTGGGGAGGAGGGACTCCTCCTAGCCGCACCCTTCCTTGGAGGAAGGGCCAAGGCTGCGCCTCCCCCCTCTCCCTTGCCCCTATATATATGTGGGGGGTGGGAGGGCAGCCATACCAATTTTCTGGTGCAGCCCTCCCCTTCTCCCAAGTCCTTCTCCTCTCCCGTGGTGCTTGGCGAAGCCCTGCAGGATTACCACGCTCCTCCACCACCACCACGCCGTTGTGCTGCTGCTGGATGGAGTCTTCCTCAACCTCTCCCTCTCTCCTTGCTGGATCAAGGCATGGGAGACGTCATCGGGCTGTACGTGTGTTGAACGCGGAGGTGCCGTGCGTTCGGCATTTGGTCATCGGTGATTTGGATCACGACGAGTACGACTCCATCAACCCCGTTCTCTTGAACGCTTCCGCTTTGCGATCTACAAGGGTATGTAGATGCACTCTCCTTCCCCTCGTTGCTGGTCCCTCCATAGATAGATCTTGGTGACACGTAGGAAAATTTTGAATTTCTGCTACGTTCCCCAACAATGTTGTGATGTGATATGGTCATGACATGATGAGATATAAATTGTTGTATGAGATGATCATGTTTTGTTGAAGTTATCGGCAACTGGCAGAAGCCTTATGATTGTCTCTTTATTGCATAAGATGCAAGCGCCAAATAATTGCTTTACTTTATCTCTATGCGATAGCAATAGTTGCAAGAGCAATAGTTTGCGAGACAACCATGTGATGACACATTGATATAGATCAAGATGATGGAGATCATGGTGTCATGCCGGTGACGATGGAGATCATGACGATGCTTTGGAGATGAAGATCAAAGGCACAAGATGATGATGGCCATATCATGTCACATATTTTTTATTGCATATGATGTTTATCTTTTATACATCTTATTTTGCTTTAGTTTGACTGTAGCATTTTAAGATGATCTCTCACTAATTATCAAGAAGTGTTCTCCCTGAGTATGCAACGTTGCTAAAGTTCTTCGTGCTGAGACACCACGTGATGATCGGGTGTGATAGGCTCTACGTTCAAATACAACGGGTGCAAAACAGTTGCATACGCGGAATACTTAGGTTAAACTTGACGAGCCTAGCATATACAGATATGGCCTCGGAGCACGGAGACCGAAAGGTCGAGCGTGAATCATATAGTAGATATGATCAACATAGTGATGTTCACCATTGAAAACTACTCCATCTCACGTGATGATCGGTTATGGTTTAGTTGATTTGGATCACGTGATCACTTAGATGACTAGAGGGATGTCTATCTAAGTGGGAGTTCTTTAGTAATATGATTAATTGAACTTAAATTTATCATGAACTTAGTCCTGGTAGTATTTTGCAAATTATGTTGTAGATCAATAGCTCGCGTTGTTGCTTTCATATGTTTATTTTGATATGTTCCTAGAGAAAATTGTGTTGAAAAATGTTAGTAGCAATGATGCGGATTAGATCCGCGATCTGAGGTTTATCCTCATTGTTGCACAGAAGAATTATGTCCTTAATGCACCGCTAGGTGACAGACCTATTTCAGGAGCAGATGCAGACGTTATGAACGTTTGGCTAGCTCAATATGATGACTACTTGATAGTTTTGTGCACCATGCTTTATGGCTTAGAATCGGGACTTCAAAGATGTTTTGAACATCATGGACCATATGAGATGTTCCAGGAATTGAAGTTAATATTTCAAGCAAATACCCGAGTTGAGAGATATGAAGTCTCCAACAAGTTCTATAGCTAAAAGATGGAGGAGAATCGCTCAACTAGTGAGCATGTGTTCAGATTGTCTGGATACTTCAATCGCTTGAATCAAGTGGGAGTTAATCTTCCAGATAAGATAGTGATTGACAGAATTCTCTAGTCACCATCACTAAGTTACTAGAACTTCGAGATGAACTATAGTATGCAAGGGATGACGAAAACGATTCCCGAGCTCTTCGTGATGTTGAAATCAACGAAGGTAGAAATCAAGAAAGAGCATCAAGTGTTGATGATTAACAAGATCACTAGTTTCAAGAAAAAGGCAAAGGGAAAAGAAGGGGAACTTCAAGAAGAACGGCAAGCAAGTTGCTGCTCAAGTGAAGAAACCCAAGTCTGGTCCTAAGCCTGAGACTAAGTGCTTCTACTGCATAGGGACTGGTCACTGGAAGCAGAACTACCCCGAGTATTTGGCGGATAAGAAGGATGGCAAAGTGAACAAAGGTATATTTGATATACATGTTATTGATGTGTACTTTACTAGTATTTATAGCAACCCCTTGGTACTTGGTACTGGTTCAGTTGCTAAGAGTAGTAACTCGAAACGGGAGTTGTAGAATAAACAGAAACTAGTTAAGGGTGAAGTGACGATGTGTGTTGAAAGTAGTTTCAAGATTGATATGATCATCATCGCACACTCCCTATACTTTCGGGATTAGTGTTGAACCTAAATAAATGTTATTTGGTGTTTGCGTTGAGCATGAATATGATTTGATCGTGTTTATTGCAATACGGTTATTCATTTTAGTAAGAGAATAAATTGTTGTTCTGTTTACATGAATAAAACCTTATATGGTTACACACCCAATGAAAATGGTTCATTGGATCTCGATCATAGTGATACACATATTCATAATATTGAAACCCAAAGATGCAAAGTTAATAATGATAGTGCAACTTATTTGTGGCACTGCCGTTTAGGTCATATTGGTGTAAAGCGCATGAAGAAACTCCATGCTGATGGGATTTTGGAATCACTTGATTATGAATCACTTGGTACTTGCGAACCGTGCCTCATGGGCAAGATGACTAAAACGCCGTTCTCCGGAACTATGGAGCGGGCAACTGATTTGTTGGAAATCATACATACTGATGTTTGTGGTCCAATGAATGTTGAGGCTCACGGCGGGTATCGTTATTTTCTGACCTTCACAGATGATTTGAGCAGATATGGGTATATCTACTTGATGAAACATAAGTCTGAAATAGTTGAAAGGTTCAAAGAATTTCAGAGTGAAGTGGAAAATCATCGTAACAAGAAAATAAAGTTTCTGCGATCTGATCGTGGAGATGAATATTTGAGTTACGAGTTTGGTCTTCAATTAAAACAATGTGGAATAGTTTCGCAAACTCACGCCACCCGGAACACCACAATGTAATGGTGTGTCCGAACATCATAATCGTACTTCACTAGGTATGGTGCGATCTATGATATCTCTTATCAGTTTATCACTATTGTTTTGGGGTTATGCATTAGAGACAGTTGCATTCACGTTTAATAGGGCACCATCTAAATCCGTTGAGACGACACCGTATGAACTATGGTTTAGCAGTAAACCTAAGCTGTCGTTTCTTAAAGTTTGGAGTTGCGATGCTTATATGAAAAAGGTTTTCAACTTGATAAGCTCGAACCCAAATCGGAGAAGTGCGTCTTCATAGAATACCCAAAGAAAACTTTTGGGTACACCTTCTATCACAGATCCGAAGGCAAAACATTCGTTGCTAAGAATGGATCCTTTCTAGAGAAGGAGTTTCTCTCGAAAGAAGTGAGTGGGAAGAAAGTAGAGCTTGATAAGGTAATTTGTACCTTCTCCCGAATTGGAAAGTAGTTCATCACGGAAATCAGTTCCAGTGATTCCTACACCAATTAGTGAGGAAGCTAATCATGATGATCATGAAACTTCAGATCAAGTTACTACAAAACCTCTTAGGTCTTCCAAAGTACAGTCCGCACCAGAGTAGTACGGTAATACTGTTCTGGAAGTCATGTTACTAGACCATGATGAACCTACGAACTATGAGGAAGCGATGATGAGCCCAGATTCCGCGAAATGGCTTGAGGCCATAAAATCTGAGATATGATCCATGTATGAGAACAAAGTATGGACTTTGATTGACCTGCTCAATGATCAGCAAGCCATATTAAATGGATCTTCAAGAGGAAGACAGACACTGATAGTAGTGTTACTATCCACTAAGCTCGACTTGTTGCGAAAGGTTTTCAACAAGTTCAAGGGGTTGAATACGATGAGATTTTCTCACTCGTATCGATGCTTAAGTCTATCCGAATCATGTTAGCAATTGCCACATTTTATGAAATCTGGCAAATGGATGTCAAAACTGCATTCCTTAATGGATTTATTAAAGAATAGTTGTATATGATGCAATCAGAAGGTTTTGTCAATCCTAAAGATGCTAACAAAGTGTGCAAGCTCCAGCAATCCATCTATGGACTGGTGCAATCATCTCAGTGTTGGAATATACGCTTTGATAAGTTGATCAAAGCATATAGTTTTATACAGACTTGCGGTGAAGCCTGTATTTACAATAAAGTGAGTGGGAGCACTACGCCTTTCTGATAAATATATGTGAGTAACATATTGTTGATCAGAAATGATGTAGAATTTTTCTGGAAAGCATAAAGGAGTATTTGAAAGGAGTTCTTTAAAAGAAAGACCTTAGTAAAGCTACTTACATATTGAGCATCAAGATCTATTGAGATAGATCAAGACGCTTGATAAGATTTTCAACGAGTACATACATTGGCAAGATTTTGAAATAGTTCAAGATGCAACGGTCAAAGAAAGAGTTCTTGCCTGTGTTGCAAAGGTGTGAAATTGAGTAAGACTCAAATCCCGACCACAGCAGAAAATAGAAAAGAGAATGAAAGTCATTCCCTATGCCTCAGTCATAGGTTCTATAAAGTATGCTATATACCAGACCTATTGTATACCTTGCTCTGAATTTGGCAAGGGAGTACAATAGTGATCTAGGAGTAGATCACTGGACATTGGTCAAGAATATCCTTAGTGAGGACTAAGGAAATATTTCTCGATTATGGAGGTGATAAAAGAGCCCGTCGTAAAGAGTTACATCGGTGCAAGCTTTCACACCGATCCAGATGACTCTAAGTCTCAATCTGGATACATATTGAAAGTGGGAGCAATTAGCTAGAGTAGCTCCGCGCAGAGCATTGTAGACATAGAATATTTGCAAAGTACATACGGCTCTGAATGTGACAGACCCGTTGACTAAGTTTCTCTTACAAGCAAAACATGATCACACCTTAGTACTCTTTGGGTATTAATCACATAGTAATGTGAACTAGATTATTGACTCTAGTAAACCCTTTGGGTGTTGGTCACATAACGATGTGAACAATGGGTGTTAATCATATACAGATATGAATATTGATGTTAAATCACATGGCGATGTGAACTAGATTATTGACTCTAGTGCAAGTGGGAGACTGAAGGAAATATGCCCTAGAGGCAATAATAAAGTTATTATTTATTTCCTTATTTCATGATAAATGTTTATTATTCATGCTAGAATTGTATTAACCGGAAACATAATACATGTGTGAATACATAGACAAACATAGTGTCACTAGTATGCCTCTACTTGACTAGCTTGTTAATCAAAGATGGTTATGTTTCCTAACCATAGACATGTGTTGTCATTTGATTAACGGGATCACATCATTAGGAGAATGATGTGATTGACATGACCCATTCCGTTAGCCTAGCACTTGATCGTTTAGTATGTTGCTATTGCTTTCTTCATGACTTATACATGTTCCTGTAACTATGAGATTATGCAACTCCCGTTTACCGGAGGAACACTTTGGGTGCTACCAAACGTCACAACGTAACTGGGTGATTATAAAGGAGTACTACAGGTGTCTCCAAAGGTACATGTTGGGTTGGCGTATTTCGAGATTAGGTTTTGTCACTCCGATTGTCGGAGAGGTATCTCTGGGCCCTCTCGGTAATGCACATCACTATAAGCCTTGCAAGCAATGTAGCTAATGAGTTAGTTACGGAATGATGCATTACGTAACGAGTAAAGAGACTTGCCGGTAACGAGATTGAACTAGGTATTGGATACCGACGATCGAATCTCGGGCAAGTAACATACCGATGACAAAGGGAACAACATATGTTGTTATGCGGTTTGACCGATAAAGATCTCCGTAGAATATGTAGGAGCGAATATGGGCATCTAGGTTCCGCTATTGGTTATTGACCGAGAATAGTTCTAGGTCATGTCTACATAGTTCTCAAACCCGTAGGGTCCGCACGCTTAAGGTTTCGATGACAGTTATATTATGAGTTTATGAGTTTTGATGTACCGAAGGAGTTCGGAGTCCCGGATGAGATCAGGGACATGATGAGGAGTCTCTAAATGGTCGAGACGTAAAGATCGATATATTGGACGACTATATTCGGAGTTCAAAAAGGTTCCGAATGATTCGGGTATTTTCGGGAGTACCGGGGAGTTACAGGAATACGGGGAAGAGTATTGGGCCTTAATGGGCTTTAGTGGGAAGGAGCCAGAAGGTGGCGCACGCCCCTCCCAAGCCCAGTCCGAATTGGACAAGGGTTTTGGGGCGCGGCCCCTCTCTCCCTTCCTTCTCCACTTCCCTCCTTTCCCCCCTTCTCCTAGTTGGATAGGAAAGAAGGAGTCCCAGGACTCCCCTTGGCGCGCCCTCCTCCTAGGGCCGGCCTCCCCCTCCCTTGCTTCTTTATATACGGGGGCAGGGGGGCACCCCATGACACACAAGTTGATCTTCGTGATCGTTCCTTAGCCGTGTGCGGTGCCCCCCTCCACCATATTCCACCTCGGTCATATCGTCGCGGAGTTTAGGCCAAGCCCTGCGCCGGTAGTACATCATCATCGTCACCACGCCGTCGTGCTGACGGAACTCATCCCCGAAGCTTTGCTGGATCGGAGCCCGGGGATCGTCATCGAGCTGAACGTGTGCTGAACTCGGAGGTGCCGTACGTTCGGTACTTGGATCGGTCGGATCGTGAAGACGTACGACTACATCAACCGCGTTGTCATAACGCTTCCGCTTACGGTCTACGAGGGTACGTGGACAACACTCTCCTCTCTCGTTGCTATGTCATCACCATGATCTTGCGTGTGCGTAGGAATTTTTTTGAAATTACTACGTTCCCCAACAAAGCCTTCCTGCTCCAGCAATCGCCAACGGGCACCGCCAGCCGCCGGTAGAATCCCCGCCCGTGCCGCCAGCCCACCGCAGACCTGCCAGATCCAGGTCCCCCGCCGAACACCACACGCAGTCCAGCCGAGCAGCCACGCCGCGCACACCACGACGACCACCGTCGCCCAGCCGAGCCGCCGCGATCACCACGCGCGCCCGCGCCCGCGAACTGGCCGCGACCACCACGCGCCGCGCCAGATCCCCG
>NC_041391.1:550572762-550594178 GCF_002162155.2 Triticum dicoccoides
TGGCGGCGGCTAGGGTTTGCTCCCGAGCCGCTCGCGGGAGCGACACGAGAGCGAATGCAAAAAAAAAAAGAAAGTAAAGGGATGGGATTGAAGTGTGGAAACACAATGAAGACACGGAGATTTTTGGCGTGGTTGCGACAGATGGTGCTGCAGCGCAGCGGCCACGTGGAGCCCTTTAGTCCCGGTTTATAACACGACCGGGACTAAAAGGGGTGCATTTAGTCCTGATTGCTAGTCCCCTTTTTGTTGTGCGGCACATCGGTGCCCTAATATTTCTTACATGAGCGTTCATCTAACTCGGATCAAATATTGGAACGTGTAGTGGTGGCTAGACAATCAAGAGGTGGAGGCGGTGAGGCCACCAGCATCCATCCCGTTTACCAAGTTTGAAAAAAGAGCTGCAAATCAATTTTTCAAGTAAAATTTTCTTATTTGAAGAAAGCACACATGAGATGCCAGTAACTGATCCTCCAATCACAGCTTTTCTTCGCGGATCGGTGACGTGCCGTCCGTTCTTGATTGATCGCGACACTCGGTGCGTCCCACCTGTAATTGTCTCGTGGTAGCCCCATACCATGTGTCCAAAAACTGGCGCGCCCATTATTTAGTCGTGGAAAAGGCAAGCCGTGAACGGGACGATAGCCGTGGAGCATGCAAAGGAAACGTCGAGATCACCGCTTTCCTATTAAAAACCGTTGATTGATTCCCGGGCGGACCACGGTTGTCGGGAGCGGCCGGTAGGCTGGACTCGTTGGACGCGTGTCCACCGTTCGGCTGGCTATATAATGAGGACCATCCATGTAGGCTTGGCCTTGCGCCCCCCTGTTCTTCTTCCTCCCCTCTAGCAGCAGTCCAAGAAGTTATTCTTCCTCCCTCAGCAATGGCAGTCGACGTGTCCAACTCATCGCTCTTTCAGTCAGGCCCCATGTTTGTTCGGGTTTTCCTTTGTCTCGTGCACACGGAAGGAACCAGTCAGCATGAGCCGCTGGCTGATTTCTCCTTCTTTCAAGGAGAGAAAGAGAAATCGCTCGTTCGATCTTCTGACGAAGTTTTGAAGAGAAGAGGAAGCCTCATCAGATGTAGGTTTTTCCCCGTATAATTTAGCTTTCTAGATCCTTTTTGTTTTATATATAATAACTATGGTCTGTTCTTCATCATTCATAAATAACAAACAGGGAAAAACATCAGAAGACGACGTTGGGCTTCTTAGTTGGGCTTTTTAGTGCTACTAAGAGGCCTAGCCCACAGATCCACAGGCCAATGGCCCGCGCCCTGGGCTTCTTAGTTGGGCTTTTTAGTGCTACTAAGAGGCCTAGCCCACAGATACACAGGCCGATGGCCCGCGCCCTTGTCGATATCCTACTACTCACATCCGCTATCCCCCGCAAACCCCCACCGTCTCCCTCTCCTGCGGCCGCTGTACCGCCCCTCGCGTCCGCCGGAACTCCGGCGCCTCGCAAGCCCCCCCGGCCGCCCCGGCCGCCCCGGCCGCCGGCAAGGACTTTCACTCATCGTAAGTTTCCAATTCCCTCCTCTCCATCCGATTAGATTCGGGTTTAGGGTTTCTTTCCGATCTGGTCGAATTTCGTCGCGATTAGGGTTTACGGTTTCGTCCCGATCTGGTCGGATTTCGTCCCTCCTCTCCTTCCGATCTGGTCGAATTTCGTCGCGATTAGGGTTTAGGGTTTCGTCCCGATCTGGTCGGATTTCGTTGCGAGTAGGGTTTAGGGTTTCGTCCCGATCTGGTCGGATTTCGTCGCGATTAGGGTTTAGGGTTTCGTCCCGATCTGGTCGGATTTCGTCGCGCCATCTGGTACAGATCTGCTGTTTTTAGTCGCGATGGGAATGTGCTGACCCGGCCCAAAATCTCGAGGCCAATGGGCCAGGCGGGTTGGCCTTAATCAATACACGGGTCAGTGGAGCCGGCACCGTGCGACCCGATGGATCACACGGGTCGACCCAGCCAGAGCAGAGCTACGGTCCGCCCGTCCCCGACCGTCCCCACCGCCGCCCGGCATTCCTCCCGCTCCTGCTGTGCCTTGAGCTTGCTGTCCAAGCACAGGTAGCTGTAGGGGCTGTGCAATTTCTTGCGTCCTGTTTTGGCTGTAGGCTGTAGCAGCGGCTGTGCAATTTCTTGCTAGCTAGGATTTATGTTGATTTCTTGCGTGTTGCATACGTAGTTGCAGTGGCTAGGCACATGTTATTTTCTGCAAAAATGATTAGTAGCTAGGATTTATGTTTGAAATTGAGATTGCTTAAATCTGCATAAGTGATTTTGAAGAATTCCCTTGTGTTCTCTGACTGAGATGAATCTTCCATACTTATGCTAAGTAGGCATATGGATAGTAGTACTGAAGGACCTTTAGTATTGGCAATCCTATCTTTTCATTTTCAGACCGTCCTTACATTGCATTGCATTATGCTAAAGATATGTTAGATTTCTCTATAACCTAGATGTGAAAAGATTAGCATGTTGAACCTGTAATCTTTTGTTCTTGTCTGAGTCTATTGGATTGAGGTCTTTAGCTTATGCTCTTTCAAACCTGTTATCTTTTGATCTTGTTCCTCAGGAAATGGCATTGACCGTTGATGCCTCTGCGATGGGAAAATTTGAGTTTGCATATCAGGATGATAGCTTCTGCGACAAGGTCCTCCGTTTGGAAGTCGTTGCACCTAGACCTGCTCCCAAACCCGCTGCCGCCAACCTTGATGCCAGCCTTGGTCCTAACTCTATCCTTCCGGTCTCCAGGAAGAGGGCACGAGTTGGTATATTGTCTCCCCTCTAGCTAAATTAAGGCTCTCATTTCCTAAATCCATTAATATATTCAATGTTATTTGAATGCAGAGGATGCTAGTTTAGATGAATCTTCAGTGACATTATATAATAAGGTTAGCATTCATCTACTTGTCTTGTATAATAAGGTTAGCATTCAATAGGTGTAACCAATGAGTATTATTGTCACTGATCAAGATGTACGTTTGATTTTTGATGTGCGTTTCTGTGTATGTTCACAATCTATACTGTATTGTTAATGATTGTTTGATTACTTTGCAATTTTTAGTTCTCATTTATTCCTCCGTTATTATGTGGGCAGGAGCTGGAAAAGGAGGGAATCACTAAACAGACTGGCACAGGTGAATGTCTAAGAATGTTCGATACTTCATTTCTTCAGTATCATAGTGTCATTGCTTTTAACTTGTTATGTTTTTAATTTTTTGGGACATGTTCTTCCCTTCTCAGATCATGATCCAGATGATTCAGATTTGAATGTAAACAACAATGAAAATGTGGATCCTAACTCTATCCTTCCGGTCTCCAGGAAGAGGGCACGAGTTGGTATATTGTCTCCCCTCTAGCTAAATTAAGGCTCTCATTTCCTAAATCCATTAATATATTCAATGTTATTTGAATGCAGAGGATGCTAGTTTAGATGAATCTTCAGTGACATTATGTAATAAGGTTAGCATTCATCTACTTGTCTTGTATAATAAGGTTAGCATTCAATAGGTGTAACCAATGAGTATTATTGTCACTGATCAAGATGTACGTTTGATTTTTGATGTGCGTTTCTGTGTATGTTCACAATCTATACTGTATTGTTAATGATTGTTTGATTACTTTGCAATTTTTAGTTCTCATTTATTCCTCCGTTATTATGTGGGCAGGAGCTGGAAAAGGAGGGAATCACTAAACAGTCTGGCACAGGTGAATGTCTAAGAATGTTCGATACTTCATTTCTTCAGTATCATAGTGTCATTGCTTTTAACTTGTTATGTTTTTAATTTTTTGGGACATGTTCTTCCCTTCTCAGATCATGATCCAGATGATTCAGATGACAACAATGAAAATGTGGACCCAATAATCATCATGACAAAAGATATTAAACTTAAAGTTTCATCAATCCTGCTGGCTTCGGAAAGCATCTATTTCCGTAAAGGTATAAATGATCATTTCCTTTACAGCCATATTATGCCCATATGTGCGCATTATTGCTTATTTTCTGTCTTGCTTAAATCTTTTTGCCTGTTTCAGCTTTTCTCAAATGGCATGAGAGAATCTGTGGATCGTGTTGTCCATCAACAATTATCTGAGGAAGGTATTTGAATTTAGAAGTCACAGCTTTCAAAATTATTAATTGTTTCTACAGTTGGTCAATTGAGTTCAAACCTTAATTTTGTTTCATACAATGTTCAAAAAAATTTCAGAATTGGAGCCTTTTGAAGATATTATAAATTTCATTTACAAGGCCAAGTTCAGTAAATTGGATCCAAAGAGCTTGTTGAGCGTTGTCATGGCTGCTGACAAATTTGAGGTCAATCAAGCAATGAAACAGTCCATAGAGTTTATGCTTGAATCGGAATTGAATCTTGAGGCAGCTGTACTTTATCTGGAGTTTTCTCCAGCTAATGCTACTGTAGCTCAAGCTTTGGCCCCAGTGAGAGCTGCTTCTGGTCGATTTCTGACTCAAATGTTCAAGAACGTGTTTAGGTATTTGATCAAACAGACTTCCATTTTTTTTATTGAATTTGATTGGTGCCCAGTTCAAAATTTTATTAGTTTGTTTAGAATTTGGTTTTGCTTTTGATGTTGCATCACCCTAATTCGTATCATACTTAAATACCTAAGCCTTTTCAGGTTCCCTGCTTCTTACTCTTATGTTTATTTTATTGTTCTACAGTTTTAGCACCTTTTTTTGCTGGTTATGTTTTGTCTGATGGTCACATTTTGTATTGGATTAGGCGGTGTATATTTGTAGGTCTCTATTTAGTTCTACCTCTGTCTTATATTTAGTTACAGAGGCAGTACTATCATGGTTGATTGTAATAGCAGTGATTCCTTTAAACCACTATTTTGTTTATCGAGTGCTGTTTGCCATGCCATTTTTTGTTTGCTGTTTGAAAGCATTAGCTATTTTGTTGGCTGTTCTTTTGCCATTTAAATACCGAAGGTGAACTCATCTTTTGATGTAGTTTTGTGGGCTTTTTAGTGATATTTATTTGGCCACTATAGTTCACATGAAACAACTTTGTAATGCTTAGATTACAGAGTCAGCAAACATTACATGGTGGTAACAATATGAGCATTGGTCGCCGTTTGTTTGTTAATAATTTTTCTGTTGTTTTTGGATGCTTTACCTATGATCTTTATCATCAATAGTTAGTTCTGATCCTTCACTTTGTTTTTCAGCCATAAGGACGATCTTCTAGAGTTGCCTCTTTCAGCTATCTTAGAAATTTTCAGAAGCAGTGATTTAATTGTTCCAAATGAAGATTATGTTTACCTTTTTCTGGTGGATTGGGTCAAGAAAAAATATGAAGATGAGCACATGAGGTGTACCGTTTTTAGCAAAGCGTTGGTGTTCCTTATTCGATTTATGCACATGACGATCGACCGCCTAATGGCCTTCTCAAATTGCCCTCTGATGCCTAACAAAGTTGATGTCAAGTCAATTATTTCTAGTGCATTCTTGTTCAAGATCAATTGTTCGACAGTGAAGGTAGCTCATTGGAATTATGCCCAGCGGAATTATCTGATTAGGCCAGTCATTTTGACGAACCTTCTGCCATACAACGAATTGTTGGCCTATTTTGATCTTCCTCTGGCCGACTTTGCCCGGATGAGTAATCCTGCGTGGAGGAGTACATATACTGAGGTTTTTGCCTATGGCGGCTACAGACTCTTTGTGCAGTGCCAAACTACTATAGATGCGGTATCCAATGCTCCAAGTGCATTTGGGATGTTTTTGTGTGCTCAGAAGTCAACTCAGCCTGAAGTCTTGTCTGTGGCCTTCTCAGTAAGGCGAAAACCTGGTGGCGGCTATGTGGACAAGTTTTCATTTGACAGCCCCTTCCTTCCGGATAACAAGTTTGGAGTTGCTGATTTATTATTAACACCCTGGGCTGAGCTTCTTGATGAGAACAACTTGTTTTTGATCAATGGTTGAGTTTATTTTAGAGTCCGGGTGTCCATCAGACAGCAAAGGCTTTTCAGGTATTGCTCATAATCTGGTCTTTTTTTTCTGTATGCTCATCCGATGTCCGGAATAAGCTAACTGTTTGTTCCACGTATGTTTTATGCCATATTTTGCATTGTCCTCTGCCTGATATTTGCTGTGGATACTCATTTCCCGTATAAGCGGTTCCATCTGTTTGGATTCTCTTAATTCATAGTCTAGTTAGCCAAATCTGCTCTTGTTATTATGTTGCATATGAATATTTTTATGTTGCTAACCCGTGTCTGTGTTTCGTGATGTGTGTTCTTCAGGCCTCCAGGAGAAGGAAGGCGGCCTGCACTTGTCTCTCTTAAAAACCCGTGTCCAGGAGAAGGTCTTCTACTGTGGATGGATAGTCTCCTTTTAGACCTGTCGTGTTATCTGTTTTGTGGATGGATGGCTAGTCTTTTTTAGACCTCTCGTGTTATCTGTTTTGTGGATGGATGGATAGACTTTGTTTCATTGTCTTGCATGGGATGGAAACTTCTTTTTTGAATGCTGATGAATATGTTCAGCATGAACAAGCGGTGGTACTTTTGTTGATTAGATTGAAGACATGATGTTGAAATCAATGGCAGTATGTATGTTTTGAAGAGCATCATCTTCAAATAGCATGTTTTTTCCTTTTTGCAGCATAAAACGAAATATCACATAGTTTGTCTGGATTGGTGTTGGAGGAAACATAATGAAATAGCTTGCATCTTTTGAGAGCTTCAGAGACTTGAACAACGTCTGTGTGTACAGCAGGCGCGGTGTTCGGAATCGGAGATTGCCGTCATCTCCTTGGTGGCGACGCCTGCCTTCCACCTCCAGGAGCACTTCCGCCCGGGGTGCTTCCACCTTCTCTGCCATGATCTCCAGCTGTCCCGGTGAGTGTGTTGTGCTAGGAGTTTGTGCGAGTTTGTGCTCCTGAACCGCGAACGCATCTCGCCGGGGTCGGGCCGCGTTGTTGCGATCTTGAGCCACCGGTGTCCCCGGGAGATCAAAGCGACGTTTCTGAAGGTCAGCGGTCGATTTCGTAGCTTTGCTAAGCCGTTGGTTGCCACTCCTTCCTGCATTGCTGCCCTTTCTGGGGTATTTGCCTTGTTTCGTCGTCCTTGTTGAGTATATAATGCATGTATATTTGTATTCCTGGTCCACCTCGTATTTCTTGTATAGTTGAAGTTGTGACGCAGTGCATCCTATTCCTCTACTGTCCTCTCCGGCGCCATGCTTTTCCGCTCTTGCTATGGTGGTCAAAAATTTGAACCGAGTTTCATTAGAAATGATCGAAGAGAATTGCCCGATTAATTAACAAAAAACCTGACAAAACCGGCACATGGCACATCATACCTGAAAAACAATGCACACATGGCAACCTCATGACCCACACAAGGGCACACACGCCATCGAGGAGAAGACGTCGTCGAGGTTGCAACCCGGCGTCATCGTCAACACTCCTCTGCGAGGGCGACTCCGACTCCACCATCGACGGCCACCGATGTTAACCCTCATCGCAAGCAAGTGCCGAGGCCTGCGTCGGTCGATACCGAACAGTCAACTACACGCCGACTATGTCGACGGGCATTGCAGTATGAAAGCGCTGGGCTTGTGCTGAGCCAGCGCCGCAATCGACCACTTGTCGCATGTCATCGGCATCACAAGGGCCCATCCTCAGCAACTCCGATTTCAGAAGGACAAAGTGAGGCATGACGACCCCTCGAACATGCCAGAAGAGACCGACTACCAAGACACATCCGCGCACCTCTACTACTATGGCGTGGGTCCGAGAGCGCCTCCTCGTCCAGTCCAAAACTGTGGCAAAGGCGCGCATGGGGCGTTCATCAAGAACCAGGTGGCGCTAGCATGGTGCTCGCGAAGGCTTGCGCCATCGACCGGTCCAAAACCACCGAGTAGTTGGACGCCCGCTGTTGACGTCGGCTCAATGACCAGCTCCTCAAAGGTGGGTCCGGCGTAGTCCGACTGCGCCTCTTCATCCGAGTCGCCGAAGACAAGCGACGCAAAGGAGTGGAGGATGCAACAGAGCATCTACACCACGAACGCGCGGCGATGGCCGGGCAAGATAACAACGACTAGCGCGGATGACGACGGAGATGTCGTTGGCCATGCCTAGGAAGTCACCTTCCGATACCTGGCCTAGTTTAGTTAGCTTTTAATTTCAGTTTAGTTTGAACTTGTTAAATTTCATTTGTTTGGTTGTAAATATTTCAAACTTTGTTAAATTTGATCTGTTTAGCTGCGTTCGGTTCGTTTCAAATGGGTTGGAAATTTGATGATAATGGTTGGAGGGCCTCCACTGCTCCACCCACGCCGGCTGTCCGCAGACAATTGATAACAATTGGTGATGCATTATTAGTCTTTAACGGGCATGGTATTTTATTTCGTCAAATTAAATTTGAAGTACAAGCCAAATCAAAAACTAAAAATTAGTGACAGCAGTGAAGATTTTTAGAGACAACCGCAATCCATTATTTTTTTTCTCAGTTATAGATATTGTATCTAAAAATGCTGTTGTATTTAACTGGTTTAAGGATTAAATTAGCATTTCAGCATTGTGTTATGATTCAAACATTGGGGTGCTTGGTTGCTTAACCGTTTGATTATTTTCATCTCTCCCTGTCTGTCTGATGTGCAAAATCCGACGATAATAGAGAAGTGATTCCAGTACAGCTAGCCCACAAAAATCGATGAATTTATTATAAGTGCACTACTAGAAAGATTAACAAACTACGAGCTTGGTCTAAGGCAAAACGACAGCAATTCACACGACAGGCAGGAAACGAACACTCAGCAGCTTTCACTCCTGATCCAGGTCAAAGGCAACGGTTTTTTCTGTGACATCAACCAGCTCCTCCGCCTCAATCTCCTTGTATTCAGCCTCTTCTTCCTTGTCGCTGTCCTCCGCGCCTCTGAGCTGCATCCTGAATGCTCGCTCCTCCTCGTGCAGCTGCTTCCACTTGGCGACCCATGCTTCCACACCTCTTGAAGCCGCATCCGTCTCTTGCGCTCCTCCTCGTCCAAAAGGTGGTGCACGTCCTGATCCTCGTGTTCGTACTTCTTGCTGTACCGCTTGAGGTTCTTTGAGATGTCCTCCTCCTTCTCGGGAGTAAGTAGCGACGGTGGCCTTGGGCGCCATTGGAACTGTACCATATCGTGCAAAGGGCAAGACATTAGTACTGAAGAGGGATGCAGCCATGCGTTGATTCAAACAACAAAGGATGATGGATGGAAGCTCTACCTGATAGAAGTGATCCTTTGAGACGTTGTAAATTTGCTTGCCATTGAAGGACCAGATTTGGAAACCATTTTCCATCTCATGAACCGAGGTAACTGCAGTTGCGAGATATCTGAACAAGCAAGTTACAAAACCATCTTAGTTCCTCCGTGGTAAACCAAAAACACATTTTGCTTCGACTGAATAACAAGGAAATCAATCCATGGTAAATGAAACACACTATTATTACTATTTGTTAATTTCAACTACTAAGTCCATGCAATTTGAGGGCGAGTGTTGTTTTAACAGATGAAGACAATTACAAATTTCAGCTGAGCCTCTATGTTCGTAGTGTTCAGGGTGTGATAATTCCTGTAACCTATTCAGTATATGTTTATTATATTGCTGTAACACTTGTTTTGTAAATATCACCAGATAGCGACGAGAAGAAAATTTTCAATTAAGCGATAAGCTCACCTTCCAGTAGGATCCCACATGATGTCAGTCGCCATAAAATGTTCTCCTGTCGCCATGGGCTCAAGATCATCAACGTTGAAGAACTCCAGCTGGCCATTGAAACCCATCAGCCCTGCCAGAACAATGAAACGGCCAGCAGGAGACCAGAACAATGCATTGGACTGCTTGCCCTTGAGTGTGGTGAGCTTGGACACACGACTAACATTATTGTTGACTGCTTTCATGGTGTAGAAACTTATATCAGGCTTAGGCCCATCACCATGAATAACAGCAAAGCGGCGACCTTTAGGCTCCCATGCAAAGGCAATTATCTTGTCATTCTTGTTGTCCAATTCAAAGACCTCAATTGGGATGTCTCATTCCTTGATTCTGAACAGCTCGAACCCAGTGTAAATGCTCTTCTTTGTTTTTGTGTACCTATCTACCTGGAGAGCCAGATATTCTCCATTGTTTTGCCAGTACATTTTGCAGTCGCTAACACTGAAAAGGTTTTTCTGCCGAATCTCCTCTTTACCCGGAATTGGCACAAGACTGACCTTTCAACACAAAACACATATTTTAGCATTCGATGCTAACTGAATAAACATCTTAAAAGAGGTAGCTGTAGCAATTTGTACTTACCCTGGCAGGCTGATTTCCACCACCCAATTCAGGCACAAAGAGTGATATGATAGGATCAGTGGGAGACCAACTGAAGTCAACCACATTTTCTACCTTCAAGGACTTCTTATCAATAAGAGCGAACGTCTCGGTATCATAGACAGATATAACATTCTTTCCAAGCCTAGCAAAATACTTATCATCTCTTCCACCACCCCACCTTCAAAAAACACATAAATAAAAACATACTAAGCATCAAACCATGACAACCTAATAAGTTGTGCATTCACTTCGAAGTACAAAAGTAGTGGGTTCACCTGAAGATAGGCCATGAAACACCAGAGACACCCATATTTCCACCAGTAGTGAAATCATCAGCACTTCCCTTGAACTCCCACATTACTTTTCCAGTTCGTACATCAAAGATATTTAGTACAACCCTCTACAAGTATAACATTGCAAGTCAGATAGGAGACAAGATATGAACAGAAAGAAGTCTTGTCACATTCACTTACATGTGTATCTCTGGGGTTGCTGGGCTCATGGCTGCTGTAAGTGATCAAATATTTCTCACCGGGAGAGAAATCGATGAGTTTCAACTGTGACAGGTAGCTGTCAGCTAAAAGGACAATGCATATTGCATATATTTACTGTTAGCACAAACCAGTACCTGTGGATGAGCAAAGCGCATTAGACGAACAAATTTGTCATCACCACCCCACACCTGCGCGCCCTGCCTATGCACGGTCGCCAAGTGTGTTCCAAGAGGGGACCATTGAATATAGCTATCCGTCCAGTACTGTCAAAGAAGAAGGATATAGGATATGCATGAAAATTAGTTCTCCTTATAGGATATAGGAATAGGCCTCCATGACCTTTAGTTTCCATTTTCCAATAAAACTAAAAAGCAAAAGGTCTGTTAAGAAAAGGCAAAAGTTAAATTAAAAAATGAAGCACCTGCTTCTGGTACACAAGCTCAGGCATTGCCCGTCTAGCGTCATTCCAGTACACTTCCGTGAACGTACCAGCACGTATCACGAACTGATCTCTGGCCTTATCATCAGTCAGCAACTTCAGAAGATTTTCCTGCAACACACATATATAACAGTCAAGTTACATAAAACCTCTAGTAATTTAAAGAAACAAACATGTGTGTGTGTGCTGGGTGGTAGAGAGTATGCACTCCAGGAGTGTATGACTTGATTTCAGCAGGCGCCCACTCATCAGGAACTTTCATGTACTTCTCAAAGTCATCAAACATATTAACAGCAAATATGTGAGATTTGTCCAGTTTGTAGCCACGTGTTTTTTCCATAGCAAACTCAGCTTCCTGACACACTGTCAAATAAGTCTCTTTCAATCAACCAAGAGGGTCATGATAACAGAATGCAAAACAATTTATGAAAGCAAAAGTGGAGTTAAATTCGGATGGGCATTTAATTAATTTGGTCATAACAATAGAACAACTCCGCCTATGTTGTCTCAACATAGCCGGTCCCAAGCCCGGGTAAAGGAGGAGGGTTGTGATAGGCTTGGCGAGCCAACGTAAAAACTCAGCCACTCTTATGGAGATGAAACCCAAAAGTATCACCAAAGAGCTAGCTATGGACAGGGGTGCGTGGAAGCTTGCTATCCATGTGCCAGAGCCATGAGTTGGTTGCGAGATTTTATGGGTTTCACCTCTAGCCTACCCCAACTTGTTTGGGACTAAAGGCTTTGTTGTTGTTGTTGGTCATAACAATAGAACACTATCACATACTAGCAATAATCCAGTAAAACTAAAAGTACAAAGTCTTGCTACAGAAAAATCCCAACAATAAGCAATAGAACAAACTCTACCAAAACAAAGGTGTTTCCATGCATGTTTCCACTCAGCTGATTATCTTCTTCCGATCCACATACAAAAGTTAAACAGGATAGAGAGTTCAAATGGAATAGGGATGACCTTTTTCATCGTAGGAATGCACATGACTTGCAAAGGTAACAGAATCAAGCCATTGCCTCATTCCATCATGCAGATATGTATGTATAAATAAACATAACTTACAAGAAGCAACATACCTGCGGAGTATTGAACTCAATGAAGCAGTAGCCCTGGGTCTTCTTGGTCTCTGGGTCCGTAGGCATCCAAAGCCCACCTTCCTTTCACGCCAAGCTGACCATATATCTTTCGCAAAACATTCTCCAGCTTCTCGTACTTCTCTCGGGGAACAACCGGCAGATTGTCCACCACAATAATGTTTGCAAAACCTATCTCGAGCTCTGGAATGTCTTCATTCTGAAGTAAATCCTCGTCGTCGCTACAATGATCGAACGGCAACATGAATCACAAAGTCAACAAACACGCGACTCCTACCTACTTTGGCTGCTTGTGGGAAGGAGGTGGCGGGGCTGGGAAGATGATGGATGATACCTGAGGATGTCGAAGTCCTCGCCGGGCGGGAGGGTGATGGAGTCGACGTCGACGGAGTCGAGGTCGATCCCCAGCTCCCGCGCGCGCGCATCAATGACTTCCATCAAGATTGCTAGCGCCATCTTCCACGGAGTTTGGGGGCACCGTACCCGCAGGTGAGCGGCGGAGCGCAGGCGAGGGCGAGGGCGAGGGCGAGGGAGCGGCGGAGCGCAGGCGACGGCGAGCGAGCGGCGGAGCGCAGGCAACGGCGAGCGAGCGGCGGAGCGGAGGCGAGAGGTGGCGGAGCCGCTGTTCAGCTCTAGGGTTTAGGATTCTTTTTTTTGAGGGAAATACTCGTGATTATATTATGTTAAGGAAAACATTACAAGGAGACATACAGTAGATACGAGTACATCCACGCAGGATACGGAAGAACACCAAATCCAACTCAACCACACAGCCGCTGCTACCCCCATCTCGCCGTCGTCGCCGCCGGAGAGAGAAGAAAAGCGACCAACCCCTTTAGATCCGGAGAAGCACCATCGCTTGTAAGCTTTGTGAGCCGCACAATCGTAGCCCGCCGCGAGAGGCGAGATCTTGAGCAGAGCTGAAAAGCCCAGGCGGCCGGAGCAACGCCCCATGCCGCACCGGATCCGCATCGGCCAGCTTCGCTGAAGCAGGTTCAAAGACCAATCGCCGATGAACAACCTCCAGTCCTTCATCCTTGTCGTAGCCACCTCCCGCATCCACAACAAAAGAAGCGCCAGAAGCATCTTCCCATGGAGCCGAAGAAGCGGACAAGCCCCAACCACCGCTCCACAGGGCCAAAGCCGCGAACGCCATGGGTCAGAATCCTCGACCCCCCTCGCCGTCTCGCCACACCAAAGAGCCCAGCGGTGACCGATGACGACGACGACCAACTCGCAGGATCGTAAACACTCAGATCCGCGAGACCAAAAGGACCCCAGCTCCTCGCTAGTGCCAAGAACGACGCCGGGCGAGCGAAGAAGGAGACAGGGCCACTTTATTCCGCACACCGACGCCTCCTCCGCCATGACGCCGGTGCAAAGGACACCAAACCTAGAAAATCTAGGACTATATACACCGCCAGGCATCAGATCCGGGATCTCCCACCCCTCCGGCAGCCATAATGGCCACCGGAGGTGAAGGAGACCACCGGTCTTGCCGACGGGGACAGAGGAACTCCTGGATCTCGCCCTGCCCTCTTCTGTAGGCAGTTTCGAGAGAGGACGGGAAGAGAGAGCCTTGTAACGTTCGTGTGCTGTGTGTGTTCTAGGGTTTAGGATTCGGGGGCGATGGATTCGGTCGGGGGGTTCGGGGCACTGCTATGTGAGGAGAGCCGACCCAGTAGCACGCGTGACCGGCACGTCACGTGCCGTCGTGGGCCGTTTCGTGCCAGCTACGTTGTTTAAGCGCGGGTCGGGCCGTGCCGGCCCAGATGGCCAGGTCCGTCCGGGAGTGCTCCACGGCCGCTATCCCCGGAGCTATATCGATTCGCTCGATACTCAACACTTTTTTGGAAATCCGATTCCGCTCCCACTGTGCGAAAAATGATTTTTGAAATGTCAAAAAAAATCAACTAAAATTTGATGTGTTTATATATTCACAATGCTACCCAAATTTGTCCTGCGCAAAAAAAATATTATGGCTGCGTAAAATGGTTAAGCATTTTGGCCTGCGAAAAAAATTGAACATCAAATGTTACACCCAAATTTGTTTTTTTTTCACCGATGAAACGATGCTGCTCCGTTTCTCATGAAAATTATCAAGCATGTTTGCGTCACTAACACGAACATCTTAAAAAACAGATTTTAATTATTTTTTACAAACATAATTTTTAATTTACTATTCGGAACAAATGCACCTGAGAGCCAAAACACCCTCCACGCATTTTTCATTCATTCTTTTTACAATAATAGGTTGGCCTCTCCCCGGCTCCATTACTCAAACGGAACCCAATATGTCATACAACAACTCACTGAGAGAAGCAGTTCAGCAGATAAATGACTACAGCTACAAAAGACAGTTCTGAAACCCACAAACATAAAAGGCAGTAGGAAAGTTAAAGATAAACAAGCAACATGGGCACTACAACAAGAAACAGGGAGCAGCTTTCACGCGACGTCATGAATGATCTCACGGTACGCCCTTCTGGTCTTCAATGACAATAACAATGACAATGATATGGATGAATCTTGAATGAATCATGCAAACACATTCAGTACTTCACTTGTTCTCATCTCACTTTAATTGCAAAATGACAATTATTTGTTTGCTGGTTCGATTAGCCAGCAGAAATTTTATTTGCTGAAACCACAATGACAATGACACTTGTGGTTGTTCGATCTCACTATCACTCAATTCATGTACTGAAACCACAATGACAATTTGGTTCTGAATAACCTCTGCTATATATGCCCAGTAGGATACTCAAGAAGTAGATTTATTAGATCTTGGAATTTTTAGAACCGTATTTTTTCGTGCTCACTAATTCATTAGCAAAAATTCAGTCACTGTTTAACACTCTTGACTGTATATTTGACTGTTCACTGTATATTGATTGTATATTTCAGACCATACAATGACACTGTTGACTGTACAACAATAATCCGCGGCGCTGGCAGCCGAAACGGACGAAGTGGCTGGTCCTGCGAGTGGCGGCGGTGGTCGCCTACGTGGCGCAGGTGGGCGGCGGTGGTCGCCCTCATGGCAGCGGCGCAGGTGGGCGGTGGCGCTGGGCCCAAGGGTGGATGCGCTGGTCGCTCCCGTGCGGGGTGGTAGGCAAGGTACGTAGGTGGGGCGACGGTGATCGAGCTGCGCAGGTGGCCGGCGTTGGTCGCCTCCGTGGCGGCGGTGCAGGTGGGTGGCGGCATTGGACCCCAATGGTGGCTTGCGCGCGCGGCGGGGTTGTCCGAGTTTTTTTGTTGTTGCAAAAGTCACAATGAACTACGTCTGTGACAAGCTTTCCGTTAGTTTTTATGTCTTGACCCATACTCCATCATTTTTTTAGTTTACTAGCACACATGCCCGTGCGTTGCACCAGGAGAGAAAATTTGTTTGTATACTAAAATTTTAATGAAAAGCAGAGTAGAGCAAGTAGCAACTGAAAGTTATAATTCGAAAAAAACTTCTTTGCCGCTGTACTAAAATCCTTCAGGATTCACGTCGCGTCGGTCCAAGGGCTTCGGAGGCTTGCTGCTCCTGCTATCCTCATTGTCGCTAGGAGAAGGAACTTGCAATTCTCCACTATGGAAACCGTATGCAACTTCAAGTAGTTAAAGGTATGTGGATGCAAAGGAAGATGGCTATATGCTGAATGTTAACGTAATCATAACCCATGGATTATTACAAGCACAATGGTGCATTTGCTATGTTAAAATTGGTAAAAAAAAAGGGTTTAGTGTAGCCTATTGTATCATAGATCATGATATTGATGTAAATTTGTGCACTCAAAAAAAGAAAAAACCATGAACAATGCAATTCTATCAAACGAAGACCCCGTTATTCATAAATATCTAGTGTAGATGACAATGAAATTCATAATTTATGGAAATTAAATTGGAAAATAACTTGACCCAATCTGCACGAATAGAATAGTAGTTAGGAGAACAAGTTAAATTGTCTTGGAAAAACATACAAAGAGAAGTGGAAGTGATAGTGTGTAGCAATTGTCTTGGGATAATAATCTGTCAAATGGTAGTAGTATTGTTTCTCGCGGGATGGGCCAAAAACATCAAAGAAACATAGGCACCATCAACCTAAATATAGCATCCATGGTACTCAACACAAACCTCGGTAACCGGACTCGGGGTCCACCTCGGTGTCGTCTGCTCGCCCACCTCCTCGTCCTTGTTGTCAGGTAGCAACATTCAAAGTGAAAGTAAAATATGCATGAAAACAGATGTGAACCACACGAAATTATACATTGTAATCGAACATATCTTGCTACTTCCTTCCTTTGGCAGTTTGGTTCATTGGTGGTCGCCGAGTCGGGAGTAATGGCAGCACGAGACATTCCATGCATGTGCAGACGGCGAACCGATCTAATGGAGTATATTCAGCAAGTGGCCGCTGATCCATCTAAGGGAATAGTAGTACGCAACCATTCCGTGAACAATCAATCAAGTTGCTTGTAGTAGCTAGCTAGCTTTGTATGTACAATCAATCAAGCTGCTTGTGCTAGCTAGCTAGCTTTGTATGTTAGAACACAATAATCAGTCGGATTAAAAGGGAATTATTCACCGATGGGCTGGGCTAAAACTCTTAGTAGAGTACACGTAGTTGCTGTAAAACTCAATTGTGAACCATCAAAAGTGCTTCTTGTAAAAACAATCTCAGAGTGTTGAGTAACGTGATTGTATTAGGAAGCATCGGTTAGATTAGGAAATATTCTGGCTTGCCTTATACAACAAGTAAATCATGTACTCCTATATATATATGCCCACGAAGCTCAAGCAATACAACAACTATTCCACAAATCCTCTCTCTCCCTTCTAACACGGTATCAGACTAATCACGATCCAAACCCTATCCGCCGCCGCTTCCGCACCGCGCGCCGCCCCTGGGGCGGTCGGCCTCCATGACCGCCGCCGGGGGCCGCGCCGCTCGTACATAGGGTTCGTCCGCCGATCGTGTTGACCGACTGCCCTAGAGAGTCTTTTTTCCCAATCCCTTGATCCGGATTTTTTCTCTCTCGCCGATCGTCTTGATCGGCGTTTCTTTTTGGTTTTCCGATCTACGATCGGTTTGCGTCGTCCGCCGCCGCCGTCGACCCCCGCGCGCCTCTACTCCGACTTCGGCATCGACAACACCGGCGTCTTCACCGACCCGGCGGCCTCGCGCGTCGTCTGCGCGTCTGCCCGCCGGTCGCCCCGACCCGGCAGCCTCACGTCATGCGGCGGTCCATCACCGCCGCCGTTCACGCGCCGGTCCGCCCGTCGATCTACGTCGGCCTTCACCGCCCTGTTCCGACCGGGACTCTTGCATCACCCTGACCCGGCGGCCTCGCGTCATGCGGCAGCCAATCATAGCCGCCCTGCCGCCCTGCCGCCCGCCGTCGTCGGCTTCATCTCGGACTCCGCCTCCACCTCGTCTCCACCGAGCGGCGTCCCCGACCTTGCGCGCGATCGGCTTGATCACCCGCTCGCCGCCGCGATTCGCCTCATCTACGCCGCGCGACCGACCTGGCCCGTTGGTTACGCGCGCCTCCGCAGGTCCCGTGAAGATCGTCCCCGAGTTCAGCGCGCCCCTCCACCGATCGAGCAACGGGCTGCCGCTGCGTCGCCCCGTCGGGCCGCAGTGGCGCCGCCACGTGGTTCTCCTCGCGGCTGCATCGACTTGTGCGTCGCCACTGCGTCGCCCCTACGGGCCGTAGTGCCGCGATACGCGGTCCCAGCCGCCACCCCAAGGCTGTCCCTGCGGCTGCACCGACTCACGAACCGCCGTTGCGTCGCCCCTTCGGGCCGCAGCGTCGCGGCCCGCGGTCCCCGCCGCCGCCCCGAGGTCTTCCCGCAGTCGCCCTGACCCGCCTGCCGCCGCTGCGTCGCCCTTCGGGCCGTAGCGCCGCGGCCCGCGGTCCACTCCGCCGTCACCGCGCGTAGACCTCTCGTGGTATGTGCCTCGCCATCTCCCTTGGCGCGAGAACGCCACCGTCCGCGCCGGTCTTCGTCACGCTGTCAGGGTTCTTCGCCTACTTCGAGCACCGCCGCCGCACTCTTAACCTAGCCGCCGCCGCCGCTCGTCCAGCCCTTCGTCTTCGTCCAAGCACCAGCCCGTCGCCAGCGTCGCCGTCATCTACCCCGACCACTTCGTCTACTCCGACGACTGTTGGTGACATCGACCCCGCGTCGATGGACGCCACAATCGTTGTCGAGTTCTTCTCTGCTGGCCTGTGACGCCCTCGATTCAATCGTACACTAATCATACACGCAAATGTGTACGATCAAGATCAAGGACTCACGGGAAGATATCACAACACAACTCTAGACACAAATAAAATAATACAAGCTTTATATTACAAGCCAGGGGCCTCGAAGGCTCGAATACATAAGCTCGAATACACAAGAGTCAGCGGAAGCAACAATATCTGAGTACAGACATGAGTTAGACAAGTTTGCCTTAAGAAGGCTAGCACAAAAGCAACTTCGATCGAAAAGGCAAGGCCTCCTGCTTGGGAGCCTCCTAACTACTCCTGGTCGTCGGCGGTCTTCACGTAGTAGCAGGCATCGGCGGTGGCATCTGGCTCCTGGGCTCCGACATCTGGTTGCATCAATCGGAAAGAAGAAGAAAGGGAAAAAAAGGGGAGCAAAGCAACCGTGAGTACTCATCCAAAGTACTCGCAAGCAAGAATCTACACTATATATGTAACATTATCAAAGGAAGGCTATATAGGTGGACCGGGCTGCAGAAATGCCAGAATAGAGAGAAGGCCTAGTCCTATTGAAGACTAGCATCTTCTGGAAATCACCATCTTGCAGCAACAGGACGGAGTAGAGTAGCATAAAGTAAAGTAGTAGTAGTGTTATCAACCTCTGCCAGAGATCCTTTATCGACTCCCTGCGAGAAAGCAATCCCAGAGCCATACTATCCAGTTATCATCACAATCCATTTCTCATCACAAGTATCCAGTTCTAGTTGTATCGATCGGGATACAACTCCAAGTGTCCATTACCGTAGGATAGGCTATCGATAGATGTTTTCTTCCCTGCAGGGGTGCACCAACTTACCCACCATGCTCGATTGACTCCGGCCGGACACACTTTCCTGGGTCATGCCCGGCCTCGGCCAAAGAATACGCCGCAACCCGACCTAGGCTTAATAGAGAGGCCAGCACGCCAGACTAAACCTATGCCCCCAGGGGTCATGGGCCATCTCCCCGGGAACTCCTGCACGTTGCGTGGGCGACTGGTGAGCAGACCTAGCTACCTCCTTCAACAAGGCAGGTGCTTACGCAGTCCAACCCGGTGCGCGCCGCTCAGTAGCTGACGTCTATTAAGCTTCGGCTGATGCATACGACGCAGAACGCCCATACTATGCCCACGTGATGGTTAGTTCTATCAGGCCAGAGGCCCCTCGGATCAAATATCCAAATCATAGTGGATTGGGAACGCGCGGTAACAAGCAGAGACTCACGAAAGATGTGACCCCGTTGCCCCATCTCGAGGACTTGCGGCAAGGGCTAGGAATGCCCGGCCACGCCTCGTAATTATCTCGCGGGCACCCTCCAGATCAACCCGCCTCCACATCACTCGCAATTAAGCTCGCGCGGGTACCCCTCAGGGCCGACCCGTCTTTCCAAGTAACAGTGGTAAATTCCAAGTATCCGTGTGTCCAAACATCAAGGGGAAAACCCGAGGAATCACCCTCGATGAATTCCACTAGATGTAATCATCAAGGTGAACGTAAGAGGAATCACCCCCGAGGTTCACACTTGAGGGGTTGCAAGACAGAGTCATATCGGAAGTGGTTAAGGAGGAAATCACCCTCCATGACCACGACCGAATGACTACACTACAAGGTTAACATCAGAAGTGCTGAAGAGGACTCACCCTCGGTACTCGATAGTAACCTAGTAGTGTCGAGCAACTAAAGGGAAAGTGATGTGCGGTGCCGGGGCCTGGTCTTCGATCCCGTTGATCGGGTCTTCAATGATGAAGCAGGGGCAACAAGGACAAGGTAGGGGTCACTGATGGATCACTAACCAACCTATACTAAGCAGTTTAGGATAAGTAGGTAAGGTACAACAGCAGATACAAAAGCAGGCTATGCATTAGAATAGGAGCAAACAATAACAGTAGCAAAATCTAATGCAAGCATGAGAGAATGGAATGGGCGATATCGAGATGATCAAAGGGGGGGGGGGCTTGCCTGGTTGCTCTGGCAAGGAGGGGTCATCAACACCGTAGTCGTATTGGGTAGCAGCGACGTCGGTCTCGGTGTCTAACGAGAGAAGAGGGGGAAGAAACAATAAATATAATGCATACATAAGCATGGCGATGCACAACATGACAAGTAACAGTGCCAGGTGTGTCCTAACGTAGTAGGAGGTGATACCGGCGAAGGGGGGAAATATCCGGGAAAGTATCCTCGGTGTTTCACGTTTTCGAACAGATGAACCGGAGGGGGAAAGTTGCGTGTTTGCTATTCTAGGGATGTGTGGCGGACGAACGGGCTGCGTATCCGGATTCGTCTCGTCGATCTGAGCAACTTTCATGTACAAAGTATTTTCACCCGAGTTACGGATTATTTTATTTTAATTCTTAAAGTTTTTAAAACATTTTCTAAAATTAATTATATTAACAGAAATGGAATATGATGTCACCATGACGTCAGCAGGGTCAACAGTCAACTCTGACCGGGTTGACTGGTCAAAGGGCAGTGGGTCCCAAACGTCATTGCCTGCTTAAATAATTAACAATTAACTAGCTAACTAATCAGACTAATTGGATTAGGTTAGTTAACATGATTAATTAAATTAATTAATTACAATTAATTAATTAAGTTATTATTATTATTTTAAGTATTTTCTTAAAACTCTTTTTTTAACGTTTTATAGGGGCTGGGCCCCATGTTCCATAGGCATAGGGGCCTAACGGGCGGTGGTTAACAGGGTGGGCGGGCGCCCGAACGGCCACGAGAGTGCGGGCGCGCCTGGGCGCTAGCGGATGGCAGCGGCGGGAGTTGGGGCTCGGGCGCGCACGGCGGGCAGAAGGCTCCGGCG
>NC_041391.1:550594343-550595141 GCF_002162155.2 Triticum dicoccoides
CGGTGGCCTGTGCGGGCGGGCGGCGCGAGCGGCCTGGGCGCCCGGCAGAGAGCAGCGGGGGTAGCCGGGCGTCAACAGAAGGCGGCGACGCAGGCAGGGCACGCGGGTCGGCGAGCAGCGGGGAGCAAGCACGCGGCGCGGCCATCGGCGAGCGAGGCGAGCGGCGGCCGCGGCGCGAAGCAGCAGCAGGCGAGCAGCGGCGCGAGTGGGGAGGCAGAGGAAGAGCAGCCAGGTGCGGGTCGGTTTGGTTGGGCGTGGCCGGGCGTGTGCAGGGCCACAGGCCTGAGGCCACGGTGTGGACGGGGCGCGCGAGAGTCCTTGCGCGCGGGCGGCGCAGAGTGCGGCCGGGCATGGCAGGTGCGGCGAGCGAGGCCGCGTGGAGCAACGACGGGTTGCACGTGAGCGACGAGGGCATCAGGGCGCGAGTGGCTTGGCGTGGACGGCGTGGGAACGCATGGGAGCGTGGATTGGATGGCATCGGCGACGGAGAGGGAGAGGGGAAGGGGATGAGGGCTCACAGGGCCCTGTAGAGGTGCTAAAGCATGCTCGGGGAGGGGCCGGAGTTGCGGTTCCGACATCGGGGCGGCGGGTGGCGCCGTTGGGTGCCCTTCCAGATCCAGGAACGGGGAGGAGGACGGGGCCGCGAGGAGGAGGTCGAGAAGGACGGCGGCGGTCCGGTGACGGGGTCCGGCATGTCGGTGCAGCGATGGCGACGTTGGTGAGGGTAGCCGCCGGGGTCATTGCCCCGATCCAGAAGGGGATCGGGGGAGTGGGGGGAGTGCGTGGGGAGTGGGGGGT
>NC_041391.1:550595237-550653178 GCF_002162155.2 Triticum dicoccoides
GAGGCGACGGGTGGGCCGGCCTGTAGGGGGGTGGCCGACTGGGCCGTCGGGGTTGAGGCCCTGGGGGGGGGGAAGGGGGGGTTTTGGGCCTTTCTCTTTTTGTTTTATTTTTAATCTGTTTGCAAAATCTGTTTGAAATATTTTGAGCTGCCAATTGGTCTTTGTAAAAATGTGCAACTTGGTCACAAAAATACATTGCAATATTTGGCACTACCACAAAAAGTTTGGGAGGAGTTTGAATTGATTTGAATTTTTCACAAATGGAAAAGTATAATAAAAAGCTGATTTGGAACTGTTTTAATTTCCAAAGGAAATTAAATATCTCAAATGATGTTGAACCATTCATGACAATTAGTTAGCGAATATTTTCAACCCGTCGAACATTTTTGCTTGACAGTTTGAAGAAATAAGAATTTGACTTGTTTGTTGGAATTTGAATTTGACCTGTGTTTGAAACAAGGGAGGATTAGCAACTTCATTATGATGACATGGCATCATCAGGCATGAGATTACTGTAGCATGATACTGGGGGTGTTACAAATCTCCTGCACTACAAGAAATCTCGTCCCGAGATTTAAGATGGTGGAGTAAGGGGGAAAGACTCGTTAAGGATGGAGCTCAACACAATATAGGTACGTGGGGACTACCTCAGTGAACGTAGCATAGAGACATCTCTCGAGTTGAAATTCAAAAAGTCATCAAGAGCAAGGTGAGGTGCAATAAGAAGCTTCAACTGGGTTGACAATCGGTTGTTGCCTGAAACAAGGGGTGAAAGGGGTTTAGAGCATCGAGGATAAGTATGGCGTCTGATACCAGAATAGATCAATAGGAATGTGGCTCGTGAATTACCTACGAAGTCAAGCCCAAGGAATAACTTTGGCAACAGGGGTGTACGGGAGAGTCAGGTTTCGATCCTGTGGAACTGTGGGTTATGGGGCCACCATGTGGGTTAAAAAAATAGGGAAGGTGTTGACATCTTGCACGGTCATGATAGCAAGATATGTCAGGGAATAGTCTGTCAGTTATGTCGGCAACAACATCGGTACCAAGGGCGAGGGACGAAGAGAACCATTTTCCTGCTCGTTGAACGAGGCGGACCAATCGGCAAGGTTCGCGTCCATCGGTGGTTACCGGAATGTAATCAACAATAGTAACAGGGTCTGGCTGACAAGGTTGTACATCGAGGCATTTTATAAGCAGGGAATTATTTCTTCTTATAATATATAGATCACAAGAAGGTTAAACAAACCAATGGAAAGGAAAATGAAATCATCAGATTAATCAGACCAATGGAAAAGAAGATGTGTTTACACACTAGAATTGGGAGTATATCCTTCCCAAGGGGAAGCGGAGCAGGATATACATGATATGACAGCAAGTCCAAAAGCATTTAGATAAAGGGGGCGACAGAAGAATCATGATATTACCCATACAACGGTGTTTGGATAATAGATCAAGAAACATTCGACAATGTGCTTCCAATGTTCTTGTTGATATTCGGAATACCTCAGTCATGCTTCGAAGGTAACATTAACATGGTGTTCCAAGCAAGATTGAATCTTAAGGTCGCAAGAAGTACAAAGGAACAATTCCAAGAATGTTAAGGAATGCAAGATATAACCAAAACATGACCAAGTCTGTATTGGCAGGAAGTCAAGGTTGGTGTCGATGACAACACGAATCATCGACGGGCAAGGATGGTATTTCTCTTAAGAATTCGATTGATATCTTAGAACAAGGCAGTATATTGATGGTGATCACGACAACTTTTGTCTAGAGGCTTTATGAAGATGCCATCGAGCAGCAACGACATCAAGCAAAAGGAATGATGAAGCAAAGGCTATTGGAACCACAGATACGACACAAGCTCGGATTCAAGCTTGTTGTTCAAGGTGGAAAGATAAGATGAGGAAGATCGACGTAAGCTTCACTCATCGTCGAAATGTTGTGCTCCGGGAATAAGGACCATGTAGCACAGTTAAGAGTTGACACGATAAAAAATATATAGCCGATCACGATAGGAATGATGTGATGGAGTATCATTCCAATGAGAATTCACAAGAGGTAGTGCAATGACACAATATCCTCGAGATAACAGGGGGCAATACTCGAGGTAGATCAAAATAGAGGTTGGACAGATGAAATGATCTGCAGAAGACAAGTATTTTAACTTGTCTAGGAAATGGAATTAAGGAGAAACTATGGTCGGAACCATGATTATGAATGATCAAACCACTGTTACAAGATGAACTTATAACAAGGGGTAATTATTTTTACGAGTAGCTTCCATGATATGTTCTACATCGGTTCCATGGGCATGAACACAAAGGTTCAAGGTCGACTCCCACTTCTTCAATGCATAATCTTTTATTCACTTCTCGCTTTCGATAAAGTTGTAGTGTTGAACTTTTTATCCGGCGTAACACCAGTAGAGTATGACCCATAGAAATTTCCGGGTTCACACAAATTAGGGAAAGCATTAGTTCAACCCATCGGGGCATCTTAGGAACATTTGCAAAAACTTTAGAGGTAATTAACTCAAGCTCGGTAGCAGAGCATGGTTGACAAAGCAGAGAATACAATTTACCAAAGGCAATATGTATCAGGGGAAGAGCGCACAAGATTTGAATATGAAGGAATTTGCCGGATAATAATCCAACAAAGGATTCAACGGTCCTCAATGGATCTGATTTGAGTATCAGTACTCAACCAGAAGAAGGAAAGAATGCAAAGGCATTGGATTAGAGAAACATCTGAATAATTCGATGCTTAATGCAAGGAAATTATGATTTCCAAATTAGAAGATCAGAAGCAAACACTTTGATCAAAACACAAGCAAGTGGAATGGATATAGATCGACAACCAATTAAGGTTGGTTTCCCGAGAGCCGGCTCATGTCCGGAGTGACGTCTGAGCCGGAAAGATCATTTAAAAAGGATCAACTGATGATTGCGCGCATTCGCTCACATGTTGAATCAATAGGAACAAAATGACGGTGTCAAATGATACTAATGAATATTGCTACACCTATGGAAAGCATCCATAATGCAAGCAGACAAGTATTTGCAGAGCAATAGTTACTAAGAATTTTCAGAAGATCGAATAGTATTTCTAAGAATTTTGTGAAACACAAGAACAACTAGGGATGAGCGAATACTCGATAAGTGCGAGGAATTATCCGTAAGGGTATTCATGTGGTGAAGAACTGCAAGGTACTAAGCTCAAAGGATTCTCGAGGCAACGGAGAGTATTTTGGGGCATCTTGTAATAACAAGAGCAACAGGGAATGACTGTAAGAATGGAAAGTGTACGTAGTTATCCATAAGGATATATTGGTGCTAGGGAATTGCAAAAGCGATGGGCACAAAGTCTCAAGAGAACACCGTACTGTATCTTTGGAATCTTCTGGTGCAGCAGGCGATCATCCGTAATAAGGGGGCTCCCTGGGAGGAAGTAGTTACGAGATCCTAATGTTAGAGTTAGCAAAATCGTTTAACCCGAAAGGAAAAGAGATCAGAGTCCCAGAGTATAGACGAGGAGTAAAAGATCCTAATACCACCCAATGGCGACGTGGGCCCGTAAGCCACATAGCCAAGTTAGTAAAACAGTTTTGGATGACTAGACTCAATTTCGGCCAGTCGGCTCTGATACCAACTTGTGACGCCCTCGATTCAATCGTACACTAATCATACACGCAAATGTGTACGATCAAGATCAAGGACTCGCGGGAAGATATCACAACACAACTCTAGATACAAATAAAATAATACAAGCTTTATATTACAAGCCAGGGGCCTCGAAGGCTCGAATACATAAGCTCGAATACACAAGAGTCAGCGGAAGCAACAATATCTGAATACAGACATGAGTTATACAAGTTTGCCTTAAGAAGCCTAGCATAAAAGCAACTTCGATCGAAAAGGCAAGGCCTCCTGCCTGGGAGCCTCCTAACTACTCCTGGTCGTCGGCGGTCTTCACGCAGTAGTAGGCATCGGCGGTGGCATCTGGCTCCTGGGCTCCGACATCTGGTTGCATCAACTGGAAAGAAGAAGAAAGGGGGAAAAGGGGGAGCAAAGCAACCATGAGTACTGATCCAAAGTACTCGCAAGCAAGGATCTACACTACATATGTAACATTATCAAAGGAAGGCTGTATAGGTGGACTGGGCTGCAGAAATGCCAGAATAGAGAGAAGGCCTAGTCCCATCGAAGACTAGCATCTTCTGGAAATCACCATCTTGCAGCAATGGGAGGGAGTAGAGTAGCATAAAGTAAAGTAGTAGTAGTGTTATCAACCTCGGCCAGAGATCCTTTCTCGACTCCCTGCGAGAAAGCAATCCTAGAGCCATACTATCCAGTTATCATCACAATCCATTTCTCATCACAATCCATTTCTCATCACAAGTATCCAGTTCTAGTTGTATCGATCGGCATACAACTCCAAGTGTCCGTTACCGTAGGACAGGCTATCAATAGATGTTTTCTTCCCTGCAGGGGTGCACCAACTTACCCACCACGCTCGATTGACTCTGGCCAGACACACTTTCCTGGGTCATGCCCGGCCTCGGCCAAAGAATACGCCGCAACCCGACCTAGGCTTAATAGAGAGGCCAGCACGCCGGACTAAACCTATGCCCCCAGGGGTCATGGCCATTTCCCCGGGAACTCCTGCACATTGCGTGGGCGGCCGGTGAGCAGACCTAGCTACCTCCTTCAACAAGGCAGGTGCTTATGCAGTCCAACCCGGCGCGTGCCGCTCAGTCACTGACGTCTATTAAGCTTCGGCTGATGCATACGACGCAGAACGCCCATACTATGCCCATGTGATGGTTAGTGCTATCAGGCCAAAGGCCCCTCGGATCAAATATCCAAATCGTAGTGGATTGGGAACACGCGGTAACAAGCAGAGACTCACGAAAGATGTGACCCCGTTGCCCCGTCTCGAGGACTTGCGGCAAGGGCTAGGAATGCCCGGCCACGCCTCATAATTATCTCGCGGGCACCCTCCAGGTCAACCCGTCTCCACATCACTCGCAATTAAGCTCGCGCGGGTACCCCTCAGGGCCGACCCGTCTTTCCAAGTAATAGTGGTAAAGTCCAAGTATCCGTGTGTCCAAACATCAAGGGGAAAACCCGAGGAATCATCCTCGATGAATTCCACTAGATGTAATCATCAAGGCGAACGTAAGAGGAATCACCCCCAAGGTTCACACTTGAGGGGTTGCAAGACAGAGTCATATCGGAAGTGGTTAAGGAGGAAATCACCCTCCATGACCACGACCGAATGACTACACTACAAGGTTAACATCAGAAGTGCTGAAGAGGACTCACCCTCGGTACTCGATAGTAACCTAGTAGTGTCGAGCAACTAAAGGGAAAGTGATGTGCGGTGCCGGGCCTGGTCTTCGATCCCGTTGATCGGGTCTTCAATGATGAAGCAGGGGCAACAAGGACAAGGTAGGGGTCACTGATGGATCACTAACCAACCTATACTAAGCAGTTTAGGATAAGCAGGTAAGGTACAACAGCAGATACAAAAGCAGGCTATGCATTAGAATAGGAGCAAACAATAACAGTAGCAAAATCTAATGCAAGCATGAGAGAATGGAATGGGCGATATCGAGATGATCAAAGGGGGGGGGGGCTTGCCTGGTTGCTCTGGCAAGGAGGGGTCGTCAACACCGTAGTCGTATTGGGTAGCAGCGACGTCGGTCTCGGTGTCTAACGAGAGAAGAGGGGGAAGAAACAATAAATATAATGCATACATAAGCATGGCGATGCACAACATGACAAGTAACAGTGCCAGGTGTGTCCTAACGTAGTAGGAGGTGATACCGGCGAAGGGAGGAAATATCCGGGAAAGTATCCTCGGTGTTTCACGTTTTCGAACAGATGAACCGGAGGGGGAAAGTTGCGTGTTTGCTATTCTAGGGATGTGTGGCGGACGAACGGGCTGCGTATCCGGATTCGTCTCGTCGATCTGAGCAACTTTCATGTACAAAGTATTTTCACCCGAGTTACGGATTATTTTATTTTAATTCTTAAAGTTTTTAAAACATTTTCTAAAATTAATTATATTAACAGAAATGGAATATGATGTCACCATGACGTCAGCAGGGTCAACAGTCAACTCTGACCGGGTTGACTGGTCAAAGGGCAGTGGGTCCCAAACGTCATTGCCTGCTTAAATAATTAACAATTAACTAGCTAACTAATCAGACTAATTATGTTAGGTTAATTAACATGATTAATTAAATTAATTAATTAAGTTATTATTATTATTTGAAGTATTTTCTTAAAACTCTTTTTTAACGTTTTACAGGGGCTGGGCCCCACGTGCCATAGGCATAGGGGCCTAACGGGCGGTGGTTAACAGGGCGGGCGGGCGGGCGCCCGAATGGCCACGGGAGTGCGGGCGCGCCTGGGCGCTGGCGGATGGCAACGGCGGGAGTTGGGGCTCGGGCGCGCACGGCGGGGCAGAAGGCTCCCGCGAGCGGTGGCCTGCGCGGGCGGGCGGCGCAAGCGGCCTGGGCGCCCGGCAGAGAGCAGTGGGGGTAGCCGGGCGTCAACAGAAGGCGGCGACGCAGGCAGGGCACGCGGGTCGGCGAGCAGCGGGGAGCAAGCACGCGGCGCTGCCATCGGCGAGCGAGGCGAGCGGCGGCCGCGGCGCGAAGCAGCAGCAGGCGAGCAGCGGCGCGAGTGGGGAGGCAGAGGAAGAGCAGCCAGGTGCGGGTCGGTTTGGTTGGGCGTGGCCGGGCGCGTGCGGGGCCGCGGGCCTGAGGCCACGGTGTGGACGGGGCGCGCGAGAGTCCTTGCGCGCAGGCGGCGCAGAGTGCATCCGGGCGTGGCAGGTGCGGCGAGCGAGGCCGCGCGGAGCAACGACGGGTTGCGGGTGAGCGACGAGGGCATCAGGGTGCGAGTGGCTTGGCGTGGACGGCGCGGGAACGCATGGGAGCGTGGATTGGATGGCATCGGCGACGGAGAGGGAGAGGGGAAGGGGATGAGGGCTCATAGGGCCCTGTAGAGGTGCTAAAGCATGCTCGGGGAGGGGCCGGAGTTGCGGTTCCGACGTCGGGGCGGCGGGTGGCGCCGTTGGGTGCCCTTCCAGATCCAGGAACGGGGAGGAGGACGGGGCCGCGAGGAGGAGGTTGAGGAGGACGGTGGCGGTCCGGTGACGGGGTCCGGCATGTCGATGCAGCGATGGCGACGTTGATGAGGGTAGCCGCCGGGGTCATTGCCCCGATCCAGAAGGGGATTGGGGGAGTGGGGGGGAGTGCGTGGGGAGTGGGGGTAGCGGTTTAAGTCACGAGAGTGGGAGGGGATAAGGAGGCGACGGGTGGGCCGGCCTGTAGGGGGGTGGCCGACTGGGCCGGCGGGGTTGAGGCCCGGTGGGGAAAGGGGGGTTTTTTGGCCTTTCTCTTTTTGTTTTATTTTTAATCTGTTTGCAAAATCTGTTTGCAATATTTTGAGTTGCCAATTGGTCTTTGTAAAAATGTGCAACTTGGTCACAAAAATACATTGCAATATTTGGCACTACCACAAAAAGTTTGGGAGGAGTTTGAATTGATTTGCATTTTTCACAAATGGAAAAGTATAATAAAAAGCTGATTTGGAACTGTTTTAATTTCCAAAGGAAATTAAATATCTCAAATGATGTTGAACCATTCATGACAATTAGTTAGCGAATATTTTCAACCCATCGAACATTTTTGCTCGACAGTTTGAAGAAATAAGAATTTGACTTGTTTTTTGGAATTTGAATTTGACCTGTGTTTGAAACAAGGGAGGATTAGCAACTTCATTATGATGACATGGCATCATCAGGCATGAGATTACTGTAGCATGATACTGGGGGTGTTACATGGCCCCTCCGACTTCTCCGACATGGTGTACAGCTCATGCAGGTCCCCGTCTACGCATGCCTGGTGCTGGCAACACCGATGCCTGCCTTCATCCACGATGTGTCCCCGGGCCTGGCAAGCCTGGTCGGCGCTTCATCAACTCCGTCTTCGTCCGTCTACGCATGCCCGGTGTTGCCAACACCGGTGCGTGCCTTCGTCCACGATGTGTCCCCGGGCTTGGCAAACCCGCCGCGACGCGTCGTCAACAACATTTTCTTCCCGGCGCACCCCTACTTCGACACCACTGCGCCCATGCTTACTTGGCGCCCTCTTGCGCCCGCTGCTCCACGGCGACTTCCTCGACACCGACCACCCCGACTCGACATCGACCACGGCATTCTTCGCACGGCTACCTCGACCACGCTCCACCACCCACGCTCTCGGCTACATCGACAAACGGCACAAAGGGCTACCGCCTTGCTTGAGCAACCTCGTCAGTTGCCACTCCAGCCACGACTCTGCGATGCGTCGACCATTACGACTGTGGGGGGGTGTCCGTCGGCTTGCCTTCGGATTCTTCTCCAGTCTTGCCGTCTGCGTCGCTACCGTTGTGACTGCGGGGGGATGTTGAGTAATGTGATTGTATTAGGAAACATCGGTTAGACTAGGAAATATTCTGGCTTGCCTTGTACTCCAAGTAGATCATGTACTCATATATATATGCCCACGAGGCTCAAGCAATACAACAACTATTCCACAAATCCTCTCTCTCCCTTCTAACACGGAGGTTCTACGCCCCCAGGGCCTTCTTTTTGACAGCCAACTCACAAGTTAGTCAGAGAGATAGGGAGACATGGCGGATTCCGGCTGATTTTGGAGTGATTCCTGCACGAAGCCCCTCGAACTAAAGAATGCCACAACAGTAAACGTATCAACTCAGTGCTTCACTATTTTGTTTCAAATCGGCCGCCTATGCAGGAAGGAAGGGAAAGGGAGGAGCGAGGGGAGAAACTTAAGAAATAAAGCTTTGCTATGTGCAACATCCATATTTTGCGATGTTCAATTTTTTTATTTAAAGGCTTTAAATAAAGAAACTGAACCACCTAAAAATCAGGATGTGACACAATCCTAACAACATATCAAATGTAAGAATAAATTACCCCTTTCTAATTTAAAGGAGATAAAGAATTCAGAATAGTATGATGAATATAAATATGAAAATCAGCTATGAGACACGGATGCCAGATGGCTTGCTATGTTTTGTAGCACCATTCTAGTATCCAAAATTGAGATGCTGAGAAATAGGAGTAAGAACTGAAAAATCAACAAAGGTTAGCAGAAGATATGGAAGTGTTACCCTAATTTTAGACCCTCGAGTTGAAACTTTTTTCAGAATGTATAATTCATCATATTAGGCAAGAGGATCAACGAACTTCTTGTGGTCTGAGTGTCTAACATTGAGAAGCATACAATGGTAAAGCCATTCACCAGATTATCACCTTAACGCATATCTGCTAAAGCATTGTCCATCTGCAATGTCCTATTTAAGAAATTAAGACATCAAATTACACATAGAAGATCACTTCAATTCTATTGTCAAACATCAATTATGTTTCAGGTCTTCATTCAAATTGTAATGAATAAATTGTCAGAACAAATTAGATAAAATTAAACTATTAAATACTCATGTCTATATGGTAAGCCAAGCAAGGTGGTGATCAGATTATGTCAGAATAACTTTATTTTGTGCTTGTAGAAGATCAATAACAAACTACCTACAGTTACCATACTTGCGAGATGTCAACGAGCCTCAAATGCAAGCACTGCCCTGTCGAGCACACCGGCTGCAGCTAGGAGGCGGACCATGATATATGTCTAGATGTTTCATCTTCCCAACGGGCCTATATTTAGCCCACTATTTTGTGATTTTCCTAAAGTAGGTAATTAGGCATGGACTTTATTCGTTAAATCTCCATCATGTGTGTCAAATTCTAGACTTGAAGCATGTCTGCCTGTACCTAGCCCCTATGAAATAGCTGGAGAAAGACGCATCTGTCAGTGAGAAATAAAATTTTAGCAGTATAAATTTCCAGTCATATCAATCCTAGCTTTGACACTTACGATAGAGATCGGTTTCATCTTATAAGAGGAACGCGCTTTCTTGTAGGTTTGGCCCAAATTTTGAATTGCCAAAGATCTGAATGAGGATAGCTTGAAATTCATCCTAGTTAGCTGAACAGGGTAGTTGGAGGAGTAAATTTGTGACTGCCATGTTCCCCGCAAATAACAAACTGTCTGAGTTATAATGAATCCAACAAACAGGAAAGATGCAAGTCTCTTGAAAAGAATCATTGATACTTGATGAAGCAATCCATGTAACCTGATTGTTCCTACAAAATTCACATATTAGCACCCTTTTGGATTGAAGACAGATCACCCAAACATGATACATCTGTATTACAGGTACCTTCAACAATCCCTGTTTCATTGCTTCAGCAGCCAACTCCATCTCCTGCCATAACGAGGGCCGCACTTCAGAACCAAAGTAGCCTCGTCCGGAACGTTGCAGCACCACCAACGGAATCCTCCATGCTTTCCCTCCTTTGCTCCTCTCTCTATTGTCTTCCACACGGCCGGTGCACGGGACGGAACGGGAGGCGACTCCTCCATGCTTACCCTCCTTCGCTCCTCTCTCTCTCTGTCTTCCACTCGGCCGGCGCACAGCCGGCGCACGGGACGGGACGGGAGGCGACTCCTCCTCCAGCCGGCGCACGGGACGGAACGGGAGGCAACTCCTCCTCCAAATCTAGGTCGCGACGGGCGTCGGGTACAGAGCGGCCGCGACGCTTGGAAGTAGTGCAACGAAGGATGGCTCGCCGCCGCCGCCGTCACCGTGAAGCAAGATGTGATATGCCTCTGCCTCAGGCTGGTTGTAATGGGGAGTATCATATACTAGTATCATGCATATGATACTAGTGTATGATACTACCTCCCTAATGCATAGTATCATATATTAGTATCATGTAGTACTTTATTTATTGCCATGCATGACACAAAGTAGCATAGCATTTAATATGATACGGTATCATGATATGATACTACACCATCTCTTTCTTCATTTAATGCTACGACACCTCATCAAAATTGCCTAGTTGGCATGCATGATACTAGCTATGATACTACCATTACGACTAGCCTCAAGATGTATTGGAGACAAATTTAATTGATTGCAATCCCAATACCGAGGTCGCGACATCAATGGCTCGCGGCTGGGCTCTTCCTTGATTGCTCTGCTCTTTTTTTTAGAATTCTTTCATTCATATCACGAATCAGTACAAAGAAGTTGACCCTTACAAGCACACTGAAACGCAAAAACAAAGGACCATGAACACCTAGAGTACCCTAAGACAACCATAACACAAGAAGATCTCCGGAGCCCTGTGTCATCATTCTTAAATCTTGAGAGAAGACCCCTGCAGCAGAAGGATCTGCAACCAGTCGCAAGCAGGTCATCATCTTCGACCACGGTACAATTGCCGCTATGCTGCTTCCTCTTTTCTTGACACCAGCGCTGAGAGGGCATGGACATCAATCCAACACACTTGCAACAGCCGTCGCCATCTTTGGCTTTGAGTACCGGGAAAAGTGTCCCTTCCGAAGGGAAGAGAACTCGAGTCATCCGACCGGTCCAGCACCACGGCCGGGCCATCCGCCCGGACAAAGCAGGATCTCCCACCAGCATCAGCACAGAGGAAGGAGAAGAACAGCAGTAGCAAATAATACCAACAAGGAAGAAGAAGGGTTTTCGTCTCCCTGAACCCCTCGCCCATCTGAGGACCCAAACGACCAGTGCCGATGAACCTTCAACCACCAAAGCTCGCGACCTCGACGAGACCCGGGGATCCTCAACTCCACTGGCTCCTAGACGAAGGCAAAGGCCTCGCCTGACCGTGAACGGAGCCCGGACAAACTTATTCCGACGCGACACCACCGCAACGGCCTCGGCAATGTCTCCCTCAACCCTAACCCTACCACACACCCACCTAGCAAACAGACCCGAGGTTCTCCCTCCCCCCGCCGCCGGAGAGAGAGGGAACCGGAGGCGTCACCGGGGGCGCGCAAGGGCCTCGCCGCCTCCTGATCGCCTCGTGCGATCTGATCCTACTTTTCTTGTGCGACACTGGGAACACTTCTTGTTGATTGCTCTGCTCTGAGTTGTAGAGGAATCTGACTTTTTTCTTGTTCTAAGGAAAAAAATCAACGAAGCGATGGGAAAGGCATCTACCAGAAATCGCCAAAAAAACGCAAAAGGGTGGATTTTCAGGGATAGAACTCGCATCGCTCGAGTAGGCAACCCTTGTACGATCTTAGCTGACCACCAAAGCAATTTGTCACTTGTGATTTACTAGCGCTAAACCGTAGGTGAACTAGTATGGGCGCGCTATTTATTTATCATTTAGTTTTTTCATTTACTTTTATAAAATTGTGAATTTAAAAACGTTCATCAATTTTGAGATAAAAGTTCACAAACTTTAAAAAAAGTTCATCGATTTTGAGAAATAGTTCATCATTTTTGAAGAAAAGTTCACAAACTCAAAAAGTTCACTGATTTTGGAAAAAACTTTGGGACAATTAGCTTTGTGCCCCTAGTTGTGTCCCCCTCGTCTGTTTTACCCCTAGTTTGAGAAAGTCACCGGTTCTGTCCACACCACTTTGGAATTCTTTCGTTTTTGCCCTTCCGTCACGGCTCCGCTTGGTCAGCGTCGTTTGACCACATACGGCGCTCCATTTTGGACCCTGCTTGCCCCCCGCTTGGATCGAACCCACTCGGGCCCATATCACTCTCATCCCCACTCTCTCCCGTTCCCCACTCTCTCCCCGTTCCCACTCTCACGAACCCTAGCTAGGAGGCGACGACGGTGACAGCTTTGACGACTGCGGTGCCCGCGGTGACTGCTGCAGATGGTGGACGACGACGATGGCAGCGGTGCCACCTGCGGCGACCGCGGCCGCAAGGCAAGGATGGTGGACGACGGCGACGGCAGCGGTGCCACCTGCGGCGACCGTGGCCGCAAGGCAAGGATGGTGGACGACGGCGACGGCAGCGGTGCCACATGCGGCGTCCGTGGCCGCAAGGCAAGGACACGGTCGCAGACAACATTAGGGTAAGTCCCCCCATCCCAGATCTACTGTTTCTTCCTCCCCTAGACCCCAGATCTGTTGCTGTATGTTGATATCGTGCCCTGTTTGCATAGGATTGATCCGGCTAGAGCATTTAATATCAGTGTTAGAATGGAGACATGCACTTTAACTGCTGTTGGTACAGAAGGAAAAGAAACTGGCTTCACATTTCCATTAGTGGTGGACAACAACAACACATTTGAGCAGTTTAGGGCAACAATATTTGCCAAATATCCATCGGGATTACATGATGCTGTTGAGCTAAGGTACTGGGATGTGTCAAAAGTTGCTTGGGTGCCTGTTCAGTCTGATAATGAGTTAGGTGCCATGTTTGCAAATAATGCACAAACCATGTCATGCAATCTGGAGATCACTGTTATTCAGAGGCGTAGGCCCCCCTCTAGTTCAGAAAATAATTCAAACCCCACTGCTTCAAGGCCCTCTGGTTCTAAAGCACCTGCAAAACGTAGGACTAACACAAGGGGAACAAGTAGCAGTTGCAGGCCACCTACAACCCCAAGTGCAAATGCTCAGTTTGAGCATTCTTGCAGTAAAACCCAAGCTAAACCTAGCATACCAGTTGATCCTGTTGTGGAGGAAGCAGAACCTGATGCAGCACTTTTGTCTGATGAAGAAGATGAGAAACTTTATCCAGGCTATGGTCAGCACAACAATGAGGAAGATCATGTAGATGAGGGAGTACATTCCTGCTGAATTCTCTGATACAGATGAAGATGAGAAGCAGGATGAGCTGGACAATGGAGATTTTCAAGCAGAAGATGAGGACAGACCTGTCATGATGTATGACAGAGATAATCCCTCTATTGGGGAAGGTGTAGTTTTTCCTTCAGCAATTGACTACAGAAATGCAGTTGCAACTTTCTCAATTACCACTGAAACAGAGTACATCACTTTGAAAAGTGACCAAAGAAGGTTTGCTGTAAAATGTGCCTCTGACAGATGTAAGTGGAGGCTGCATGCCTCTTTAATAAGGAGAAGCACATTATTTCAGGTACTAATGCATTTTCTGTTTTCCTTTCTATAATTATTGTTCAAAATTTATGTTTCATGTACTAATTGCTTGTTCTTTTTTAACAGATTAAGGTCAACCCTTACCCTCACAACTGTCCAAGTGTTAATAGATCTCAGAGATTGAGGGCTGCAAAGAGAAGATGGATAGCAGATGCTTCTATGGCTTGGATTAGAAAAAATCCAGGGATAGGTCCAAGGGAAATTCAGCACAGGTTGACAGAGAAGTATGGAGTGGAGGTGCCATATAGTAGGTGTTATTTTGGTAAAGAGATGGCACTAGACAAGATGTTTGGCAAGTACAGTGATAGTTTCAATCTGATTTATTCTTTCAAGGCTGAAGTTGAGAGAACATCACCAGGCAGTGTAGTTGAAATTGACAAGCACACTGTGGAATACTCATTGAGAGGAAAGGAACTGCACAAGGAGTGTTTCAGAAGAGTGTTTGTGTGCTTCAAGGCATGTCAGACAGGTTTCTTGGAGGGGTGCAGGCCTTACCTTGCTGTGGATGCAACATCACTGACTGGTAGGTACAGGGGCCAACTTGTTTCTGCTTGTGCCCTTGATGCACACAATTGGTTATTTCCAGTTGCCTATGGTGTCATAGAAGCAGAGTCAATTATGAGCTGGACCTGGTTCTTCCAACAACTGAAGAAAGTAATAGGACATCCAGAAGGTTTAGTCATACATACTGATGCATGCAAAGGATTGGAGACAGCTGTTGATGATGTATATGCTGGGGTGGAGCACAGGGAGTGTATGAGGCATTTGGCTCAAAACTTCAGCAAGAAATTCAAAGGCAAGTTCTATGATGAGAATTTGTGGCCATGCTCACTTACATACATCATTAAAAAGCACAACTATCATCTGAATCAGTTGCACAGTAGGCCCAAAGTTAAAGAATATTTAGAGGAGCATCACATAAAAATATGGGCTAGAGCACACATCAATGACATTTGCAAGGTAGACTATGTGAACAACAACCTTGCTGAAGCTTTCAACTCTAGGATCAAGAAATACAAGGGGCTTCACATAGTTGACTTGCGTGACAAGATTAGGCAGTACATTATGCAAAAATTTGATATAAGGAATAGGATTGCCATTGATCATTTTGAAGGCCATCTCATTATTCCATCTGTGATGAAGGCCTTAATGGCAAAAACAAAAGGTTTAGAGATGAGTTTGATTAGGAGAAGCCCAACAGAGGCTGAAGTTACTGCTACTGACAAAGAAAAAAGAGAATGGAGGTACCCTGTTGACTTACATAAGTGGTCTTGTAGTTGCAGACAATGGCAAGTAACTGGTAAGCCATGTATCCATGCTTTGTTCTTTGTCACTTCTCTTAGAGGTGAAGCCAGTGGAATAGATCAGTATGTGCACAAGTTTTATTCTGTTGAGAAATTCAGAGCTACTTATGCTGACAACCTTCCAGCTTTGGAAGGGAAGCAACAGTGGGAAATTGTGAATCCAGGATTTAAACTTTCTGCTCCAGTTCAAAACAGAGCACCTGGCAGGCCGAGGAAAACTAGAATTAGGTCCAGTAGTGAAGGAAAAGGACTAGGTCTTAGGAGGAAAAAATGTGGCAGGTGTGGAGGACGAGGACACCATGCCAACAAATGCAAAAATTCAGTTGATGCAGCCTTTGGTGAATATGAACATTGGGGAGCTGAGAATGCAGAAGAGCCAGCAGTGCAACCTATAGAGCCAGCAGTAGATGATGGAACAGATGCAGAAGAGCCAACACCACAAGAGCCACCACAAGAGCAACCTATAGAGCCAACACCAACATCTACACAAGCTACTATAATCAGGTGATGTTTGTGTATGTTTGTGTATATATGTTTGTTTTCATGCACTATCATATGAAATGTGACATGCTTGCACTTTTCACAGCCCAAGAAAGAATTATAAGAAGGCAGCAGATAGAGGAGCTTCTCCAGCTAAGAAGCAGACAACAACAATTGAAGTTCCTGGTGTGCTAGCCCCCAACCCAGCAACGAACACCAGGAGCAAAACAAGGCTAGCCCCCAATCCAGCTGAGAACACCAGGAGCAAAAAACTCAAGTTTTAGTTCTTCATTTGCACTTGCTGGTGACTATTTGAGATGACTGTATGTTGAACTAGTATTTTCACTTGCTGCTGAACTACTGTTTGAGATGTCATGATGTTGAACAAGTATTTTCACTTGCTGTTGAACTACTGTTTGAGATGCTGGCTATGTCATGCTTTAATTTGAAGTTGTTTAGTTGTTTGATCATATGTGATGCTTGCTATGTCATGCTTTAATTTGAAGTTGTTTGATCATCTGCCAATATGAACCAAATTGTCATCGACGACGACAATTTGGTCATCTCCCTTGTCATCTGCCAATATGAACCAAATTGTCGTCGACGACGACAATTTGGTCATCTCCCTAGTCATCTGCCAATATGAACCAAATTGTCGTCGACGACGACAATTTGGTCATCTCTCTAGTCATCTCTTTAGAGCACCAAATAGCATTACATGAAGATTGGTACATTACAAAGTTCATCCATATCCTGCACTACAACAACAATAAACATACTTGCTTCACTTAGTGGCTTCATTCTGTGATAACACTGATAAAGCCACAACTACAACACATACAACAATTCCACTAAACAACACTGCCCAAACATCGAGCATCTCATCCCTCTCCTTCAGTTTCTTGTTCAAAGCACGGTTCTTCTTTGACAGCTCCATATTTTCCCTCTGCAATTTGTGAGACTTGATCCAGCTACGTTCAATCTCTGCATGTAGATCTTCAAATGCAAGGGCCACACGCAGTGGAGGAGGAGGGTCAACCCAAACCACCCACTTGCACTCATTTGGCAACTAATTAGATGAACAAAATTAGAAATTTCAAAATAACAACAACCTCCCAAATTAATAATGAAATTGACAAGCAACTACTTACATTAAGAGGGCAACCCAAAAATCATCGGCCCGTGCTAGCCCCTCCCCAAGCCACCCGACGAGCAGGAACTAGGCCATTTCCAGGGCAACGGTGCTTAGATCTGGGCTCCAAGCCGGAAAATGATTCATCTGGGTGATGGTACTCCGAGACGAGCTCCACAATCCCCATCCCATCGATCTAAATCATAAGAAGAGCAAAAAAATCCCCAAATCAGAGAAACCCTAGAATGAGGGGGTCAAATGGTTGAAACCCTAGAAAATCCCCAAATCCCCACGGAGTGCTCCACTTACCTCTGCGGCAGTAGAACTAGCCACCGTCGAGGAGTTTGACGACGGGAAGCTTGTCGTCCGCATCTTCTCCTCCCGCTTGGGCCTCTCCCACGGCGGCTTTCGATCCCGTTCTTCACGAGCTCTCCCACTCTCTGTTTGTTTCTGCACGTGAGCTCGAGGAGGACGAAGGGGTATCTGGGCTGGGGACACAGGGGCAAAAATGTCCAAAAAGGAGCGCCGTATGTGGTCAAACGGCGCTGACCAAGCGGAGCCGTGACGGAAGGGCAAAAATGAAAGAACTACAAAGTGGTGTGGACAGAACCGGTGACTTTCTCAAACTAGGGGTAAAACAGACGAGGGGGTCACAACTAGGGGCATAAATCAAATTGTCCCAAAAACTTTATGGAAAAGTTTAAAACGTCCATGACGATAAATCACGCGTCATAGAAGTGCTTTCGTCAAGGGTGACTGACATGTGGCATCCACCGTAACGGGACGCCATTAAGCTATCGGGTCCGGTTTTGGATCCGATAACCCGTTAACAGCCCGGACCAATGGGAATTTTCCACGTGTAAAATTCTCATTGGCCGGAGGAAACACGTGTCGGCTCAACGTTCGGACAGATGTCATCCACTCATTGGACAGGAGGTGCCTATGATACATCGACACGTGGCACGGCCCAACAGAGGCCTATTCCGGTGAAAAGGCCAGCCCATTTGAATTGGTCAAAAGGTAACGGGCCAGCCCACGAAAAGCCTGTTAACGTCCTGTTCGTATATAGCCCATTTACGGCTCGCTTACTACCGGCCCGTTATGGCCTATCGCAATTAAGCCCAGTAGCTTCAACTGGGCTGTCCAATATGATTCCGGCCTGTTGTAACTTCCGGCCCATGTATGGCCCATGATGTCTTTCGCCCCATATGAGGCCCTTTATAACTCTCGACCCATTAAAGGCCCGAGATGAAACTGGCCCATAATGATCAGTGTATCGCTTTATACCCATTAACGACCCATTATTTCGTCGGCCGTTTCTAGCTCGTGTTAACTTTCGGCCTTCTAAGGGCCCATTTTTTCTTGGGCTCATTTCTAGAATTCGGTTATATACAGTCCGTTACTGGCATGTTCCGTTTGTGGGCCAAATACAACCCGTGGTTACATTCGGCCCGTTTGTGGCCCGTTAACCCGTTGGGCTGTTTTCATATCGTTATCAAATACGGCCTATTAATGGCCTGTTGTGGTCCACGAATAGTACGACCCATGTTTGGTGAAATGATTATACGCCCCGTAGAAGGCACATGGATCCTACGGCCCGTAGAAGACCAATGGATCCTATGGTCCGTAGAAGGCCCATGGATCATACGGCCCGTAGAAAGTCTATGGATCCTACAGCCCGTAAAAGGCCCAATGGATCCTACGGCCCATAGAAGGCCCACGGATACTACGGCCCGCAGGAGGCCCATGGTTACAACAATCCGTGTGTTGCCATGATTATTGTGGCCTAGTTACAAAAACTAGGTTATTGTGGCCACTAAGAAAACGCGGAAAAAGAATTGCAGTGACTACAAGGAAACAACTAAACAAGACAATAAGGAAATAAATAAGCAAGCAACTAACGCTAGCCTATTACAACTATTACACATATTACATCCACTTGGCATCAAAGTTCGCCACCAGTGCAAATATAGGGAACAAAGCAACATATTACATACACTGGCCGTCAAAATTGGCCACCAATGAAAATAAACGCAGCAGCAAAACAAGTCCATAACTGAAACAACTTCAGAAGATCTCAAGAAACGCTATCCTGGGTATCCACCATGTTGGCAATAAGCTTAGCAAGCTTATTAGCTTTGTCCTATTTAGCGCTAAAATCCTCCAACGCTTGCTGTTGCACCAGAAAGTATGCATCTGAATGCTCCAGGGACTTCCGCAGTCCTTCTGCTTCTTTTCGTAGAACAGCTGGTCGATGTCTTTCAGCTTGTAGTTGAGACTCAAGAAACCGAACTGATTCAGATAGTGAGTTTGAATAGCTTGTGCAAGCGGTAGTTGCCAGTAACTCGAATAGTAAACCAAGACAAGACTTTGGGGTTGCCTCACTATCTTCAATATAGTTTTCCTTAGCTGTTTTATCAGCTTTGTTAGAGACCAACAAGGATGTCTCACGATCCTGAACCTTATCTGCATTACTTCCTTTATCATTGCTTAATAAGGCACTCTTCCCCAATATTTTGTCAGCATTCGAAAAGAAGAAACAAGCAGACACATAACAGGTTTAGCATGTACTAGTATATGAAACTCATTTCAGTGAACCAGTTCATTAGTAAGGTGGACAAGATTAAACTACCAAGTCTTCTATTGCCAAGTAGTACATTATAAAAGCATCAAACAAACATATATCTATGTCCTATGGTCACTGCATTGTCATGCCAAATCAAAATAGAGACACGGTTCAAATCATATCAGTTCAAGAGAAAGCAGCACTGAAAGAATACAAAGCATGGGAAACTAAACGACACAACAAGATTTCAGATGGGTACCACGGGTCTACATGTACAACAACACTATTGGCCCTGTTATGGTGCTAGTAATGTGCATGATATGAGAAGTCAACTGTATACACAATTGAAATTGAAATCAACAGAGCTATTTATAAGAGCAAACTGTTAAAGAAACATGCGTAAACATACCTGTTGTGCCATTGGAGTTTCCATTGGATAGTTCAATTTAAAAATAAGTTTGTATGAGTAAATACAGTGATACAAGAGCAAAGCAGTATGCACAATAACAATGGAATCTTAAATGAAAATAGTTGTTCTTCAGGTTTAAGCACTTGTTCTACATGAATAGAGTACAGTAAGACGCAAGCATATATACTTAAAATAAAATGAGCTCATAGACCTTACCACATTCTTGGTTCGGGACCAGTAAAGAACAAGGCGTTCCCAGTCATCGTCCAGTAAATGTGTCTCAGGAGAACGTAAGGGAATTTGATGAGTTTCTTTGCCAGTGAAGTACGTTTTCTTCAGGTAATTCCGATACTGTCACCAAGCATTCTTGAAGATAGCAGAGGTATTACACAGGTTACCTCATCCTGAGTCTCCAAATCGGTCCTTCTTTATAGAGAAAAATGGGAAAATTTGCTGTATGATAACCATCATGGAGGTAGAATGTATGGGACAAAGCAAAGTAATTGCCATGAATAACATTACTTACACATAACTCCTGGACAAACACCTGCAACTGGCATTTTCCTTCATCTTCAATATAATATTTCCATGATGGGAAGATACGCACATAGGATTTAACAACATCAAATGTGATAGATGCTAAACTATGAATGGCTGGTTGTGCTTCCTCCACAGGAATAGGTGTACTAACTGGTGGAGTTGGGGTTCGCTGTGGTAGTACCGGCCCTTTGGACACTGGAGCTTCCTTACTAACTGCTCTTGTTTGGGAGCTCTGTGGTGGAGATGGTGCTATGTCAACAGGAACTGGGTTACTATCTGCTGGGGTTGGGGTTAGATTGGGTGAAGCTAGTTCTCTGTCCATCGCAGTAGGGGTAAAATTTGCGAGAGTCTGGGTTATGTGTGATAGGGCTGGCTCTCGTGCATGTACAATCGGGGTGCTATCTCCACCAAGAGGTAGCACTGTTTTATTTGAAGACCGTGTTTTTTACTCTGCTAGATACTGCTATCACCCGCTCCAATTCAAATGGCTGATAAACAGGAAACATAATTGAATGTACAGACATTGTATAAGAGACACATGCAATAGATAGTGTGGAAAAAAGAGGGCATTAAATAATTGACATGTATATTGTTTAACTAAAACGGATAGCATGACATAATTTCACATATATGATGTCTATCTAAACTGGATAGCATAACATAACATAATTCAAAGATATGATGACTAACTAAACAGGATCGCATGACATAATTCACATACATGTTATCTAAGTAACCAGGATCGCATGGTTTAATTCACATATGTCATTTATATGCTAAGCGGAGGGCATTCGCATATATGATGTGTGAACTAAGAACATGGTGTTGAATATTGTGTACATGATGCCTAAACTATGCAATGCAAGACACCATATGCATGATATGAGCAGTAGAACCGTGCCAAGTTAGAGCATACACCTCGGTGGGGGAATAGGACTGGTCATCTGTCTTTGAATCCATCTCTGAGGAGCTATCGGTACCCAGCAAGAGATCTGCTTCGACAGGTAGCACTGTCTGCTCTGAAGGCCTTGTTTTCACTCCAGATTTTTTCATCACCCACTCAAATGGCTGATTCACAGGAAGAGTATTTTAATGTACAAACATAATTGACAAATGGAAATTTAATGAAGAAAAGTATGGGCTAGATATCATTCAAATATATGATGCCTGGTTAAGCAGGATGGCATTGCACATTTTGCATATATTATGGCTGGCTAAAAGACATGAGACTGCATAATTCCCATATATGATATTGAAACTAAACATGTGGCATTAAAGAACATGTCTAAACTAAGCAGATGACATATATGGTGTCGAAAGTAGGCACTGCAAGGCAACATATGCATGATATGACTAACATCATCATGCCAAGTTAGATCAAACACCTTGGGGGTAAATAGGAGTGGTCAACTACGTCTGAATCCGCCTCAGAACAGATATCTTCCTCTGGATTACAATCTGGAGAGGGGGGGAGAGGGTTTGCCATTGAACCCACCATGGAGCGATGTCTGCATGACATTGTATTGCCGCGCAAAATTCTTCTCTTTTTCTCTACATGTTCAGCATGACTGTGTACAATATCTGACATGCATAAAAAAATATAGTAAGATTATGTAAGGAGAGCATGCAGAAATCTAGAGTAATGGTAACAACCAGTGGATGGATCCAAAAATAATGATAGCAGGCTGATGATTGCTTTAATTTAATAAAAAAACAGATGATGATTGCTTTACTATTTGTTTCCCACCCAAGATGAACAACATAGGCATACCCTAGGTGAACCAGATATTAGACCTGACTTGGAGTCTCGATATGTGCCCCACAACTAATTTAGAACTCAAGTTTGAACCTCAATTTGGACCTGACTTGGAGTCTAAGAGGTGAACATGACAATAAAGTAGCAGGTAATATTAAGCAATGAATAAATAAGCAGAAACAAAAGAGTGCGACCTCTCTTGTGGACCCGTGTACTCCTCAGGTTCATCTGCTGAGTCGATGATGGTGATGCCATTACGGTGGGTGCCGGCGGCAGGGAAGGAGATCTGAGGCGGCGAAAGACGGTCAGGAGTCGTGATGTATGGTTTGGTGGATGCTTCTGTCGATGGAGCAGCTCAGGTGAGGTGGACGACATCGCGGCAGAAGCAGGACAAACCACACAAAGTTTTCTTCGACACCTACCTGTAACTGAAGTAATTCTGCAAGGGCTCATTTGGCTTGCATGATTCTAAAAACGCAGGGATAGGAGGAAAAACACCGGAATAGGATAGGAATGCACATGGGAAACAGAGCATTTGTGAACACATGATTTCTATCAATTTGGGTGTTTGGTTCACAGGAAAAGGAGGAGCAGAGGAAGGCAAAGAAACATGGCCAAAATAAAGTGAAACCATATGAAAGCGTGTACAGTTAGAATGTTATTCTTCCACTAATGCACTTGGTCTTGTTTTCATGCATAGGATTTTGAAAAGTAGGTCCAGGTGGATGTTTTGCTCCATTCCTTTCAACAAAATGCTTGAATAATTGAATAGTAGAGTGCCATAGGAAAATTTCCTATTGCTATGTTTTTCCGTTGAACCACAATAGCCCTAATCGATCGACATGAATGTAGAGTAATAAGTGATGCAACAAGTGTACAACCTCTTTGCCGTAGCCGTGTTGACCTCAGCATCATTGGGTTGGTCGCGGAAGAAGTTGAGGTAGAGGTGGCTGTCGGAGGTGTGGAGGATGATCTGAGGAATCTGTAGACGGCGTCCAGGGCACTGCTCTGTTTTGATGGATCGTTCCATTGTTGGAGCAGCTCCCGTGAGCTGTAAGACGCCAAGGCCGAAGCAGCACACACTACAAAAAAATACACTTCTGTGATGATATGTGTTTGTCACAGTAGGTCACGTTTTTTGTCATGCATGTACATCCATGACGATTTTATGACATAATCAAGATAGTCATACCTGTGCTGTCGTAGAAGTGTTCCATGACATTACCAAAATTATCATCACGAAAGTGTCCACTTCCATGACGAGAAATCGCGCGTCACAGAAGTGCTTTCGTCAAGGGTGACCGACACGTGGCATCCGCAGTAACGGAACGCCGTTAAGCTATTGGGTCCGGTTTTGGATCCGATAACCCGTTAACAGCCCCAACCAATGGGATTTTCCACGTGTAAAATCATCATTGGTTGGAGGAAACACGTGTCGGCTCACCGTTGGGACAGATGTCATCCACTCATTGGACCCAAGGAGCCTATGATACGTCGACACGTGGCACGACCCAAGAGAGGCCCATTCCTGTGAAAAGGCCGGCCCATTTGACTTGGTTAAATGGTGGCGGGTCGTCCCACGGAAAGCCTGTTAACGGTATGTTCGCATATAGCCCATTTATAGCCCGCTAACCCAGGGCCCGCTACGACCTCTCCGAATTAGGCCCGGTACTGTCATCTGGGCCGTCCAATATGATTCCATCCCGTTTTAACTTCCGGCCCATGTATGGCCCATGACGTCTTTCGGCCCATATGAGGCCCTTTGTAACTCTTGGCCCATTAACGGCCCGTGGTGAAACTGGCCCGTAATGAACAGTGTATCACTTCATACCCATTAATGACCCATTATTCCATTGGGCCGCTTCCAGCCCATGTTATCTTTCGGCCTTCTCAGGACCCATTTATTCTTGGGCTCATTTCCAGCATTCGGTTACTTACGGCCCGTTACTGTCATTTTCTGCTTGTGGGCCAAATTCAGCCCGTGGTTACAGTCAGCCCGTTTGTGGCCCGTTAATATGTTGGGCCGTTTTCATGTAAAAAAATCGTTGGGCTGTTTTCATAGAGTTATCAAATACGGCCTATTAACGGCCCGTTATGGTCCACGAATAGTACGACCCATGATTGGCAAAATGATGATACGCCCCGTAGAAGGCCCATGGATCCTATGGCCCGTATAGAAGGCCAATGGATCCTACAGCCCGTAGAAGGCCCATGGATCATATGGCCCGCAGGAGGCCCATGGTTACAACAGTCCGTGTGTTGCCATGATTATTTTGGCCTAGTTTCCAAAAATAGGTTATTGTGGCCACTAGAAAAACAAAGAAAAAGAACTGCAGTGACTACAAGCAAACAACTAAACAAGACAATAAGGAAATAAATAAGCAAGCAATTAACGCTAGCCTATTACTGCTATTACACATATTACATCCACTAGGCATCAAAGTTCGCCACCAGTGCAAATATAGGGAACAAAGCAGCATATTACATACACTGGCCGTCAAAATTGGCCACCAGTGCAAATAAACGTGGCAGCAAAGCAAGAGCATAACTGAAACAACTTCAAAAGAGCTCAAGAAATGTTATCCTGGGTATCCACCATGCTGGCAATAAGCTTAGAAAGCTTATTAGCTTTGTCCTGTTTGGCGCTAAAATCCTCCAATGCTTGTTGTTGCACCAGAAAGTATGCATCTGAATGCTCCAGGGACTTCTGCAGTCCTTCCGCTTCTTGTCACAGCACAACTGATCGATGTCTTTCAGCTTGTAGTTGAGACTCAAGAAACCGAACTGATTCAGACAGTGAGTTCAAATAGCTTGTGCAAGCGGTAGTGGCGAGTAACTCGAACACTATACCAAGACAGGACTTTGGGGCTGTCTCACTGTCTTCGAGATAGTCTTCCTTAGCTGTTTTATTAGCTTTGTTGGAGACCAACAAGGATGTGTCACTATCCTGCACCTTATCTGCATTACTTCCTTTACCATTGCTTAATAAGGCACTCTTCCCCAATATTCTGTCAGCATTCTAAAAGAAGAAACAAGCAGACACATAACAGGTTTAGCATGTACTAGTATATGAAACTCATTTTGGTGAACCAGTTCATTAGTAAGGTGGACAGGATTAAACTACCAAGTCTTCTATTGCCAAGTACTAGTACATAATAAAAGCATCAAACAAACATATATCTATGTCCTATGGTCACTGCATTGTCTTGCCAAATCAAAATAGAGACACAGTTCAAATCATATCAGTGAAGACAAAGTAGCAGTGAAAGAATACAAAGCGTGGGAAACTACACGGCACAACAAGATTTCAGATGGGTACCACGGGTCTACATGTACAACAACACTATTGGCTTTGTTGTGATGCTAGTAATGTGCATGATATGAGAAGTCAACTGTATACACAATTGAAATTGAAATCAACAGAGCTATTGATAAGAGCAAACCTGTTAAACAAACATGCGTGAACATACCTACTGTGCCATTGGAGTTTCAATTGGATCCTTCAATTTAAAAATAAGTTTGTATGAGTAAATACAGTGATACAAGAGCAAAGCAGTATGCACGATAGCAATCATAGTTAAAAAAGGCGCGCCTAAGCGAGTGCTTAAGTGCGCCTAGGCTGTAGGCGTTGGCAAAATGCATTGCGCATAACTACGCTTAATCTGTGCATAACTGCGCATAAGCATGCGCTTTGGTCAGTAAAGCGCAAGGCGGTGGCAAAACGCACAATTAACGCCTAGCGTTTTTTTGAACTATGATAGCAATGGAATCTTAAATTAGAACAGTTGTTCTTCAGGTTTAGGCACTTGTTCTACATGAACAGAGTACAGTAAGACACAAGAATATAGTACTTAGAAATAGAAAATGAGCTCATAGACCTTACCACATTCTTGGTTCGGGACCAGTACAGAACAAGGCGTTCCCATCGTTCAGTAAATGTGTCTCAGGAGAACGTAAGGGAATTTGATGAGTTTCTTTGCTGGTGAAGTACGTTTTCTTCAGGTAATTCTGATACTGCCACCAAGCATTCTTGAAGATAGCAGAGGTATTAGCACAGGTTACCTCATCCCGAGTTTCCAAATCGGTCCTTCTCTATAGAGAAAAATGGGAAAATTTGCTGTATTATAACCATCATGGAGGTAGGATGTATGGGACAAAGCAAAGTAATTTCCATGAATAACATTACTTACACTTAACTCCTGGACAAACACCTACAACTGGCATTTTCCTTCATCTTCAGTATAATATTTTCATGATGGGAAGATACGCACATACGATTTAACAACATCAAATGCGATAGATGCTAAACTACGACTAGCCGGTTGTGCTTCCTCCACAGGAATAGGCGTACTAACTGGTGGAGTTGGGGTTCGCCGTGGTAGTACTGGCCCTTTGGGCACTGGAGCTGCCTTACTAACTGCTCTTGTTTGGGAGCTCTATGATGGAGATGGTGCTGTGTCAATAGGAACTGGGTTACTATCTGCTGGGGTTGGGGTTAGATTGGGTGAAGCTGGTTCTCTGTCCATCGCAGTAGGGGTACAATCTGCGAGAGTTTGGGTTATCTGTGGTAGGGCTGGTTCTCGTGCATGTATAACCGGGGTGCTATCTCCACCAAGAGGTAGCACTGTTTTATTTGAAGACCATGTTTTTAGTCCGCTAGATACTGGCATCACCCGCTCCAATTCAAATGGCTGATAAACAGGAAACATAGTTGAATGTACAGACATTGTATGAGAGACAGATGCAATAGATAGTGTGGAAAAAAGAGGGCATGAAATAGTTGACATGTATATTTTTTAACTAAAACGGATAGCATGACATAATTTCACATATATGATGTCTATCTAAACTGGATAGCATAGCATAACATAATTCAAAGATATGATGAATAACTAAACATGATCGCATGACATAATTCACCTACATGTTATCTAAGTAATCAGGATCGCATCATTTAATTTACATATGTGATTTATATGCTAAATAGAGGGCATTCGATATGATGTCTGAACTAAGAACATGGTGTTGAATATTGTGTATATGATGTCTAAACTATGAAATGCAAGACACCATATGCATGATATGAGCAGTATAACCGTGCCAAGTTAGAGCATACACCTCGGTGGGGGAATAGGACCGGTCATCTGTCTCTGAATCCATCTCTGAGGAGCTATCGGGACCCAACAAGAGATCTGCTTTGACAGGTAGCACTGTCTGCTCTGAAGGCCTTGTTTTCACTCCAGATTTTTCAGTCTCCCACCCAAATGGCTGATTCACAGGAAGAGTAGTTTAATGTACAAACATTGTCGACAAATGGAAATGTAATGAAGAAAAGGATGGGCAAGATATCATTCAAATATATGATGCCTAGTTAAACAGGATGGCATTGCACATTTCACATATATTATGGCTGGCTAAAAGACATGAGACTGCATAATTCCCATATATGATATAGAAACTAAACAGGTGGCATTATAGAACATGTCCAAACTAAACAGATGACATATATGATGTAAAAAGTAGGCACTGCAAGGCAACATATGCATGATATGACTAACATCATCATGCCAAGGTAGAGAAAACACCTTGGGGGTAAATAGGAGTGGTCAGCGGCGTCTGAATCCGCCTCAGAACAGATATCTTCCTCTGGATTACAATCTGGTGAGGGGTGGGGAGGGTTTGTCATTGAACCCACCATGGAGCGATGTCTGCATGACATTGTATTGCCGCGCAAAACTCTTCTCTTTTTCTCTACATGTTCAGCTTGACTGTGTACAATATCTGACATGCATACGAAAAAAATATGGTGAGATTATGTAAGGAGAGCATGCAGAAATTTAGAGTGATGGTAACAACCAGTGGATGGATCCAAAAATAATGATAGCAGGCTGATGATTGCTTTAATTTAATAAAAAGACAGATGATGATTGCTTTACTATTTATTTCCCACCCAAGATGAACAACATAGGCATACCCTAGGTGAACCAGATATTAGACAGAGATACTATTCATTGCTTCCTCGATATGTGCCCCACAACTAATTTAGAACTCAAGTTTGAACATCAATTTGGACCTGACTTGGAGTCTAAGAGGTGAACAGGACGATAAAGTAGCAGGTAATTTTAAGCAATGCATAACATAAGGAACAAAAGAGTGCGACCTCTCTTGTGGACCCGTGTACTCCTCAGGTTCATCTGCTGAGTTGATGATGGTGATGCCGTTGCGGTGGGTGCCGGCGGCAGGGAAGGAGATCTGAGTCGGCGAAAGACGGTCAGGAGTCGTGATGTCTGGTTTGGTGGATGTTTCTGTCGATGGAGTAGCTCAGGTGAGGTGGACGACGTCGCGGTAGGAGCAGGACAGACCACACAAAGTTCCCTTCAACACCTACCTGTAACTGAAGCAATTCTGTAAGGGCTCATTTGGCTTGCATGATTCTAAAAACGCAGGGATAGGAAAAACACCGGAATAGGATAGGAATGCACATGGTAAACAGGGCATTTGTAAACACATGATTTCTGTCAACTTGGGTGTTTGGTTTACAGGAATTGGAAGAGCAGAGGAATGCAAATAAACATGGCCAAAATAAAGTGAAACCATATGAAAGTGTGTACAGTTAGAATATTATTCTGCCACTAATGCACTTGGTCTTGTTTTCATGCATAGGATTTTGAAAAGTAGGTCCAGGTGGATGTTTTGCTTCATTCCTTTCAACAAAATGCATGAATAATTGAATAGTAGAGCGCCATTGGAAAATTCCCATTGCTATGTTTTTCCATTGAACCAAAATAGCCCTAATGGATCGACATGAATGTATAGTAATGAGTGATGCAACAAGTGTACAACCTCTTTGCTGTGGCCGTGTCGACCTCAGCATCATTGGCTTGGTCGCTAAAGCAGTTGAGGCAGAGGTGGCTGTCGGAGGTGTGGAGGAAGATCTGAGGAATCTGTAGACGGCGTCCAGGGCACTGCTCTGTTGCGATGGATCGTTCTGTTGTTGGGACAGCTCCGGTGAGCCGTAAGACATCAAGGCTGAAGCAGCACAAGACAAACATCGTCAATCTCAAGTGGGATTCTAATAGCATCTCCAATAGATGATGTAAAATAGATGTAAAATTTACATCACCAAAATCCACCTGACTACAACAGATGAGGTAAAAACTATTGACTCTGAACTTAACTATCGAAACTGAAATTTACTGTGGAATCTAAATGTTACTGTCGAAACTGAACGCAATGGTAGCAGAGAGGCACTTGACATGTAGTTTAGGGAGGGCATGTAGTTCATCTACAACCTGCACCCCCCTGAGCCGCCAGCCACCACCGGCCGAACCGCTGGCCCCAACGCCGCCTCGCCGTACCGAAACAACTCCCCACCGTCGGTCCGCCGCCGCCCCGGCCAGCGCTCTAGGCCCCCCGCCCCCACCCTGAACCCTAAGATAGATAGTGGGGTACCTCTCTGGCGAGCCCCCGTCCCCGCTGCGTGTGGTTCTTCCTTAACTTCGACGAGCTCCCCACCCCCTAAAAATCGACTAACCCAAAAGTCGATTCAGTCGACCGAAGTGTAGCTAAATCGGAGTAGAGCAGCAGCACGAGCGAGGGGGAGAGCAGCAGCAGCAGCGCGAGCGAGCGAGAGACGGAGCAGCAGCAGATGGGCGAGCAAGCGAGAGCCGAGGCAGCAGCAGCAGCGCAAGCGAGCGAGAGAGAGCCGGAGCAGCAGCAGCAGATCCGGCTGGTATGGATGCCGTCGTTGAAGGGGCCTTGCACTGGGGGAGAGCCGCCGTGGAGATGTCGCCCGCGGCGCCGGCTTCAAGGTAGCCGCTCCATGGGGGTGCGAGATGGAGCACCGTCGGCGCCGGGAGGCCGAGTTAAGAAGAAGGTGCGATGCGATGAGTGTACAACCTCTTCGGTGGCGCCGAGTAGGCCTCGCCTTCGTCTGAGGAGTCGGTGAGGATGCTGCGGTTCCGGTGGAGCAGGTTAAGGCGGCGCTGTGGGGATGGAGCAGCCGTGATAGACGAGGCGATCGTTGGAGCAGCTCCTTGGAGTGGGGGGCTGGGCGGCTGAGCCAGCGGGACGACGAGATGGACGACGGATCCTCATCCGGGAAGGTGGACGAGGGACGTTGAGCTGTTGCGGTGGACGACATCATCGGGGAAGAGGCTTCGGCTGGGCAGCGGTGAGTTGGCGGACGGAGGAGGGTAGGGTTTAGCGGCTGGAGTGGAGAGGTTATGGCGGCCTGGGATTTCGAATAGCAAAAAGGAGGTGATGGGAGGGGTGAACCATGACTTAGGACGCACTTGTCCAAAATGTAGGGTGTGTTACAGAAGTACCCCCCACTGATTTGAACTAGCGGCCCTTTCGGCTCAGGGTTAGAAGGGGGATTTCGCGTGTCGGGATTTGGCAGCTGGAGGGAGTTTTCGCGTGCGTTGTAATTTCGGGATAGCAAGGCGCGGGTTGTGAAGGCGCCAGTTTTGGGAGCACAATATCTGAATTTTCAGGATATAACAAGGCGCGGGTTGAATTTTAGGGACAAGCCTAACGTGTAATATTGTACTTGTACGTACCAAATCAATTCACACTTCCCTCAACCAAAAAGAAAACGAAAAAAATAAAACTATTCACACCACACAAAGAGAGAGTCTTGCCCCGTTTTACTATAAAAATGCTATTCAAAGCTACTCCCTCCTTCCATCTATATAGGGCCTAATGCGTTTTTCGATGCTAACTTTGACCAAATATTAGAGCAATAATATATGACATGCAACTTACACAAAGCACACCATTAAATTCGTCTGTGAAAGGTTCTTTCAATGATATATTTTTCACATTGTGCATGTCATGTACTATTAATCTTGTCAATAGTCAAAGGCGGTCTTAAAAAACGCATTATGCCCTATATAGATGGAAGGAGGGAGTATGAATCCATGTTATGTCCAATTAAATTTTTTCGCTTGCTGTATAATGCATGTAACCTACTCATACCAACATTTTAGTGCATTCCAAATGTCTATACTACCGCTGCAATTCGAACTGAATTTGAATTCGTTTATCTATTTCAATAAGAATCTACAATCATGATTGTTGCCAACTTCAACCATCATTCGTGCATTACCTTAATAACACACCACATGATTACTATAGACATCAATATGAACTATGTGTACTACATGAACTCGAATTCTATTTTTTGAATACACTTGATATTGATTCCAAATAATAGTACATTTGATGTACTAACTATATATCCATAATCTAAACCATGTTCCATACGTACACCGTGTTTATCACACATAGTATAGTGCCCCGCCCCCTACATTATGACAAGTATTTAGACCTGAGCTGCAAAAGCCACACATTAGCCCAAATTATGATCAATGTTCTATATATTATACGTAGTACTAGCAAGATGCCCATGCGTTCCATCGAACATCAACATGATCAAGGGGAGGCCTAATTTGCAAATATGGAGAGGGGTGTGGGTATCTTTTTTCAAAATTGCCATAGTTTCCCTCCTATCCGTCAGATATAAATCGAACGGCCTATATTGCAGGATGGCAGGCACACCATCATCAACAACTCCATTTTTTATAAGAGTAGAGATAAAATATATTATATGTAGTATAACATGTTCATAACCACACCATGTGTATCACCGTTATATATATTCACACATGTGTCAGTTTAAAACACTATGATAAATTCTTCAAATATCCAAATTCGCTTTTTATAATGAAGTATGATCTCTATTTGTCTTTTACACCAACAAAATCCTCTTATCTTTGTAGATAGCACTAACTTTCTCTCGTTCATGCACACGCCCGCATCCCTCTCACCCTCCCTCAGCATTCTCTAGCTCCATCGCGCAAATTCGTCTTTTCACTTTAGGTCGTTCACCTAGGTGTGTGTAGGCCCCCTAGCTCCTTCTTTATGGCACACATCGATCGATATGCCTCTCTAGCCAGGTGTGCCTAGCACAAACACAAGCTTCCCCTCTTCTCTTATCACCGTCCATGCCTCACTCCCACCACTCTTTTCATCGATCTCGTACTCGCACACTCCTTCCCCTTTGATATAGTATGACTCTCGCACCACCTCCTAGACGCATCCCTCTCTCTATCCCCGTGCCTCATTTGCTTCTAACACACACATGCATTTATACCGATCGATCTCCCAACATATACCTAGGTCGACTTTAACTATTCCCCCCATCGACCGACGTAACTCACAAGTTATGTCTCTCCTTTCTCTGACAAAGGACGATTGATCTTCCTATGTAGTTACGTCTGCTTACCACAACCATATCGTCCCCCTCATCATTCGTGCATGCCTCCTGACCCCTCTCTCACACGCACGTGCACAGACAGGCAGCCATCCCCTCTCTTATTGATATTGCAGGCGTGCCCTCCGGTTGTCTAGCAAGCCTATCCCACCATTTGTTAGAAGCAACTCCACTACCACCCCCTTCAACACTCTAGCTCTGTCTCTCTCCCAACCTTATTCCTCTCCTACACATATGCATGGATGCCGATCGATCTCCCTTAATACATGAGGTAGATCGATCTCCCTTAATACATGAGGTAGGCCTCTCCCTCATCCACACATATACCAGCCATTGTACCTCTATAGTTAATTAGGCCTCCCTCCCCCTCCCCACCACACATCGATAGTCGAGTGCTGTAGGTAGGTATCCATGCCACAGAGACAAATTGCACATGTCCCCTCTCACGTTCCAGTAGGCCATCCACTCTATATCTTTGGCGTGGGCACACACAAATTCGATGGCACTCTTTATCGATCGCGCCGGCACACACACACACACATCATCCCTCTCTTCGATTCTATGGACACCTCAAGCCGATGATACCTCCACTCTCTTCTCGTGGATCACCCCCTATATATATGATATATCCAGGACTCTATTTCACACACATTGCATATGTTACATTTTTTGAATGACGCCCCCCCCCCCAAAAAAAAACTCTCACGAACCCACACACTATATATCTCTATGTTTGTATCTCTCTCACACAACCCCACATAGGTGGTGTACGTATACAAGAAGAGAATAGGTGCACCGTGCACGTACTCACGCTTTGTGCCCAGCCACACCCGCGCGGGTACATGGTGGAGCTCATTTCTGTATGAAATGACAGCCCACGTGCTAATTTGAACGCGTGTAGCGGCTATTTACCTACGGAGGTCATGTACCATGCATGCATGAAACAAAGTTCGACTTGATGCATTGGCGCGTTATTTTTAAATAAAGTTATATCACTCAATGGCACGTACACAGAATATAAAACGAAATTTATGGAGAAGAAGGTAGTCCGCACCACTATATACAATGGAGCTTGCCTGCCTGGTTTGTCTCTCTTCAGAGTATCTCAGACAAGGCTACGATGGCCTCTCTCTCTCACCGTTGGTCACTGATCCGGCCGCATCCCATCCGCTAGCGGAAAGGGAGGACGTGCATCGTTTCTACATTCGACGGCGCCGAGGCAACACATCCCGATATGCAGTACACGCCATTCTCTCTGACCAAGCTTCGGCGCGGTAGGGCCTACGCCACCTGCTCGCTGCCGCAGTATGGGCAGCTTCCGCCCACCGCCGCTCACCTAGTTACACCCCGATGACCTCCAGGTATCCCCTCCGGCCTTGCTCCACTGCCCGTCTTCCCACGTCGCTGCGTGTGGATCTTCCATAGTTCTTTGCCCAAAACGTAGCTCGTCCAGCGTACTTCCCATATTGGAATCTCGTCCTCACACCGTTTTAGACAAACACAACCGTGTTGTTATCTTCCCTTAGGACAAGGAATATGTTTCTTTTTTGTCGTCGCATGTGTCATCAACTGTTATTGGCCAGTAATTGTTTCCTTTCTACCTCTTTTTTGCAAACAGGGCTATCCATTTCACCTCGTTGCTATTGCGACCTTTTGGTGAACTGCACAAATCACTTTTTTCTTAAGAGTGTTTTGTGCAGTTGTACTAAAATGTCACACGGGCAACGTCTCTACATTTTAGTGCGACTGCACAAAGGGAGATTGGTTTTGCTCTATCCTCCTCATCCAACGCTGAGCCTAATCTTCTCCAACTAGTTAGTCTTAAGAGAGACTGCAAAGGTGACCGGCTTCTATTTGTGTGTTTATTGTTTCATCAGCAGTCCTCTATTATCGTAATCACACTTAATATCTTTGGAATAGGGACACTCAACTCTATTTTAGTGGAACTGCACAAAATGATCGGAATGTTGCATGCTCCAGACAACTACTTTTTTTTCCAACATGCCTTGTTGATTTAGACAGAGCTGGGGGGACATTGCTTCCAATGAAAGCATGGATCAATTTTAATTTAACACCTTCTCACAACTTTGTCTTCAGTTGTGATGTAAATATTAGCTCTAATCTGCTAATAATTGAGATGCATTAACAAGGAAGTTAGTTTTTTATTGTTTCCGAAAGAGCATCGATGGCAAGACACACGAAACAAAAGCTGAAAGCTCACACCATTGTACAACTTCATGTCGCTGGAAAATATTTGTATAGTACGTCAATTATGTAAACAAATGGTGGAAGCTTGATAGCATTGCCAGAAGCCTCTTCGGCATCCGGGTCCATGTGCCATGCACAAAATTATACTCTTTCGTTCCTAAATATTTGTCTTTTTACAAATTTCAAATGGGCATATTTTAGAGTGTAGATTCACTCATTTTGCTTCGTATGTGTACTCCCTCCGTTCCTAAATATTTGTCTTTCTAGAGATTTTAACAAGCGACTACATACGAAGCAAAATGAGTGAATCTACACTCTAAAATATGTCTATATACATCCGTATGTAGTAGTCCATTTGAATCTCTCAAAAGACAAATATTTGAGTAGTCACTTGTTGAAATCTCCAGAAAGACAAATACTCCGGAGTATATTTAAGAACCGAGGGGGTAGTGCACAACCGCATGGGAGACTCAGCCCGGTCGTTGCGCCGCACTAATAGTGAGTAATGAGCAGTCAAATCATAAGCCCCACCTTTCCCACTGTAAGTTCCTCAGAAGAAGTAACCATCAATACACTCTTCTTTGAATACGCTCATACTACTCCATCCGTCATTGTTTATAGAGCGCGCTTCAGAAAAAGAAAAAATCTCTGGGACCAAGGCGACTAGCGATCGGCCTGAAAAATAGCATTGGTAGTTATAGCACGGCGTCTATTACTAGAGGAAATAATGCGTACACACATACATGCAGTGCTTCCACCCCGGGTACACACATGCATGCACTTACTCCATTCCGTAGCACATCGAGAGAAAATTATGGACTTGATTGCGGTTACCACACCCTAATTAATTGAGCATTAAACCAAACGCGTCTAAAGTCTCTCTAGTGGTGGAAATGCATTGAGAGAAATGCATCATAATGAAGCGCGCCCTGTAAACTGTGACGGAGGGAGGAGTAGTATGAAGGTGCAAAACCAAGTACGCGTATGGCCAGTCGGTCAACGCACCTCCTCTTGGCATATCACTGACATGTGGGACCGGAGTGTGAGCAAAACGATCTCAATTGACGGCAAAGTGGCCAACCCGCCGTTCCTTGAGAGAGACAAGGAGCGAGAACACACAGACGGGCTCGCACGGAGGCCAAGATATATTCGAGCATGGTTGATCGATATCATCATTACATGTTGAGCTGCCGTTTTCCGCCCTTCTCCGAAATAAATGTGTACTTTATTAGAGATTAAAAAAAGAGTACAGATGCTCCACCATGCGGTTCTAGTAGTAGTACTACTCGTACCACTAAACCTTGCACTTGGCTCTTCGCCTCTTCATGAAGTCGAACAATGATGGTACTCCGCATGTTCGGTACTACATTGTATGCCTCTGGCAATCTGACACCGAATGAACTGATGCATGTCCACCGCCTAGACGAGGGTAGGTTGCATTAGTCAAAAAGCGTAAGCGAGCTTCACCTTGTCCTGCAAGCTTCTCCTCATTCTGCGAGTTGATGGGACACACCAAAAAGTAGTGCTAGTCCATACTCCCTCCTTTCCAGTTAATATGGCTTAATCTTTTTTGCGGGTAAATGAGAGAGCTTTATTCATATATAAGCATTCTTAGGACGATCAGCCAAGACACTGGTCACTAGGAAGCAAGGTACCCCGCAAAAAAAGAAGTAGGAAGCAAGGTGTTTCATCAAGCCAGCTCTCGGCCACATTCAAAGTGCAGCAAGCACAGTTCGCACAAAGATGCGCCGCAAGGTTTGCTGACCTGTTTACATGCTGAATAACCAAAAAATAGGAAATATTACCGAGCGCTCCTATTTGTAACAGGATATGAGCCAGATTAAGCGAGAATTGTGGTGAGTGTTCCATGCAATCAACTTCCATGATCACATGCGAGAACCCTCGAAGAGAACCAAATGTGTTGAAGATTGCTTTATCACATTTTAAAAATATAGTAAGAGTGCAGATGCTCCTCCATCCGGTTCCTAGTACTAGTATAGTACATACCTCTATAGACTATAGTAGTAGTACTAGTACTAGTAAACTTTGCAATTGGCTGTTCGCCTCTTCGGGAAGTCGAATAATAATAGTACTAGTATAGTATATGCTTCTGGCAATCTGACACCGAATTAACTATTGCACGTCCACCGCTTGAGTGAGGGAGAGCTTGCATTAGTCAAAAGTTTCTCCTTGTCCTGTGAGCCACCGCGCGCAAGCTTCTCCCGTCCTGCAAGCTTCTCCTTGTTCGGCAAGTTGACGGGACACAACAAAGTAATGCTAGTCCATACTGCCTCCTCTCCGGTTAATATGTCTTAATTTCAAACGAGATAAATACACTGTCTGTCACTATATATTTGTAAAAATACGGTCAGTGGACTTCATAATACGCTCATTGTGCTCAATATATACATTTTTCGGTGTTTATACGGTCACTAGCTCACCCTGGCTGAGTATGTGTGTGCATGCACGTGTAGGTTGAGCACTTGAGCGTGACCGTGTGTGTTCCGTTGTGTGCTCGGACATCCATGCATTAGGGCGTCGCGCGCGTTTTTGCGTCCATGTGTACGTGTGACTGATGCATACACGTAGGGGGAGTACGTGTAGGGGCCACTAAAGGAGCAGTCAAATCACACAGTAAGTTAGTCGAAAGAAGCAACCATCATTTCACTCTTCAATGACACATACACAATATAAAATGGTTGATATGGAGAGAAAAAGAAAACCACTATATATACACTAGCAGGAGCCTAAGCTACAAGCCTGCTTGCTTGGTTTGCTCTCTTCACAAGCATAGAACGACGGTGGCCACACCACTGGTCACATATCCGGCCTGATCCCGCAGCTGGGGGAAGGGAAAATGTTCTGCGTAGATGCGATCGACATCGGCGAGGGAGAAAATCCATAGTCGGTGCATCCCAATTGGGGGTCACCGTGGTATGGGCCGATGCCGCGTCCCAACCGCCCTTCTAGCTACAACCCGACGTCCCAGGTAGTCCATCTTCCTTTTGGAGCCGGCTTGCTCCACTGCCGCATCTCCCCACGTAGCTCCATCTCCATGTTGATCTTTCTCTACTTCTACCGGCTTCTACTTGTGATGAGTTTATGTCTCATGAACTAGTGCCAGTACTATTATTCTAATCACACTTCTTCAATATCTTTGCCATCAGGGATGGTCAGCTCGATTTTAGTGGAACTGCACAAAAGCATCGTATGATCCGAGGGTGCCAGCCGTCTTTCCCTCGACAGGTTCTACCTGTCCAGGAAATTAAATCCTGTTTACACACGCTCTCACAACTTTTGTCTTTAGTTGTGAAGTAAATATTGGCTATGATCTATGAATCATTGAGATGCATCAACATGCATGTTAGTTTTCCTTTGTATTTGATGGAATGTTGTAACGGGGCAACCTAGGAGTAGGAATGAAAATGGAGTGGAAAGTTTCCGTTTTTCCGGAGAAAAAATGGAAACGGAGAGAAACCAACGTTTCGTTTTGTTGGATCGCGGCATCGAGCAAAACCAACGTTTAAATCACGTCTGTCGCGTTCGTGTCTCACCCTCCTCCACGGCTCGACCTCACACGATCGCTCGGCATGCCACTCACCGCAAACCGAGTATACGATAACTTTCCCGCCTACTTGTCGATGGATCACACCATGGAGTACTAGTACTACTGGAAGAGATTGACGAGTTGGGGGAGGACAGCTAGCTGTAGCACGGACTCCCAAGAATAATCGCATGCACCAGGAAGCGACGCGGGAGACGCTCTCTCGGCCGGCGCGCCGCTTCAATGCCGGCGCTAGTGAGAGGTCGCGTCCGCTCTGGCCGGGCATGAATGCGGCACTAACCGTTTCGTGCGGGAAGCACGCGCGGGTGATGAAGAGGGTTTGGGTTGGTCAGGAGCGGCCGTGGCAGCGGTCCGGACGCCCGCAAACAAGAGATGTTGTATGTTAATATTGCCGCGTATATAATTAACAACATAAATAATGTGCTAGTTGGACAAATATGATTGGAGATGGAGATGGAAATGGAATTTTACATAAACACGGATATGCATGTCTATGTCTATGTGTGTGTGCGCGACGACTCTCGCGACCTGGAAGCGGGGGTGTGTTTTTGATCGAGTTTTCTTTCTTGGTACGTTAACAAATTGTCCGCCAGTTTTTGTTTCTTTTTTCCGGGAATGCGCGTATTCTATTTAAAACCACTGCTATGGAGAGATTCTTTCACTCCATTATAGCCTCTTGTTTGATAGAGTTTCTCGCATCTCACTCTCTCACCCTCTTGATGTCTACTACGCAACCTTCTCCTTGTAGACGTTGTTGGGCCTCCAAGTGCAGAGGTTTGTAGGACAGTAGCAAATTTGCCTCAAGTGGATGACCTAAGGTTTATCAATCCGTGGGAGGCGTAGGTTGAAGATGGTCTCTCTCAAACAACCCTGCAACCAAATAACAAAGAGTCTCTTGTGTCCCCAACAGACCCAATACAATGGTAAATTGTATAGGTGCACTAGTTCGGCGAAGAGATGGTGATACAAGTGCAATATGGATGGTAGATATAGGTTTTTGTAATCTGAAAATATAAAAACAGAAGGTAACAAGTGGTAAAAGTGAGCGAAAACAGTATTGCAATGCTAGGAAACAAGTCCTAGGGTTCATACTTTCACTAGTGCAAGTTCTCTCAACAATAATAACATAATTGGATCATATAACTATCCGTCAACATGCAAGAAAGAGTCACTCCAAAGTCACTAATAGCGGAGAACAAACGAAGAGATTATGGTAGGGTACGAAACCACCTCAAAGTTATTCTTTCCAATCAATCCGTTGGGCTATTCCTATAAGTGTCACAAACAACCCTAGAGTTCGTACTAGAATAACACCTTAAGATACAAATCAAACAAAACCCTAATGTCACCTAGATACTCAATGTCACCTCAAGTATCTGTGGGCATGATTCTACGATATGCATCACACAATCTCAATTCATCTATTCAAACCAACACATAGAACCTCAAAGAGTGCCCCAAAGTTTCTACCAGAGAATCACGACGAAAACGTGTGCTAACCCCTATGCATAGGTTCATGGGCGGAACCCGCAAGTTGATCACCAAAACATACATCAAGTGAATCACGTGATATCCCATTGTCACCACAGATACGCAAGGCAAGACATACATCAAGTGTTCTCAAATCTTTAAAGACTCAATCCGATAAGATAACTCCACAGGGGAAACTCAATCCATTACAAGAGAGTAGAGGGGGAGAAGAAACATAAGATCCAACTATAATAGCAAAGCTCGCGATACATCAAGATCGTGCCAAATCAAGAACACAAGAGAGAGAGATCAAACACATAGCTACTGGTACATACCCTCAGCCCCGAGGGTGAACTACTCCCTCCTCGTCATGGAGAGCGCCGGGATGATGAAGATGGCCACCGATGAGGGTTCCCCCCCTCCGGCAGGGTGCCGGAACAGGGTCCCGATTGACTTTTCGTGGCTCTGGAGGTTTGCGGCGGCGGAACTCCCGATCTATTCTCCGTTCTGGAAGTTTTAGGATACGTAGGTATATATGGGTACAGGAAGTACGTCGGTGGAGCTTCGGGGGGCCCACGAGGCAGGGGGCGCGCCCTAGGGGGGGCGCCCCCCACCCTCGTGAGCACCTCCCTTCTCTCCTGACATGGGGTCCATGTCCATCCGGTAGCTTTCCTTCCAAAAATAACTTCTCCAGTTGATTTCGTTACGTTTCGACTCCGTTTGATATTCCTTTTCTTCGAAACACTGAAATTGGCAAAAAACAGCAAATCTGGGCTGGGCCTCCGGTTAATAGGTTAGTCCCAAAAGTAATATAAAAGTGGAAAATAAAGCCCAATGTTGCCCAAAAAGTAGATAATATAGCATGGAGCAATCAAAAATTATAGATACGTTGGAGACGTATCAGGCATCCCCAAGCTTAATTCCTGTTCGTCCTCGAGTAGGTAAATGATAAAAAAGATAATTTTTGATGCGGAGTGCTACTTGGCATAATTTCAATGTAATTCTTCTTAATTGTGGTATGAATATTCAGATCCGAAAGATTCAAGACAAAAGTTCATATTGACATAAAAATAATAATACTTCAAGCATACTAACTAAGCAATTATGTTTTCTCAAAATAACATGGCCAAAGAAAGTTCATCCCTACAAAATCATATAGTTTAGTCATGCTCCATCTTCGTCACAAAAAATACTCAAATTATGCACAACCCCGGATTCAGCCAAGCAATTGTTTCATACTTTAGAATTTTCAAACTCTTTCAACTTTCACGCAATATATGAGCGTGAGCCATGGACATAACACTATGGGTGTAATAGAATATGGTGGTTGTGGAGAAGACAAAAAAGGAAGAAGATGGTCTCACATCAACTAGGCGTATCAACGGTCTATGGAGATGCCCATTAATAGATATCAATGTGAGGAGTAGGGATTGCCATGCAACGGATGCACTAAGAGCTATAAATGTATGAAAGCTCAACAAAATGCAACTAAGTGGGTGTGCATCCAACTTGCTTGCTCACGAAGACCTAGGGCACTTGAGGAGGCCCATTGTTGGAATATACAAGCCAAGTTCTATAATGAAAGATTCCCATTAGTATATGAAAGTGACAAAAAAAGAGATTCTCTAACATGAAGATCATGGTGCTACTTTGAAGCACAAGTGTGGAAAAAAGGATAGTAGCATTGTCCCCTTTTATTTTCATTTCCCCCCTTTTTTTGGACTTTTTTTTCTTTTTTATTGGGAGGATGCTCTATTGAATGATGATCATCACACTTCTATTTATTTACAACTCAATGATTACAACTCGATACTAGAACAAGATATGACTCTATATGAATGCTTCCGGCGGTGTACCGGGATATGCAATGATTCATGAGCGACATGTATAAAAGAATTATGAATGGTGGCTTTGCCACAAATACTATGTAAACTACATGATCATGCTAGCAATATGACAATGATGAATGTGTCATGATAAACGAAACGGTGGAAAGTTGCATGGCAATATATCTCGGAATGGCTATGGAAATGCCATAATAGGTAGGTATGGTGGCTGTTTTGAGGAAGGTATATGGTGGGTGTATTGCACCGGCGAAAGTTGCGCGGTACTAGAGAGGCTAGCAATGATGGAAGGGTGAGAGTGCGTATAATCCATGGACTCAACATTAGTCATAAAGAACTCACATACTTATTGCAAAAATCTACAGGCCATCAAAAACCAAAGCACTACGCGCATTCTCCTAGGGGGGAGGTTGGTAAGAGTTAACCATCGCGCGCCCCCGACCTCCACACAAGGGAAGACACTCAAAGAATATTTCATGTTTCAAATTTTTTACACAATGTTCACCATACGTGCATGCTACGGGACTTGCAACCTTCAACACAAGAATTTCTCAATTTCACAACTACTCAACTAGCATGACTCTAATATTATTACCTCCATATCTCAAAACAATTATCAAGCATCCAACTTTTCTTAGTATCCAACACACTCATAAGAAAGTTTTTACTATTTTTGTATACCTAGCATATTGAGATTATTAAGAAAATTACCATACTATTTAAGACTCTCAAAATAATATAAGTGAAGCATGAGAGTTCATCTATTTCTTCAAAATAAAACCACCGCCGTGCTCTAAAAGATATAAGTGAAGCGCTAGAGCAAATGACAAACTACTCCGAGAGATATAAGTGAAGATCAATGAGTAGTCGAATAATTATACAACTATGTGAAGACTCTCCCATTTAATAATTTCAGATCTTGGTATTTTATTCAAACAGCAAGCAAAGCTAAACAAAATGACATTTCAAGGATAGCACAACTCACGTGAAGAAGAATAAACTTAGGATCAACCGATACTAACCGATAGTTGTCGAAGGAAAAGGTGGGGTGCCTACCGGGGCATCCCCAAGATTAGACGCTTGAGACTTCTTGAAATATTATCTTTGGATGCCTTGGGCATCCCCAAGCTTGAGCTTTCGTGTCTCCTTAATTCCTCTCATATCACGGTCTCCCTAAATCTCAAAAGCTTCATCCACACAAAACTCAACAAGAACTCGTGAGATAAGTTAGTATAAAACAATGCAAAAACCTTATCATATTCCACTGTAGCAAATCACTAAAATTATTATTCAACATTGCATACTAAATGCCTCTGCATATTTAATAGTCCTATCCTCAAATAGAATCATTAAAGAAGCAAACATATGCAAACAATGCAAACATAACAGCAATCTGTCAAAACAGTATAGCCTGTAAAGAATGCGAGAGTATCAATACTTACCTAAATCCAAAAATTATGAACGAAAATGCCCACTGTAGTAAATTTATCAGAGCTTATTATGCAAAAGGTTTCAAAGTTTTATCACATTCTGACTTTTCTAGGGAATTTTTTGCAACAGCGGTAAACTTTCTGTTTTCAAACAGCAACATGTATACTTGCAAAACAAGCATGGTAAAAGCTATCCTTGACATTTTTATTGAAAAGAAAGATGCAAATCACTATTCTAAGTAACAGCAAGCAAAACAAAATAAATTAAAATGACGCTCCAAGCAAAACACATATCATGTGGTGAATAAAAATATAGCTCCAAGTAAAGTTACCGATGAATGAAGACGAAAGAGGGGATGCCTTCCGGGGCATCCCCAAGCTTAGGCTCTTGGTTGTCCTTGAATATTACCTTGGGGTGCCTTGGGAATCCCCAAGCTTAGGCTCTTTCCACTCCTTATTCCATAGTCCATCGAATCTTTACCCAAAACTTGAAAACTCCACAACACAAAACTTAACAGAAAACTCATGAGCTCCGTTAGCGAAAGAAAACAAAACACCACTTCATGGTAATGTAATGAACTAATTATTTATTTTTATTGGTGTTAAACCTACTGTATTCCAACTTCTCTATGGTTTATAAATTATTTTACTAGCCATAGATTCATCAAAATAAGCAAACAACACACGAAAACCAGAATCTGTCAAAAACAGAACAGTCTGTAGTAATCTGTAACTAACGCAAACTTATGGAACTCCAAAAATTCTAAAATAAATTGGTGGACCTGAGGAATTTTTCTAGTAATCATCTTCAAAAAGAATCAACTAAATATCACTCTCCAGTAGAAAGTTGAAGCTAATCTCGTGAGCGCTAAAGTTTCTGTTTTTTACAGCATGATCATAAAGACTTCACCCAAGTCTTCCCAAAGGTTCTACTTGGCACAAACACTAATTAAAACATAAAACCACATCTAAACAGAATCTAGATGGATTATTTACTTCTAAACAGAACCAAAAAGCAAGAAACTAAAATAAGGATGGGTTGCCTCCCAACAAGCGCTATTGTTTAACGCCCCTAGCTAGGCATGATGATTTCAATGATGCTCATATAAAAGATAAGAGTTGAAACATAAAGAGAGCATCATGAAGAATATGACTAGCACATTTAAGTCTAACCCACTTCCTATGCATAGGGATTTTTTGATCAAACATTTTATGGGAACAATAATCAACTTGCATAGGAAGGTAAAACAAGCATAACTTCAAGATTTTAAGCACATAGAGAGGAAACTTGATATTATTGCAATTCCTACAAGTATATATTCCTCCCTCATAATAATTTTCAGTAGCATCATGAATGAATTCGACAATATAAGCAGCACCTAAAGCACTCATTTCATGATCTACAAGCATAGAAAATTTACTACTCTCCACATAAGCAAAATTCTTCTCAATCGGAATAGTAGTGGGAGCAAACTCAACAAAATAACTATCACGTGATTGAAAATTAAGATCAAGATGACAAGTTTCATGGTTATCATTATTCTTTATAGCATACGTGTCATCACAATAATCATCATAGATAGGAGGCATGCTTTCATCATAATAAATTTGCTCATCAAAACTTGGGGGACTGAACATATCATCTTAATCAAACATAGCATCCCCAAGCTTGTGGCTTTGCATATCATTAGCATCATAGGTATTCAAAGAATTCATACCAACAACATTGCAATCATGCTCATCATTCACATATTTTATGCCAAGCATTCTATGTAATTCTTCTTCTAGCACTTTGGCACAATTTTCCTTTCCATCATACTCACTGAAGATATTAAAAAGATGAAGCGTATGAGACAAACTCAATTCCATTTTTTTGTAATTTTATTTTATAAACTAAACTAGTGATAAAACAAGAAACAAAAAGATTTGATTGCAAGATCTAAAGATATACCTTCAAGCACTCACCTCCCCGGCAACGGCCCCAGAAAAGAGCTTGATGTCTACTACGCAACCTTCTCCTTGTAGACGTTGTTGGGCCTCCAAGTGCAGAGGTTTGTAGGATAGTAGCAAATTTTCCTCAAGTGGATGACCAAAGGTTTATCAATCCGTGGGAGGCGTAGCTTGAAGATGGTCTCTCTCAAACAACCCTGCAACCAAATAACAAAGAGTCTCTTGTGTCCCCAACACACCCAATACAATGGTAAATTGTATAGGTGCACTAGTTCGGCGAAGAGATGGTGATACAAGTGCACTATGGATGGTAGATATAGGTTTTTGTAATCTGAAAATAAGAAAACAGCAAGGTAACAAGTGGTAAGAGTGAGCGAAAACGGTATTGCAATGCTAGGAAGCAAGGCCTAGGGTCCATACTTTCACTAGTGCAAGTTCTCTCAACAACAATAACATAATTGGATCATATAACTATCCCTCAACATGCAACAAAGAGTCACTCCAAAGTCACTAATAGCGGAGAACAAACGAAGAGATTATGGTAGGGTACGAAACCACCTCAAAGTTATTCTTTCCAATCAATCCGTTGGGCTATTCCTATAAGTGTCACAAACAGCCCTAGAGTTCGTACTAGAATAACACCTTAAGATACAAATCAACCAAAACCCTAATGTCACCTAGATACTCCAATGTCACCTCAAGTATCCGTGGGCATGATTATACGATATGCATCACACAATCTCAATTCATCTATTCAAACCAACACATAGAACCTAAAAGAGTGCCCCAAAGTTTCTACCAGAGAATCACGACAAAAACGTGTGCCAACCCCTATGCATAGGTTCATGGGCGGAACCCGCAAGTTGATCACCAAAACATACATCAAGTGAATCACCTGATATCCCATTGTCACCACAGATACGCACGGCAAGACATACATCAAGTGTTCTCAAATCTTTAAAGACTCAATCTGATAAGATAACTTCAAAGGGGAAACTCAATCCATTACAAGAGAGTAGAGGGGGAGAAGAAACATAAGATCCAACTATAATAGCAAAGCTCGCGATACATCAAGATCGTGCCAAATCAAGAACACGAGAGAGAGAGAGAGAGATCAAACACATAGCTACTGGTACATACCCTCAGCCCCGAGGGTGAACTACTCCCTCCTTGTCATGGAGAGCGCCGGGATGATGAAGATGGCCACCGGTGAGGGTTCCCCCCTCCGGCAGGGTGCCGGAACAGGGTCCTGATTGACTTTTTGTGGCTCCGGATGTTTGTGGCGGCGGAACTCCCGATCTATTCTACGTTCTGGAAGTTTTAGGATACGTAGGTATATATGGGTACATGAAGTACGTCAGTGGAGCTTAGGGGGCCCCCACCATCGTGAGCACCTCCCTTCTCTCATGACGTGGGGTCCAAGTCCATCCGGTAGCTTTCCTTCCAAAAATAACTTCTCCAGTTGATTTCGTTACATTTCAACTCCGTTTGATATTCCTTTTCTTCGAAACACTGAAATAGGCAAAAAACAGCAAATCTGGGCTGGGCCTCCGGTTAATAGGTTAGTCCCAAAAGTAATATAAAAGTGGAAAATAAAGCCCAATGTTGCCCAAAACAATAGATAATATAGCATGGAGCAATCAAAAATTATAGATACGTTGGAGATGTATCACCTCTCCATATCAAAACAAGATGACAGAGTCCGCACTATCTCTCTCCTCGCCGGTGGTCATAGATCTGGCCGAATCCCGTCCGTTGTGGGAGGTGAGGAGGTGCAACATTGACGCTATCACCATCGGTGATGGAGGAAGCCGATGCGCACCGTCCTCTCGGAGCCGGTGCTGGCGTGGACGAAGGTCCTCCACGCCCTTGTTCCCTGCCGTCGTGTGGGCAGATCCCGCCCGCCCGCCTAAGCGACATCTCGCCCACCTGAGGTATAACTTCTTGTACTGGTCCAACTCCCCAGGTTGATGCATGCGGGTTTTCTTCTATGTGACTACTCCCTATCTCCCCATGTATAGTAGCTAGGGTTCGTCGGCTGGTTCAACATCACCTACTATTATAGAGGAAATGCCACTCTAAAAGTTGTCCTGATTTATGCCTCGGTGGAGGTATACATGTTGTTTCGACAAAAAGTACATGGTGGTTGTGCGTTCATTGTCCATATGCTCCTATTGCTGCTAATCTAATACTGTCACTGGTTAAATGAAGAAATGCTTTTTTTCTCGGGTATCCTGGTTTAGTTCCCATCAAGATAATCATGATGCTTTTGTTTGTTGGTGTACTTTTCATAATTCTTATTGACAATTGAGATGTCGTTGTTAATCTTGTAAAACAAAGTAACAACACTATATCCCTTTTTTATATTTTTGGAAACAGCGATGCGTATCTCCATACCCGGGCATGTCTTCCTCAATTTTAGTGGAACTGCACAAAATTGGATGGCCATTGTTGTTCCGCCTCACTGTCCTATGCCATGTGGTTCTTCCTTCCTCAAGCTTGAATATTGAGAAGAAACAGACCACAGTGAGGATTTGTCGAACTTCATAGGTGCCTCACCCAAACTTGATGCCAAATGGATGATGCATCACCACGATGACCTATCGATGCTCATGGTTGCGCCTCATGGTTGCGTCGGCTGCTGAAGCTGGTCGATTTTTAATGGAAAACAAGTTGTCTTCCATCAGTGCTCTTTGCTTGTTACCCGCAAAGATGATATCCTTCGTCAGTTCACCTTGGTTGCATTGGAGACGTAGTCGTCTTTCACGTTGGTGCAATTTTATCACACAATTGGCTATGAACCAAATATTTCCTCGAAGAAGGATCGATGTTGGTACTAAGAGCATAAGTTTTGTATTGATTTCTAAGCCTTCTCACAACTTTTTTTAGCTCCCCTGTAATTTTATTTGTCCAGCTATTAACTTTGATTAAAAAAATGGTGTGGACTAAAAACCCGGATGGACGTAGTAGCCCTCCATTTTTATTTACTCAGCATATTAGATTTAACTAAAGTCAAACTTTGTAAAGTTTGACCAAGTTTAGGCCGAACACAACAAACCATAATTATTATAGAGGGCAAACTGTACATACTCTCAAACCTTTCCGATAATTGAAATTAAAATTCTTTATTTGTACACACTCTCACATATTTCCGATAATTTGGCGCATGTGTGGTTGTTCACTCAAGGGAGGGTAGTGTACCACACGTGAAGGATAGGAAGTGCGACCAGGACGCGTGGATCGTTAGTTCATCAGAAGTGCTCCCTCCATTTCTAAATATTTGTCTTTCAAGTGGTTTGAAATGGGCTACCACATACGGATGTATATAGACATTTTTTACAGTGTAGATTCACTCATTTTGCTCCGTATGTAGTCATTTGTTGAAATCTCTAGAAAGACAAATATTTAGGAACAGAGGGAGTAGTAGTTTTCTTCGCTGGTACGTTAAATAAAGAGTTTCGTTTCGTACTTACACAATTTAAAATGATTGTTATGGAGAGAATAAGAAAACCACTCCACTATATATTAGTCGTATACACGAGTACTATATGGACGCAGCTTCATTGACTTTAGTACACCTGCCTTTGGGTTTATGACAGGTGGGCCCAAAATGTAGCTGGCCCACCTGTCATACAGCGAAAAGCAGGTGCAGTTAAGGCACCGGAGCTCAGTCCGTACTATAGTATATATATAAGCTGGAGCCTCAGTGCTTGTTCGCTAGGGTTTGCACTCTCCACACTCTCACCGCACTACATATATATATACACGCCGGAGGCTCAGCGTTCCTTTGCTAGGGTTTGCTATATTCACAGTCTCTCACCCTCTTCACTAGATCTAAACAAGACTGCGTTGTGGCCTCTGTCTCTCTCACCCCCCTCACAGCTGGCGAAGGAGGCATCCGGATCCTGTCGCACCGGGAAGGGGAGGAGGTGCAGCGTTCACTCTATCGCCTTCGGTGAGGGAGGCAATCCACTGCTGGCTGCGCTTTTCTCTTTCACCCAGCACCTATGCGGGAGGGCCACCGACCCCTTCTTCCTTGCTGTCGTACGTAATGTGGGCAGATCCAACCTCCCGCCGTACGCCTTGCCACATCCCAATGACCCAAAGGTATAAGTTTCTTTGAAACCATCATTGGTCTAGCTGCATGCGGATCTTTTTCGATTCTGTAGTCAAATCTGGGTCTTGGTTGAAAGAGGAAGGAAGGGTGCGGTGGGGTGGAGCATGAATCTAGGACGTGGTCCAATGAGGAAAGGGGGGAGGGAAAGTAGTATAGACTAGCTATCCAGCCGCTTTGTTGGTCGAAAAGGGAAAAAGGGGGTAACCCTGTACACACATCTCTAACGAACCGAAATCTTTGTTGAAAAGGGAAAGAAACTGGGGGTCGGGTAGTTTGTGCAGGACTAGATTTGCTGCCCTCACATAGGAAAAAGTTTCAAAGAGAACAAATATGGGACCAAAGCAGATATGCTGCTTGGCTAGATACTGTGCATCACCCATTTATACATGTGGATGCACATGGTGTTGGCATGTCCCATGTCCCATCCACATGATCGTACAGTGTGTTTTGAGATGTTGTGCTGCTTGTATTGGTACTGTTTTAAATAAATGTTGAATTGAAGCTATTGTATTGCTCTCTTTTCCCATTAAGTAGTGAACAAAAATGGTACCAACCCAGACATGATGCTTGTTGCTTTGTTACAGCAAACTCTGCATCACCCCCTTTATAAGTAGATGGAAGCACATGGTGTTGTTGCGCCCACTCGCCCCTGGAACTGTTTATGCTTTTTCTTAATCTAATGCTGATGGTAAAATTAAGCAATGCCACTCTCAGAATTAACTACTGAACTATTTTAAGAGAATTTCTCTGTTAATATTAATCAATGCAACCGTTTTAGAAATGCTACTATCCTATACTTTGTTTTCCATCAAGATAAGGTAGATGCTTCTTTTTGTGGCCGCATGTTTCATCCTCCTTTATTGTCAGTAATTGTTTCCTTTTTTTGCCTCTATTAAATCAGGGATATCTATTCAACTTGTTGCTATAGCAAACTTAAATGTTACACCGGCGACTTTACTTGATTTCAGTGCAATTGCACAAAACGAGATTGGATTTCCTATTCATGTTGGTAGATTCGTACGTGATCTTGTGTGCTTCATGACAGGTTGGTACTTGCCTTCATCCACATGATCATGCAGTGTGTTTTGAGATGTTGTGCTACTTGTATTGGTACTGTTTTAAATAAATGTTGAATTGAAGCTATTGTATTGCTGTCTTTTCCCATTAAGTAGTGAACAAAAATGGGACCAACCCAGACATTATGCTTGTTGCTTTGTTACAACAAACTCCGCATCACCCCCTTTATAAGTAGATGGAAGCACATGTTGTTGTTGCGCCCACTCTCCCCTGGAACTGTTTATGCTTTTTGTTAATCTAATGCCACTGGTAAAATTAAGCAATGCCACTCTCAGAATTAACTACTGAATCTTATTTCAAAACTGCAACACTTGTTAGGGATTGGCGGGATTACCATTTTTGTGGCCGCATGTTTCATCCTCCTTTATTGGCCAGTAATTGATTCCTTTTTTTCCTCTGTTAAAACAGGGATATCTATTCAACTTGTTACTATTGTGACATTTTGCTTCGCTTAATTTTGGTGGAACTGCACAAAATGAGACCGGATTTCCGTATATGTGTTGAGATCTCTTTTAGATCTTCCTTAGGAGTTGTTTCAAATCTTGGTCTTGAAAGGTCAGTACCTACTTTCCTCAGAATTAACTACTGAATCTTAGTTCAAAACTGCAACACTTGTTAGGGATCGGTGGGAGTACCATTTCTGTTAGGGATCGGCCGGAGTACATGTTTAAGAAATGTATTGTTCAGATAATGTCTCTGTTATTATATATCAGTTACAGTGTTTTACAAATGGTACTATCCTGCTTTGTAGTTCTTTCTACATGTTTAACCAAGGTATTGTTAAGATAATGTCTCTGTTAAAATGAATTAGTCGCATTGTTTTAGGAATGATACTTTTTTGCTTTGTTGTTCTTTATACATGTTGAAACAAGGCATTTTTAAGATAATGTCTCAGTTAATATGAATGAACCACACTGATTGAGAATTGCTACTCTCCTACTTTGTTTCCCATTAAGATAAGGTAGATTAGTAGATGTTTTTCTTCTAGGAGTACAAGTTATCAACCGTTATTTCTCAGTAACTGTTTCCCTTATACCTATTGTTGCTTACAGGGATATCAAAATTAAAGCTCGGTTTTATTCCGACTTTGATTTTAGTTGAACTGCACAAAAGAAGCCAATGTGTCCAAGGCAAACTGCTGCATTAGTGGGTCCAGTTGGTCTTACCACTTTGCAAAAAGAAGCAGTCACTGTTTGTGCTACATTACACAAGGAATGATCGAGAAGCTTTACAGAGTATTACTAGACGCTGGTGACATGACTAGTCTGCAGAGAGCATAGGAAACTCTACAACACGTGGAGTGCACTGTGCAAAAAGTGCCCAAACCAGTACTGGAAGCCAGGACATGACTCCAAATCTGTCAATGTCATTCTAAGCAATAATGATGGGGCATCTGGGTATGGTAATCTGTTTACCATACTTTTAGTTTGTTAGTCCACCAATTGGTGGGTTGACACTAGGGCCAATATTCATGTGTGTGCTGCTGTGTCTTTGTTTTCTTGCAGCATATAAATACGATATCCACAGGGATGCTCAGCTTGATTTTAGTGGAACTGCATAAAATGTCCAGATGGTTTGTGTCCTCCATAATACTTCATCATGCACAATACATTGAATGGTTCTCTAATCATTCGTCGTCACCTTGAGCCACCGGACTATATGTTTGAGTGGTGCTGCCAGCGTCGGCCATTAAGAAGGGTAAGAAGAAAGACAAAAAGAGAGATGGCTGCTTTACTTGTGGTTCAGAGGAACACTGGGCAAACAAGTGCCTAAACAAGTACCAAGAAGCCAGGACAGGACTCCAAGTCTGTCAATGTCACTCTAAGCAACAATGATGGGGCATCTGGGTATGGTAATCTATTTACCATACTTTCAGTTTGTTAGTCCACCGATTGGTGGGTTGACACTAGGGCCAATATTCATGTGTGTGCTAATGTGTGTTTGTTTTCTGGCAGCATATAAATATGAAATCCACAGGGATGCTCAGCTTGATTTTAGTGGAACTACACAAAATGTTCAGATGGTTCGTGTCCTCCATAATACTTCATCATGCACAATACATCGAATGGTTCCCTAATCATTCATCGTCACCTTGATCCACCGGACTATCAGATGACAAACTGATGACAAACCCTGCCCGTTCCACAATCATAGGCATTACACATTTTGAATGGGAAAAGCTTGTCAAAGTTGACATTAGTTTAATATATTGGAATTGGAAAACCTTGTCAATTTTTGCTCATTGATGTTAGCCAGAAGACATGCATTTGATATTTTTCAGTGGGACGCCCTTTGCTGTGAGCAACGTCGATCATTTTTTCCTATTCCTGTCTTCAGTTCAGAAGTAAATATTTACTCTGCTGAGATGCATACTCACATGAATGTTGACTTATGTAAGATATTTTAAGAGTTTGTTCTGAATATTGTCTATGTAATGCCAGGACTTGTGTTTGATTGCAAAGTTGAGCTTGGAATGTTGTGACATGCGGCATCACGAGCTGTTCACCGTGCCTCCTGAGAATAATGCTTCGTATTGTTTTGCATGTCGATCTTATGCCAGTGATTTGCTTGTTAAGAAGATCATCCTCTTTTGTTGTTTCCGTGCTTAAGAAGTTCATCGTCTTATGTTTCATTCATAGCCTATACGACAAGTCGGGTTGGTTAGACATGAAACCATATGATCTTCCGACCAACTCATCATCTTAGGCCATGATTGGATCGTCGTTTTCCAACCAAAACCGCTTGTAAAACTGACGCTTGTAAATAAAGGCATATGGTCTCGGGCGAAGCGCTTGGTTGGTCGATTTCGACTAGTAAAATATACACTGGTCTCTCAAATTACACGCGTAACCCGCCGGTTTTACTTACAGACCTCGGGCCCTCAGTTTCATTACGCCTGTATTTTACGCGTTGTTTCCGATGACGAGTAAATTACACTTGTATCTTAATACAGGTGTGAAATAAACCAGAGCTCCCAAGCACGGCCTTACCGTTTCATGCCGTCTCAGTCTCTCGAAGGTGCTCATAGGTGTCCGATGATCTTGGCTTCCTGAATGAGCAGCGGGCGCTATATCAGACCATCCGTAGGGCCCGCGAGGCCCTCTCCGTTGTCCTTCGAGTTATTGTGCTCGCCGTGGCGCCGAGCATTGTTAACATGGTCAATGAACATGAGGATTCAGGAGATGACTTTATTTTGACTGGGGACCCACTAGGGCCATAGTCGTACGTACGCAAGTGCCTCCTTATTATGTACAACTATATTTTTTTTGCTTCCTCCTGGTTTCCTGACATCACGATCCCACACCATTGTCAACCTATGTAGTCAATATAAACGAGAGAATTGCACAAGGTGCAGCCGACAGCTAGGACCAAGCAGCTCGAGCAGTATTTGTGTTTTGAGGTGTGAGCACTGCAGAGTTTTTCTTGGCGATGTTTTCGTTGTTGTTCAGAGGAGAGCAAGGTATTAACTGGGCGGGCTGTGGCCCGTCTAGCCCAGGACAGATATCCAGCCCAGATATTAATTTTTTTCAAGATGAAAATGGCTAGCCCAGCTATACATTTTTTTGAGGAATACAAAGGCAAGATCAACTTGTTAATCTCCGCCCCGCTGGGCTGCAAATCTTTCCTTGGAGGGATGCATTAGGCTTAACAGGAAAATGGACTTTAAAAAATAATAAATGGGATGTAATTATAAAAACTTGGCAGTAACTATAAAAAAATGTACCAAACACGAAATTAGTTTATAAAATATTATTTATGGATTTTGAAAATATTAATTTGTAATTGTTGCACGCGCAATGTTTCGTTGGATTTTTACGTAATACAAATTTATATTTAATTTGACTAGAAATTTCGGGGTAAAATATATTTCGGATCCCATCAAAATGTGGGAAATTTTATAGAATTCTGTCTTGAACGTTTGGTTGAAATTACTAATCATTGTCCTAGCTAGAAAATGGGTTGTACTTTTAACAAAGTGTAAATGGGCTGTAGTAAATTCCATTAGAATTCAAAAATGGGTTGTACATTCTTACAAATCAAAAATGGGCTATAAGTTCTCTGCCACACACTTATGGGCCTACTAGGTTGACGCGTCCCCTAAAAAAATAAGTTGACGCGTATGCAAGGCTTTGTCAACTTATTATAGTCAACACACGGTTCTAGCAGCAGTGGCACTTGGATGTCTATCCAACGGATGTTGTGCTTCTTCTTCAATCTCGGATATTCTAGCTTCGGCCGCCCAAAAAATGATTCCTACCCCTGACATCTGGGGCACACCATTTTGGAGGCTGACTTGTGGGCCTACTAAGTTGATGCGTACCAAGGGCTTTGTCAACTTAGTCAATATAAACGATTCTAGCTGCAGTGACCGTACGATGTCCATCCAACAGCCGTAGTGCTTCTTCAACCTCTGGTCTTCTTGCTCCAGCCGCACAAAGCAGCGCGGGTCATGCCGCCTACTCCTGCCTCCCGTGGCCGGCTGTGCTACCGCGGAGGCCTCACTGCCCCCTACTACTCCCACCGCTGGCCAGGCCATCCCTCCACTCACCCACACCCCCTGTTATTCTGCGGCGACGGCAGCCTCACACCGCAGCCGAACCAGCGAACCCTCGTACCCCTCTCCGCGCGGGCTCCACTACCGCGTCTTCCCTGGCTCCGCGTCGTACCCTTCCTAGGCCTCATCGTCGTCCACCGCCCTGGTGCTCTCGGCGTGGCGCGGTCAACGTGGTCAAGGAATGACTTCCATCGGAAGAGTACTGTACGTGGAGAGGCTGACAGCTGGGTCCATGATGGCCGCAAGGAAGTAACTCCTCATTACGCGCAAAATAATTATTCCTCCACCCAACAGCAGGGACCCACCGGATGGGCCACCATATTTCATGAACAAAACATTTCCCCCCTGACTGCTGGGACCCACCAGCTACATCTTCGCACGGAAGGAAGTGCGTCCGGGCAAAAAAAAGATTCGCCCCCTGACTGCTGGGACCCACTAGCTACATCTTCGCACGCAAGGAAGTGCCTGACAGTCGGGACCCACCTGGTCGAAGTGTACATAGCGTTGTCATTCTGGTCATGAACGTGTACGTACATACTGGTCGATGTAGACGCGCACGTTTCGTAGTAGAGGCGCGCACGTAGCATGTACACGTACATACGACGGCCAGGGTGCAAGAAAGAAAATACGACCACGTACGTACATATGGGCGGGGTCTCGAACGCTTACGCACGCATACATACGGCCAGGGCTCGTGTACATGGCTGGGTCGGAACGGAGAAACAACATCGTCTTCGAGTTCATGGGGAGCCAACCGGCTGGGTCGGAATGGAATGCGTCGTCATGTTCATCGGGAGGGCTTGGACGGAACAGCCGATGGAAACGAGGCCTGGCGTACCGCACAATGGAGGAAACGGCCTTGTGTTCGACCGGCCACGTTCGAAACAGGATCCTGTTCATCGGGAGGGGTCTGGCGTATCGCAAAATGGAGGAAACGAACTTGTGTTGGACCTCCTACGGTCGAAACGGGGTCATGTTGATCGGGAGGGGTGTGGCGTACCGCAAAACGGAGGAAACAGACTTGTGTTGGAGCAATACGGTCGAAACGGGGGTCCTGTTGATCGGGAGGGGTGTGGCGTACCAGAAAACGGAGGAAACGGACTTGTGTTGGAGCGCTACGGTTGAAACGGGGGTCCTGTTCATCGGGAGGGGTGTGGCGTACCACAAAACGGGACTCCACGGGATACTATTCATCTCCACCATCGACCCCCTCCAGCCTCCACGGGCTACTATTCATCCATCGTCGACCTCCTCCAGCCTCCACCTGCGACTGTTCATCCACGTGCTCCTGTTCATCCAGCCTCCACCGCGCGCTACTCCACCGGCTACTATTCAACCAGCCCTCCACGTAAGGATGTCAATTTTAGCCATGGTCATGGATATCCATGGATATCCGACCCAAATGGATGGGGTTTGGATATACTTTTATGTCCATGGGCGGCGCCCAAACCCGACCCACTTGCTGGTGGGTAGGGCAAGGATATAATCTTGTACCCATGGGTATATCCAAACCCGACCCGATAGTATGACTTAATGGGCAAAAATCTGCTATCCCTGCACATGTCCCACTACAATTTTACATTTTGTTATCTAAAACATGCAAAATAAAATTACATAATCCTCATCGTAACTTTTATTAGTTGACATTCAATCCCCCTAACATACTCGAACACCCCTTCCCTTATTTTTATCTCCTTGTTAAATGACTCGTCATTCTCATCTGTTAGAAAAAATACTAAATGATCTTAGGTTGTTAGTGGACATTGATTTACCATAAGTTGATGTTTACCATAAGTGAAGCCTAGCATGCCACAAGGTGAAGAATGGAAGAGCTTATGTTAACATTGTGTTATGTCTTATTTATATGTCTCGGGAGGACCCAATGGATATCCAGTAGGTATGGATATCCATCGGGTTTGGACATGGACACAATTTTCAACCCGTGGATTATTTCATGGGCGGGCAAAGGCAGTCTTGATGGATATGGATTTGATATTGTTCAACCCGATCCAAACCCGACCCATTGCCATCCTTACCTGCACCGTCTACTGTTCATCCAGCCCTCCACCGTCTACTGTTCATCTAGCCCTCCACGGGGTGGTCCTGTTCATCCAGCCCTCCATGGGGTCCTGTTCATCCAGCCCCAACCGGCTTGATTGATCGGGATCCTGTTCATCCAGAGGCAACACCACGGGGTCTTGTTCATCCACCCCCACCAGGAATTGTTCATCCAAACCCCCCCAGCAACGCTCACTGTTCATCCAGAGGCAGCATCGATCGACTTCAGTTAGCAGCAGTAGCGAAGGAATCGCTTGCTCGGGTTCAGTTAACACCCATCGATCGATCGCTCGGGTTCTGTAACGCGTAGCCTGCAGTGCAATCGCTCCAGTTCAGTAGGCGAATGCCTCGCTCGGGTTCAGTTAGAGCCCCAACGCCTCGCACCCACGCGCGTGCGTGTACGAGAGAAACGCACAAACCTCCGTGCATCGCTCGGCCCCGACCACCCACCGTAACCGGGAACACCCCGATATTTCCCTAGCCCTCGCTTCTACCATGGTTTTTTCCGTCATGGACGGCCCAAAGAATGTCATGCAGGTGCGTCTCCGGCCCGCCCAGGATGAAAAAACCATTTTTCTGTCATGATTTTTTGTCATAGAAGTAGGAGCCCACCACATCTATGATGATACCGGGTTTTGTCACAATTATCGTCATAGAAGTGTCATAAGTATGACAGGAAAAAAATTTGTTCGGCCCAAAATGTCTCGGATGTGTCTTTTTTTGTAGTGACAAGACAACCATCATTAATCTCAAGTGGGATTCTAATAGCATCTCCATTAGATGATGTAAAATACATTACCAAAAAGTGATAGATGTAAAATTTACATCACCAAAAACCACCTGACTACAACAGATGAGGTAAAAACTGTTGACTCTGAACTTAACTGTCGAAACTGAAATTTACTGTGGAATCTGAATGTTACTATCGAAACTGAACGCAATGGTAGCAGAGAGGCACTTCACATGGGATAGTTTAGGGAGGGCCCGCAATTCATCTTCAACCTGCAACCCCCTGAGCCGCCAGCCACCACCGGTCGAACCCCGTGCCTCCTCGCCGCCCCGAAACAACTCCCCACCGCCGGTACGCCGCCAGCTCGCCACCCTGAAACAACCCCCCACTGTCAGTCCGCCGCCGCCCCGGCCAGCCCTCT
>NC_041391.1:550653524-550835005 GCF_002162155.2 Triticum dicoccoides
AGCCCCCCTCCCTGCCGCGGGTGGTTCTTCCTTAAATCCGGCGAGACCCACCAACCCCTGAAAATCGACTGACCCAAAAGTCGACTCAGTCGACTGATGTGTAGCTAAATCGGAGCAGAGCAGCAGCATGAGCGAGGGGGAGAGTAGCAGCGCGAGTGAGCGACCGAGAGCCAGAGCAGCAGCAGCAGCGCGAGCGAGAGCCGGAGCAGCAACAGCAGCATGAGCGAGCGAGCGAGAGCCGGAGCAGCAGCAGTAGCGCGAGCGAGCGAGCGAGAGCCCAGGCAGCAGTAGCAGCAGCGCGAGCGAGCGAGCGAGAGCCAGAGCAGCAGCAGCTGGGCGAGCGAGTGAGAGTCGGAGCAGCAGCAGCAGATCCGGCTGGTATGGACGCCGCCGCCGAAGGACTTTTAGTTGGACTAAAAAGTCCCTAGTCCCTAAAAAGTTCCTTCCTGTTTGTTTTCAGGGACTAAAAAGTCCCTAGTCCCTCCCTAGAGGTTATTAGATGACATGTAAAAGACCATGTTACCCCTAATATACAGAAAAATAACAACCAAACAACACCATGGGGCGGCGGCGCAATGGGTGCAGGGAGGGGCATTGTTGGAAAAGTCCCAAAAAGTCCCAAAAGACTCTCCTTGAGAGTCTTCTTCATTTAGTCCCAAAAAGTAACTTTTAGTCCCAAGTAGTTCCTCCTGTTTGGTTAAAAAGTCTCTAAGAGGGACTTTTTCTAGTTCCTACACCAAAAAGTCCCTGGAAACAAACACCCCCTGAATGAAGGAGCACGGGATGGTAGCCATGGACATGGTCAACCCTTTTTGGAGACTAATGCACTACTTTTGATGTGTCCGGTCTACTCGCAAACGAGGAGAAGCTTTGCTTACTAGTAGTACACTATCAACTATAGTACCATCATCATTGTTCGACTTTCGAAAGAGACGAGAGAACTTAATGTTTATTTTCTAATTAATAGCATTGCATGCAATGAACTAACCACTGCATGTCATGTTTGCTAGTATCAAGTCATTAAAAGCATGCACACCCACATCTCTTTGGTTGATATGTCAAGAAACAAGAAACGAGGTAGAAGTTAATGCACCGCGCCTAAGTATTTTGGGATTATTTGGTTTTCGTAAGATGACACCTAGACGGAGGGAGTATTATACTTGAAGGCTACAAGGTTGGCTATAGATGACGTGGCAGTGTCATGTATCCATCAGCTGGTTATACTATTAACCATGCTCTTATAATACTCCTATATTTAGGAACGAAGGGAGTAGTTGGCATGCATGATACTACCTATAATACTCCCATTACAACCAGCCTAGTAGAATTAAAATACCTAATCTAAATGGTCGCCGCCCGATCTCTTTGTCCTCCTCCAGCACCCGGCAGAATAAGAATCGAGCAAGACACCGGCTGTATTCGCCGGCGTCGCCTCGGCGGTGGCCTTCATGGGATACAATCGGCGGCGGCCTCCCGTGTTCTACTTTTCCTCGATGATGGCGGCGGGCGGGGATGTGCTGCCCATCACCTCGTCCACGTCTGCATAGCCGCATCACCTCGTCGACATCTGCGGTGGCTTCTTTCTCTGCCTGCATGTCGCGGCTACGCGCGCGTCAACGGTGGATGGCGTAGTCGCAGACACTGGAGGCGTTGTACGACGCGGCGGCGTTGAGGGCAGAGACGATGCCCGTGCCGCCGTGCTCCTCGACAAGCCAGCGTGGAGCAAGTCGGCACTCTTCCTCGAGCTATATTGGAGAGGCCAGCTGCGGAACCACGCGCTGGCTTAGTGCAGCAACTACCTCCGACGGGCTAGGCTAGGTAGGTGGAGAAGCAAGAGCCGGGCTCGGCGGGCCACCCAGACGGCTTTTATGCCGGAGAACTGCTCTTCCTGCTTGCCGGATGCCGCCGAAAGAGTGGGCAAAATGGTGGAAGGAGGAGCTTGGCCGACGTCCTGCTTCTGAACGGACGTGTGTGTGGCCGGAGTTGGTTTCTCGCATTCCACGCGGGTTTCTATATCTATATCTATATCTATATCTATACTACTATATAGTGTACCAATTTTAAGTAGGACTAAGAACATCAATCATAACCGTTGATCTTCTAAATCCAACGGCCAATATCAGTAGGATTCTCATAAATAGTACACTGTTGCTACCTCACCTGTGTTCTAGAACAATCAAGACGGAGGGATGTGATGGTTGCTTGTCCGTTTGTTTTACCAGGCCACTTATTATTGGTTGGGTTTTGTGATATGACGGCTTTACTGCCGCGAGACTCGCGTGCAGCATCGCCCTCTACACTAGGACTACATCGATCGTGGTTTATTAGTCCCCCATTGAATTTGACTGAAGATTTAACTGACAAAATGTTAGTGCATGTCAACAAAAACTATATCGTTGGATTAGTATTTGAACATAGTTTTCAATGATATAATTTTAGGTGACATGCATCAGCATTTATTGTACTATATATAATGTTAGTTCAATTTTTGGTCGTACTAATCTATAGTAAGGTGCCCGTGCATTGCACGGAAGAGTGAAATGCATTGATCGGGGAGTTGTTTATTTTGACAAAGGATGTGAGGGTCATCTCATGTGTAACGGGTATCGATAGGTTTCTTCGGATATTATTTCATCTCTAGAGCTCACAAACATCCGGGTGAAATAGATAAAAAAGTATCTTTTGCAAACAAAAGCGTTCAACTGTTCAACCTGCATCCAAAACTTGTGAAGAAATAACACTTATTGTGCTTTGCAAGAAATGATCTTCAAGAATTAGTTTTTGAGTATCCATCATTATACATGTTGGCTACATATGACATGGAACTTTCTTATAGTCAACAGTTGGCTATATTATTTAAGTATTAACCATGCCCTTATACACCTAGACGGAGGGATTAAATCAGGATGACTTGGAAGGGGGCAGAGGAGATGTAAGAAATGGTTCATCATAAGTCTTTCACCAGTACTGTAGTAAAAATTCATACATGGAAGATTCTAGACTAAACCATAAATGGATACACTTTTATTCATGTGCGATACTCCAATAGAGCAAGATCATGCATGGAAGTATCCACATGCTTAGACAGCGGATTACATTGAGCGAAGACTAATGATCAACATTTAACTTGGTAATGCATATGTCCAGGTGAACCTCCTTGGAGTCCCCATGCACCACGTTGGGGGGGGGGAATCATACCATGCGTCTTCCCTGTCCACATCGACGGGAAGGTCCCAGCTCGGCAGAGTCCAAGTCAGCTTCTTGTAGCCAGTGTCGCCGCCCACGTAGCTCGGAGGGGTAGTAACAGTGAGCACGCACTCGCACATCGGCCTCGTGTCAGTGTCAGCGTCAGCGGCGTCGCCCCTGACTTACACTACAGAGATGGGGCGGCGGCCCGCGCGGGCCTCGCCAGTGCCCACGATCAAGAGGAAGACGCTGCCATCCTCCTCCGAGACTAGCAGGCGGCAGTGATCCTCCAGCGACTCCGGCACGGTGAACGGGTAGCACGTCTCGTATTTGATGTTCTTCGCCGCGGGCCAGTAGTGATAGCCGGACGCCTGCGTGCGGTGATGCACGAGGTCCGTCGGCGAGCCCAAAAACGGCATCGGGCACTCATAGCAGTAGAAGAAGGGCTCCTTGGAGGCATCAACCAGGCCATCCATGAAACGGGAGTGGCTGTAGGGGTGGTGCGCCAGTTGAATATATGAGCAAGTTACTACGAGATTTTGTCTGAATAAGCACAAAATAAATCAAGACGGCTATAACAGAGATTAAACTAATCATGTGGACTAGCATAGTAGATGAACAGATCGAATCTAGGACACATACTAGAAACATGAATTCTACCACGATTTCGAACAGGAAGGACAGAAACACATACAGTGCAACGGGAGCAGCACCGTTGGCGTTGAGGTTGTTGCCCATGTCGTTGAGGAAGAGGTTGCCGAGGTCGGGGAAGAAGTCGCCGCCGGTGAAGTCGTTGCTGCTAGTAGTCGCGAGAGTGCACTCCCCAAATTTCAACAGTGCCTGCCGAATGGAGCGCAGGAGGGAGTGGCTGTAGGGGACGTTGCGGCCGCCGAATGGAGCGTAGGAGTAGCCAACGAAGCAGTAGATGGTGCTCCTCCCTAGTCTCTACTCTTATCTCTATCTCTACTACTCTTCTTTGTTTTTTATAATATACTAGTAGTAGCTATCAAATCGAATAGTACTGCATCGTCCGCTGCACGCCCGGCTGAGCACGCCTCCTCGCCTCCATCAAACCCCTCTGTTAAACCCGCATAACTAGCTCCAATGGGCTATGTTGCCACATGACCACCAGATGGTTTGATTGAGCCCAGTCGAGATGGTTTAGTAGGAGAATGTGGATATTTCTCAAAAAAAAGAACACGTGGAAAAAGTGAAGCAACATGCAGTTCTTTTTAAATGAACATACAGTTTTATGGCATGAATACTACTTCCCGCTTTTACAATATTGAACTAATATCGACATTTATACATCACTATAATTTCTTTTTCTTTGAATCAATTAGCACATATATTACTTATTTTCCCTTTTACCAAAATCACTCTGTTATATTAAGACGTGCCTTGCATGTGTATACATACTAGTAAATGTAGGTTTTTGAATGCGGCGAGGAGGCGGGTACAGCTGGGAGCGCAGCGGGCGGCGCCCCAGGCCGGCGCGCCGCTTCAAATGGCGGATGCAGTGAGAGGTCGCGTCCTCCCTGACCCCCTTGATGGTGCACGTCACCTTGTGTCCAGATTTGAGATGCCACGTGTACCAGATGAATGACTCCAAGCTCGACCACCGTGATGCAAGAGGTGCGAGCCGAGGAACACTATTGGAGACACCCTCCTCGTCATCATATGAGTCCTAGAAGATCTCACCCACATCATCATTAGGCATGCAGCCGCCTTCATAGACAACATGCGCAGAAGGAGTAGAGGTGACTGGGGACGCACCACGTCATGGGCACTGAGGGAGTCCTGGACTAAGGGGTCCTCAGGCGTCCGTCCTGTTATCCGTGGGCCGGACTGGTGGGTTGTGAAGACACGAAGGCCGAAGACTGTACCCGTGTCCAGATTGGACTCTCCTTGGCGTGGAAGGCAAGCTTGGCGACCAACTATGAAGATTCCTTCTTATGTAACCGACTCTATGTAACCCTAGATCCCCCCGGTGTCTATATAAACCGGAGGGTGTAGTCCGGAAAGGATATACTCATTACCATAGTCATATAGGCTAGACTTCTAGGGTTTAGCCATTACGATCTCGTGGTAGATCAACTCTTGTAATACTCATATTCGTCAAGATCAATCAAGCAGGAAGTAGGGTATTACCTCCATAGAGAGGGCCCGAACCTGGGTAAACATCGTGTCCCCCGTCTCCTGTAACCATCGACCTTAGACGCACAGTTCGGGACCCCCTACCCGAGATCCGCCGGTTTTGACACCGACACTGGTGCTTTCATTGAGAGTTCCACTATGTCGTCGACGAAAGGTTTGATGGCCCCTTCAATCGTCAACAGTGACGTTGTCCAGGGAGAAACCTTCCTCCCCGGACAGATCTTCGTATTCGGCGGCTTCGTACTGCAGGCCAACTCGCTTGGCCATCTAGAGCAGATCGATAGCTACGCCCCTGGCTACCAGGTCAGATTCGGAAGCTTGAACTACGTCGCAGACATCCGTGGAGACCTGATCTTCAACAGATTCGAGACCGCGGCGATCGCTCCCCCTCGCTCCGATGAACATGACTTAAATCTGTCATCGGATCACATCCATGAGATGGTTCCTGTTGCTGCAACGGCCTTTAATCCAGAGCAGATTGCGCCATCCGAGGCCACAGAGTCCGCGGCGTTGGAGCACACAGACTCGACACCTTGCAATATGTGCGTCAGCGGAACTCCGGACTCGTCTCCGGCTATAAGTTTCGAACCACATACGCCTGCGGACACCGAGCTGGATCGGTTATCAATTTTCGAATTCGACGCCACAGACATCTTCCAACACTCGCCCCTGGGCGACGTGCTAAACTCTTTAAAAAACCTATCCTTGGCGGAGGACTCACAACCGAACTATGTCCGGTTCGAACTAGGGGCTGATGACGGAGAATTTTGCTTCCCACCCGCCACCCACTTCATAGCGACTGTCGATGACTTAACCGACACGCTTGATTACGGCTCCGAAGACATCAACGACATGGACGATGATGAGGAGCAGGGTCAAAACCCGCCATTCACTGGACGTTGGACGGCCACCTCTTCGTACTATGTGTACATGGTCGACACACCTAAAAAGGCTAGCGACGATGACAAAGAAGATCTAGTTGAGAATAAACCTCCTAAGGCATAGTCCAAGCGCCGAGGCCCTAAACGCCATTCTAAGCCACGTCGCTCAAAAGGCGGCAACACTGGCACCGGAGAAAATAATACTCCGGATGACGCCGAAAACAACAAAGACCCTATTGGAGCAACATCCGAACAGGAGGAACAAGACAACGGGCAAGTTAACCCTGATAAACAGGCCATGCCCAACGACCCGGATGACGATAGTTATCGTCCACTCTCCGATGATTAGGAGAGCCTCGACAATGAGGACTTCATCATGCTTGAGGCGCCCCTCGAGCAGGAGCGCTTCAAGTGCCAGCTAATTGCCACTGCAAGAAGCCTGAAGAAAAAGCAACAACAGCTTCAAGCTGATCAAGACCTACTCATTGACAGATGGACTGATGTCCTGGCAGCCGAAGAATACGGCTCAAGCGTCCAGCCAAGAGTTACCCGAAGCGCAGACTGCTACCTCAGTTTGATGAGGAGGCGCCAGAGCCCATACCTCCCTCGCGCAATGCGGAACGACCACCGCGTGGTCGGGACAGTGCGGCGGCCCGACCACCCCGTGGTCGGGACAAAGTGGCAACCCATGCCGAACAGCAGCCCGCCCCACCGCCTCGCAAAAACAAAGACAAAATAGCTCGGGACTATACATACGACCTTCGACAGGAACTGGACAGTAGAGTAGGACACACCAGATCAATCTATGGATCGCGAGGACGCTTTCCGACTCAGGATGACAGCTACCTATTCGGACGTGGCAAACCTAGTCACGCCCGGGCCGATAACTGTAGGCGGACTTCATCAGAGGTGCGACGTGACTTGGCTTGATATAGCGGTGCCACACACCCTCTTTGCTTCACAGATGAAGTGCTGGATCATGAATTCCCTGAGGGGTTCAAGCCCGTCAATATTGAGTCATACGACGGAACAACCGGTCCCGCTGTATGGATCGAATATTTTATTCTCCACATCCATATGGCCCGAGGAGACGATCTCCACTCCATCAAATACCTCCCACTAAAGCTAAAAGAACCAGCTTGACACTGGTTAAATAGCCTGCCTGAAAATTCCATCGGCAGCTGGGAAGACTTAGAAGAAGCTTTTCTTGACAACTTCCAAGGCACTTATGTCCGGCCACCAGACGCCGATGACTTAAGTCATATAGTTTAACAACCTCGAGAGTCTGCCAGAAAATTCTGGACTAGGTTCCTAACCAAAAAGAACCAGATCGTTGACTGTCTAGATGCCGAAGCCCTAGCGGCCTTCAAACACAGCATCCATGACGAATGGCTCACCCGCCACCTCGGCCAAGAAAAGCCGAAATCCATGGCAGCCCGCATGGCACTGATGACCCGCTTTTGCTCAACGACAAGCACTCCGTACGTGCTCATGTGCATGCAGCGTGCGTGCTTTTCCATCGGTGCTAGCTCTAAGGCCAAGGCTACGGTCATCTTCGTCTTCAGCTAGTCATTGAGCAACGACGGCAAAGAGGTGCTGCAAGAGATGCGTAGGCTCCGTTGTGTGCGAGCTTCATCATAGCACGACGAGCCGGACGTTGATGTCTACTACGCAACCTTCTCCTTGTAGACGTTGTTGGGCCTCCAAGTGCAGAGGTTTGTAGGACAGTAGCAAATTTCCCTCAAGTGGATGACCTAAGGTTTATCAATCCGTGGGAGGTGTAGGATGAAGATGGTCTCTCTCAAACAACCCTGCAACCAAATAACAAAGAGTCTCTTGTGTCCCCAACACACCCAATACAATGGTAAATTGTATAGGTGCACTAGTTCGGCGAAGAGATGGTGATACAAGCGCAATATGGATGAATAGATATGAGTATTTGTAATCTGAAAATATAAAAACAGCAAGGTAACAAGTGGTAAAAGTGAGCGTAAACGGTATTGCAATGCTAGGAAACAAGGCCTAAGGTTCATACTTTTACTAGTGCAACTTCTCTCAACAATAATAACATAACTGGATCATATAACTATCCCTCAACATGCAACAAAGAGTCACTCCAAAGTCACTAATAGCGGAGAACAAACGAAGAGATTATTGTAGGGTACGAAACCACCTCAAAGTTATCCTTTCTGATCGATCTATTCAAGAGTCCGTAGTAAAATAACACAAAGCTATTCTTTCTGTTCAGTCTATCATAGAGTTCATACTAGAATAACACCTTAAGACACAAATCAACCAAAACCCTAATGTCACCTAGATACTCCAATGTCACCTCAAGTATCCGTGGGCATGATTATACGATATGCATCACACAATCTCAGATTCATCTATTCAACCAACACAAAGTACTTCAAAGAGTGCCCCAAAGTTTCTACCGGAGAGTCAAGATGAAAACGTGTGCCAACCCTTATGCATAGGTTCATGGGCGGAACCCGCAAGCTGATCACCAAAACATACATCAAGTGGATCAATAGAATACCCCATTGTAACCACGGGCATCCCACGCAAGACATACATCAAGTGTTCTCAAATCCTTAAAGACTCAATCCGATAAGATAACTTCAAAGGGAAAACTCAATCCATTACAAGAGAGTAGAGGGGGAGGAACATCATAAGATCCAACTATAATAGCAAAGCTCGCGATACATCAATATCGTACCACCTCAAGAACGCGCGCGAGAGAGAGATCAGACACATAGCTACTGGTACATACCCTCAGCCCCGAGGATGAATACTCCCTCCTCATCATGGAGAGCGCCGAGATGATGAAGATGGCCACTGGTGAGGGTTCCCCCCTCCGGCAGGGTGCCAGAACAGGGTCCCGATTGGGTTTTCGTGGCTCTGGAGGCTTGCGGCGCCGGAACTCCCGATCTATTGTGCTCCCTGATGTTTTTAGGGTATATGGACATATATAGGCAAAAGAAGTCGGTTAGGGGAGCCACGAGGGGCCCATGAGGTTGGGGCGCGCCCAGGGGGTAGGGCGCATGATAACCCACAAGTGTAGGGGATCGCAACAGCTTTCGAGGGTAGAGTATTCAACCCAAATTTATTGATTCGACACAAGGGGAGCCAAAGAATATTCTCAAGTATTAGCAGCTGAGTTGTCAATTCAACCACACTTGGAAACTTAGTATCTGCAGCAAAGTGTTTAGTAGCAAAGTAATATGATAGGAGTGGTAACGGTAGCAAAGGTAATGGTAGCAAAAGTAAATTTTTTGGGATTTTGTAGTGATTGTAATAGCAGCAACGGAAAAGTAAATAAGCGAAGAACAATATATGAAAAGCTCGTAGGCATTGGACCGGTGATGGATAATTATGTCGGATGCGGTCCATCATGCAACAGCTATAACATAGGGTGACACAGAACTAGCTCCAATTCATCAATGTAATGTAGGCATGTATTCCGAATATAGTGATACGTGCTTATGGAAAAGAACTTGCATGACATCTTTTTTCCTACCCTCCCATGGCAGCGGGGTCCTATTGGAAACTAAGGGATATGAAGGCCTCCTTTTAATAGAGTACCGGAACAAAGCATTAACACATAGTGAATACATGAACTCCTCAAACTACGGTCATCACCGGGAGTGGTCCTGATTATTGTCACTTCGGGATTGCCGGATCATAACACATAGTAGGTGACTATAGACTTGCAAGATAGGATCAAGAACTCACATGTATTCATGAAAACATAATAGGTTCAGATCTGAAATCATGGCACTCGGGCCCTAGTGACAAGCATTAAGCATAGCAAAGTCATAGCAACATCAATCTCAGAACATAATGGATACTAGGGATCAAACCCTAACAAAACTAACTCGATTACATGATAGATCTCATCCAACCCATCACCGTCCAGCAAGCCTACGATGGAATTACTCACGCACGGCGGTGAGCATCATGAAATTGGTGATGGAGGATGGTTGATGATGACGACGGCGACGAATCCCCCTCTCCGGAGCCCCGAATGGACTCCAGATCAGCCCTCCCGAGAGAGTTTAGGGCTTGGCGGCGGCTCCGTATCGTAAAACGCGATGAATCCTTCTCTCTAATTTTTTCTCCCCGAACGTGAATATATGGAGTTGGAGTTGAGGTCGGTGCAGCACCAGGAGGCCCACGAGACAGGGGCGCGTGCCCAGGGGGGTAGGCGCGCCTCCCACCCTCGTGGACAGGGTGTGGGCCCCCTAGCCTTGATTCTTTCGCCAGTATTTTTCTTATTTTCCAAAAATAAGTTCCGTGGAGTTTCAGGTCATTCTGAGAATGTTTCTTTATGCACATAAATAACACCATGGCAATTCTACTGAAAACAACGTCAGTCCGGGTTAGTTCCATTCAAATCATGCAAGTTAGAGTCCAAAACAAGGGCAAAAGTGTTTGGAAAAGTAGATACGACGGAGACGTATCAACTCCCCCAAGCTTAAACCTTTGCTTGTCCTCAAGCAATTCAGTTGATAAACTGAAAGTGATAAAGAAAAACTTTTACAAACTCTGTTTGCTCTTGTTGTTGTAAATATGTAAAGCCAGCATTCAAGTTTTCAGCAAAGATTATGATTACCATATTCACAATAACACTTAGGTCTCATCTTTACTCATATCAATGGCATAATCAATTAGCGAGCAATAATAATAAATCTCGGATGACAATACTTTCTTAAAACAATCATAATATGATATAACAAGATGGTATCTTGCTAGACCTTTCTGAGACCGCAAAACATAAATGCAGAGCACCTTTAAAGATCAAGTACTGACTAGACATTGTAATTCATTGTAAAAGAGATCCAGTCATAGTCATACCCAATATGAATTAATAGTAATGGATTGTTGGGGGTTGGGTGCGACATATGCCAATGGATGGCTTATAATGGTGGGAGCGAGTAAAACGTCGCCGGTGCCCAGAAGCGGGATGAGGCGTAGACACGTACGTCGGCGAACTTTACCCAGGTTTGGGGCTCTCCGTGGAGATACACCCCTAGTCCTACTCTGCGGGGTCTCCGCATGATCACTAAGGCACTAGTGATACAATGGTGCTCCTTGAGCTGTTTGCTAGAGGTAGAAGAAAGCAAGGCTAGCTCTCTCCTCTCTCTATGTATGAATCTAGTTCTAATAGGTTGGGAACCCTTTGCATGGGTGCCCTGGGGGGCTTATATAGGCCTACCCCTAGGGGTACATTGGTCATCTTGCCGAGTGTAGGACCCGGCTATCAGTGTCTCTGATCTTCGTCTTCTCCGCCGACTGTTGGGCCCCGCCGACTGGTCTGGTACGGAGCCAACAGGCCGCTCCCGCCACTCGCAGGTCTTGCCGGCTGCTGATTACTGTAGCAGTGATGCTAATGACGCAGGCTTGGTCGATGGAGCGTGGCTACAGTCCCGCCTCCTGGCGGGCGATCACTGTAGCCACTCTGCGTCTTGTCTGGTTAATGGCGCACGGGTCTCGAGGGAGGAGTCGACCGCCTGCTGGAAACCGGCCGCCCTCGAGTCCGGCTTGTCCGGCTCCTGCCGTCTTCAGGGCTCTCACTGCCCGGTAGGGCCCGCCGTCTGCAGGCCGTACCGATAGGCCATCGTGGGAACATGACTTCGCCTGCCAGGAGTGACGTCAAGGGAGTAGTGGCAACAGTGCCACATCGTGCGAAGATCTCTGCCTGTATGGGGCATTGTGGCCATGCCCGGCCCTGGATTTGGGAGGGATGGGCTACGCTGTAGCCACTCCCGGTCTTGTCTTTCTTGATGAGGGCGCAGACTTTGAAGGCGCCACGGGCCGACTACTAGGGGCCGACTTCTCTGGAAGCTGCCCACTAGGAGTCGGCTTGTCTTGATGCCGGCTCCTAGAACTCGGCCGTCTAAGAGCAGCCGGCTATGCCTCCAGCCGGCCACCAGAAGGCGGCACTATGTCTTGATGCCTTGAGGGGCGCAGCCAACCCCGATGTCTTGAAAGGTTCAGGGACCCGGGTTAGCCTACCCGTGGCCCATTACTCCGACATGGATGCAAATGACAGCAGTGCTCTCCAACTGGTGCTTTTAATAAGAGGGTGATGACTCAACATAAAAGTAAATAGATAGGCCCTTCACAGAGGGAAGCAGGGATTTGTAGAGGTGCCAGAGCTTGATTTTTGAAATAGAGATAAATAATATTTTGAGCGGCATACTTTCATTGTCAACATAACAACCAAGAGATGGCGATATCTTCCATGCTACACACATTATAGGCGGTTCCCAAACAGAATGGTAAAGTTTATACTCCCCCTCCACCAACAAGCGCACTCCACGGCCATCCGAAACAACGGGGTACCGTCCAACTAACTGATACGTCTCCGTCGTATCTACTTTTCCAAACACTTTTGCCCTTGTTTTGGACTCTAACTTACATGATTTTAATGGAACTAACCCGGACTGACGCTATTTTCAGCAGAATTACCATGATGTTGTTTTATGTGCAGAAAACAAATATTCTCGGAATGACCTGAAACTCCACGGAACATCTTACAAAAAATAATAAAAAATCCTTGCCAAAGATGAAGACCAGGGGGCCCACACCCTGTCCACGAGGGTGGGGGGCGGCTCCCCCAAGGGCGCGCCCCCCTACCTCGTGGGCCCCCTGGAGACCTTCCGACGCCAACTCCACCTCCATATATTGAGTTTCGAGGAGAAAAAAATCAGAGAGAAGAAATCATCATGTTTGACAATATGGAGCCGCCGCCAAGCCCTAAAACCTCTCAGGAGGGCTGATCTGGAGTCCGTTCGGGGCTTCGGAGAGGGGGATTCGTCGCTGTCGTCATCATGAACCATCCTCCATCACCAATTTCATGATGCTCACTTCCGTGCATGAGTAATTCCATCGTAGGCTTGCTGGACGGTGATGGGTTGGATGAGATCTATCATGTAATCGAGTTAGTTTTGTTAGGGTTTGATCCTTAGTATCCATTATGTTCTGAGATTGATGTTGCTATGACTTTGCTATGCTTAATGCTTTTCACTAGGGCCCGAGTGCCATGATTTCAGATCTGAACCTATCATGTTTTCATGAATATATGTGAGTTCTTGATCCTATCTTGCAAGTCTATAGTCACCTACTATGTGTTATGATCCGGCAACCCCGAAGCGACAATAATCGGGACCACTCCCGGTGATGACCATAGTTTGAGGAGTTCATGTATTCACTATGTGCTAATGCTTTGTTCCGGTTCTCTATTAAAAGGAGGCCTTAATATCCCTTAGTTTCCGTTAGGACCCCGCTGCCACGGGAGGGTAGGACAAAAGATGTCATGCAAGTTCTTTTCCATAAGCACGTATGACTATATTCGGAACACATGCCTACATTACATTGATGAATTGGAGCTAGTTCTGTGTCGCCCTAGGTTATGACTGTTACATGATGAACCGCATCCGACATAATTATCCATCACTGATCCAATGCGTACGAGCTTTCCATCTACTGGTTTACGCTTATTTACTTTCCCGTTGCTACTGTTACAATCACTACAAAATACGAAAAATATTACTTTTGCTTTCTTTACTTTTGTTACCATTACCACCACTATCATATTACTTTGCTACTAAACACTTTGCTGCAGATACTAAGTTTCCAGGTGTGGTTGAATTGACAACTCAGCTGCTAATACTTGAGAATATTCTTTGGCTCCCCTTGTGTCGAATCAATAAATTTGGGTTGAATACTCTACCCTCAAAAGCTGTTGCGATCCCCTATACTTGTGGGTTATCAAGACTAATTTCTGGCGCCGTTGCCAGGGAGCATAGCTATATTCTTTGAGTTACTTGGGATTTATATCTGTAGGACACTATGAAGAACTTGAAAGACGAGAAAACAAAAATTTATCCCTGAACTACGAGGGGAGGTAAGGAACTGCCATCTAGCTCTGCACTTGATTCACCTTCTGTTATGAGTAAGCTTGCGACACCTAAACCTGCTTCTGCTATTCATTCCGATATGTCGCATGTTATTGATGATGCCACTTCTGCTATGCATGATACTTATGATGAACCTACTTCTATGCTTGATACTACTGCCCCTTAGTGAATTTCTTGATGAACAAATGGCTAGGGCTAGAGAGAAAGAAATTATTGAATCTGATAATATTGATGAAAATGATGATGAGGATAGGCCTGTTGTTCCTGAAGGTTATATTTTTGATAAAGAGACTTCCGCTGCTATTCTAGCTTGCAACGATAACGATGAGCTTAGAAGATTAATAACTAAATGGAACAAAGAATCACTTAGAGAAAAAATGAGGCCTGATCCTGCTTTTGCTACTTCACCTATTTGTGTTCCCGATAAGGATTATGAATTCTCTGTTGATCCTGAAATAATTACTTTGGTTTAATCTGATCCTTTCCATGGTTATGAATCTGAAACTGTTGTGGCACATCTTACTAAATTAAATGATATAGCCACCCTATTCACTAATGATGAGAGATCTCGCTACTTTTATATTCTTAAAATATTTCCGTTCTCATTAAAGGGTGATGCTAAGATATGGTTTAATTCTCTCGATCCTGGTTGTGTGCGTAGTCCCCAGGATATGATTTATTACTTCTCTGCTAAATATTTCCCTTCTCATAAGAAACAAGCTGCTTTAAAGGAAATATACAACTTTGTGCAAATTAAAGAAGAGAGTCTCCCACAAGCTTGGGGGAGGCTTCTCAAGTTACTTAATGCTTTGCCTGATCATCCTCTTAAGAAAAATGGAATACTTGATATCTTTTATAATGGACTAACCGATGCTTCTAGAGATTACCTGGATAGTTGTGCTGGTTCTCTTTTCAGGGAAAGAACACTGGATGAAGCTGAAATTTTATTGAATAATATGTTGACAAATGAAAATAATTGGGCACCTCCTGAGCCAGCTCCTGAGCCAACTCCTGCTTCAATTACTGAGCCTACTCCTAAACCAACTCCGAAGAAGAGAGGTGTTCTATTTCTCAGTCCCGAAGATATGCAAGAGGCAAAGAAATCTATGAAAGAAAAAGGTATTAAAGCTGAAGATGTTAAGAATTTACCTCCTATTGAAGAAATACATGGTCTTAATCTACCGCCTGTTGAAGAAACATATAATCTTAATCCTTTATTTATTGAAGAGCCTCCAGACCTCGATAACCCGACACATATAGTAAATGTAAATTCTCTCTATAGATATGATAAAGCTGAAATCCCTCCTACTAAAACTCCTAGTCAGCGCTTGGATGAGTTTGATAACTTTATGTTTAAGCAAGAAGACTTCAATGCTTATTTTGGTAGACAATTGAAACAAAATGCTTATATGATTAAACGCTTGGGTGATTATATGGATAATATTAGAGGTGAACTTAAAATTGTTAGCAAACATGCTTCTATGGTTACCACTCAAGTAGAACAAGTACTTAAGGCTCAAAAAGAATTGCTTGATGAAATGAATAGTAAGAAGAATGATTATGCTGTTAGAGTGGCTACTAGAACTGGTAGAATGACTCAGGAACCTTTGTATCTTGAAGGCCACCCTAAGAGAATTGAACAAGATTCTCAGAGAAATAATATTGATGTACCTAGTTCTTCTAGGAGGAAGAAAAAGAAAATGATAGGACTGTGCAAACTTCTAGTGAACCTATTGCTGAACCACCTGAGAATCCAAATGATATTTCTATGTCTGATGCTGAAACACAATTTGGTAATGAACATGAACCTAGTGAAAATGGTAATGGTGATGTTCATGATGATGCTCAACCTATAATGATAATGGTGTAGAGATTGAACCTGCTGTTGATCTTGATAACCCACCAAAGAATCAACATTGTGATAAGAAAGACTTTGTTGCTAGAAAACATGGTAAAGAAAGAGAACCATGGGTTCAAAAACCCATGCCTTTTCCTCCCAAACCATCCAAGAAAAAGGATGATGAGGATTTTGAGCATTTTGCTGAAATGATTAGACCTATCTTTTTACGTATGCGATTGACTGATGTGCTCAAAACTAATCCTTATGCTAAATATATGAAGGATATCATTACTAATAAAAGAAAGATACCGGAAGCTGAAATTTCCACCATGATTGCTAATTATACTTTTAAGGGTGGAATACCAAAGAAACTTGGAGATCCAGGAGTACCTACTATACCTTGCTCCATTAAAAGAAATTATATTAAAACTGCTTTATGTGATGTTGGAGCTGGTGTTAGTGTTATGCCTCTCTCTTTATACCGTAGACTTGATTTGAATACGTTGACACCTACTGAAATATCTTTGCAAATGGCTGATAAATCAACTGCTATACCTGTCGGTATTTGTGAGGATGTGCCTGTTGTAGTTGCAAACGTTACTATTTTAACAGACTTTGTTATTCTTGATATTCTCGAGGACGATAGTATGTCTATTATTCTTAGAAGACCTTTTCTGAATACTGCAGGGGATGTTATTGATTGCAACAAAGGCAATGTCACTTTTCATGTTAATGGTAATGAGCATACATTACACTTTCCGAGGAAACAACCTCAAGTTCATAGTATCAACTCTATTGGAAAAATTCCATCGATTATATTTGGAGGTTTTGAATTCCCTCTTCCTACTATCAAGAAGAAATATGATATACTTATTATTGGGGATGTGCATATCCCCGTTGACGTAACTTAGTGTTATTCGAAATTTCTCCGGTTCCATGTTAATCGGAATGAGGTTGTTAACAAGACCTGATCAACCTTGTTAGTGGATTCCCAACTAGAAGCACAACCTTCTGTACCCTCTTTATACTTTCTGTTATTTAGTTGAAATAAAGTAAAAATAGTATTTTTCTATCTGTTCCTTGATTTATCCGTGCAATATAAAAATATCCCGAAAATAAAAGTCCTCAGAATGCCATGCCAATTTAATATGATTTTTTGGGAATATTTGAGGATTTTTAGTGCGAAAATTACCGCGGGGGGAGCTGCCACCTGGTCACGAGGGTGGAGGGCGTGCCCTACCCCCTGGGTGCGCCCCCTGCCTCATGGGCCCACGGTGGCCCTCCTCCACTTATTCCTGCACCCATCCTCTTCTTCTTCCTCCCACAAACCCGAAAAACCAGCTCAAGCACGAGTTCTAGCTCTCTTTGCTGTGATTTTCGATCTCCTTGCTCAAAGCACCTCTCGCAAAACTGCTTGGGGAGATTGTTCCTTGGTATGTGACTCCTCCATTGGTCCAATTAGTTTTTGTTCTAGTGCTTTATTCATTGCAAATTTGTGCTGCATAGGTGACCATGTTCTTGAGCTTGCATGTCAAATTTATATGGTTCCAAGTAGTTCTAATGCTTGATATAAGGTCTAGGCACTTGTAGGAGTAGTTGCTATCAGTTTTATTGAAGTTGGTTCATTTTTGTTTAAAGTTACTAAAATTTCAGAAATTTTTCAGAGAAAAACAATATGTTTAGGAAGATGTTCCAAGGTGGGCCTTCAAGGAAGCAAGGCCCTAGGCTTGCAATGCGTGATGCCGATGAGGAACCACCAAGAGACGCCCCTGTGATGCCCTGTGAATGGCCTTCGGAAAATTTTATGGATCGAGCGGGAATCAAAGAAGAATTTAATGCATATTTGCATAACGCTGGTCTTGTGGACTTTGGGGCAGACAAATGCCCATAATATCATGATCTCACAAGCTCATTTGTGAGGAGGTTTGAGTTTTCATCTTAGCGTAATTCTCCTTCAGTCATTTTTTATCTTTATGACAAATCTTATACCATGGACCTAGAGGATTTTACTTTTTCTTCCAAACTCCCACAATGGGGTAGTACTGTTGATCCCCATAAATCTGAATTTAGAAACTTTCTTGCTAGCATAACCGTGGGAGAATCTAGAGATATAACACAAGCTACCATAGGGAGCATTCACTTTCCTGCTATACATTATTTTGCTCTCTTCATAGGTAGGTGCATAAATGCTAAGGATGAAGCATGTCACATGTGTGTCCCTGACCTTAGCATTCTCAGGAGTGCTGTGTGAGGAGACCAATCTTATCATATGGGAGCCATAGTAGCACGTAGGTTGCATCATAATAGATATAATGGAGATTTCTTTGGAGGAATTTATGCAACCCGCTTAGCTAATTTTCTTGAGATAGACGTTCGTGAGGGAGACATGGAGTTGCCTCCTACTTATTTAGTATTTGATTCTATGGTTTCCCACCAGTTTGTTGAGAGGACTGAATCACCTCTCCAGTATCGACTAATCTTTAACAAACAGCATGTTGTTCGTATTACTCTCCCTGCTCCTGCCTTCTTTGATTACCAGGCAAACGGAAGATATACTATTACCAGAGAGGAGGCAGATGACTGCGAGAGGAGAGCGGAGGCAGCTCGACGTCACGCTGCAGCTCAGGAGGCGATAGTCGCTGCATCACAGTACGACCCCAGCTACACCTACGGGTATCAGCCAGGCTATCCCTGGCAATAGACCAACTTAGGCCAAAAGCCTAAGCTTGGGGGAGTACGTATTTCTCACCGACATTACACTTATGTTCACACACACTCATTGCTAGATGTCGGTGCTCATACTCTTTCACTGTAATATCCATGCTAGTTTATTTTCTTTTTCCAGCTTTCTTCTTGTGTGTTTGTTAAACCTTAAGAAAAAAACAAAAAAATTAACTAATAGTAGTTTAATTACTTTCTTGCTGTAGTAGTAGTAATTAAAAGAAAACCCAAAAATATTTCCTGTTCTTCTTTTGCTTGTTGGGAGTTTTCCCGTGTAAATAGTTTTTATTTCTTTTCTTTTCTTTGGGGGGCGATAGGAGAAGACCATAATTAAATTGTTGAAGTGGCTCTTATATGCATTATTGTTGATTTAACCAAGAGCACATATTGCCTTGTCTTCTCCTATTTATTGAATGCTCACAGATTCCAGCTTAGTCCAATGCATGTGCACTCTTATTATTATTCATATCGTTCGGTCGTGCGAGTGAAAGGCAATTATGATGATACATGATGGACTGATTGGGATAAGAAAAGCTGGTATGAACTCGACCTCTCTTGTTTTTTTAAATATGATGAGTTCATCGTTCTTGATTCAGCTTATTATGAATAAACATGTTTGCAATGACAATTAGAGATCATAGTTACTTGTGCCATGCTTGATTAGCTATAAGTTATAATGGTTTACCTTGCGTGCCAACATGCTATTGAGATGGTTATGATGTGGTATGTTGGGGTGGTATCCTCATTTGAATGATTTAAGTGACTTGACTTGGCACATGTTCACGCATGTAGTTGAAACAAATCAACCTAGCCTTCATGATATTTATGTTCATGGTGGATTATATCCTACTCATGCTTGCATCCAATGTTTATTAATTTTAATGCATGTTCATGGCTGTTGTCGCTCTCTAGTTGGTTGCTTCCCTGTCTTTTGCTAGCCTTCACTTGTACTAAGTGGGAATACTGTTTCTGCATCCAATCCCTTAAACCCCAAAGTTATTCCATATGAGTCCACCATACCTTCCTATATGTGGTATTTACCTGCCGTCCCAAGTAAATTTGTATGTGCCAAACTCTAAACCTTCAAATAAACATTCTGTTTTGTATGCTTGAATAGCTCATGTATCAACTATGGCTGTCCTTATCTTCCATGTTAGGCGGGTTATTCTCAAGAGGAGTGGACTCCGCTCCTCACTCATGAGAAAATGGCTAGTCACCGGGATGCCCAGTCCCATGCTTTATGCAAACTAAATCAAAATAATTGCAAACAAAACTCCCCCTGGGACCTGATGTTTGTTGGAGGCACTCGTTGTTTCGAGCAAGCCATGGATTGATGCTTGTTGGTGGAGGGGGAGTATAAACTTTAACATTCTGTTTGGAACCGCCTATAATGTGTGTGGCATGGAAGATATCGCCATCCCTTAGTTGTTATGTTGACAATGAAAGTATACCGCTCAAAATATAATTTATCTCTATTTCAAAACCGAGCTCTGGCACCTCTACAAATCCCTGCTTCCCTCTGCGAAGGGCCTATCTATTTACTTTTATGTTGAGTCATTACCCTCTTATTAAAAAGCACTAGCTGGAGAGCACAACTGTCATTTGCATTCATTACTGTTAAACTATATTGGGTATGACTATGATTGGATCTCTTTTACCATGAATTACAATGTCTAGTGAGTCCTTGATCTTTAAAGGTGCTCTGCATTTATGTTTTGCGGTCTCAGAAAGGGCTAGCGAGATACCATCTTGTTATATCATATTATGATTATTTTGAGAAAGTGTAGTCATCCGAGATTTATTATTATCGCTCGCTAGTTGATTATGTCATTGATATGAGTAAACATGAGACCCGAGAATTATTGCAAATGTGGTTAGTTATGATCTTTGCTGAAAACCTGAATGTTGGCTTGATATATTTACAACAACAAGAGCAAACAGAGTTTGTAAAAGTTTTTATTTTTCTCTTTCAGTTTGTCAACTGAGTTGCTTGAGGACAAGCAAGGGTTTAAGCTTGGGGGAGTTGATACGTCTCCGTCGTATCTACTTTTCCAAACACTTTTGCCCTTGTTTTGGACTCTAACTTACATGATTTGAATGGAACTAACCCGGACTGAAGCTGTTTTCAGCAGAATTGCCATGATGTTGTTTTATGTACAGAAAACAAATATTCTCGGAATGACCTGAAACTCCATGGAACATCTTATAAAAAATAATAAAAAATCCTCGCCAAAGATGAAGACCAGGGCGCCCACACCTTGTCCACGAGGGTGGGGGGCACGCCCCCCTAGGGCGCGCCCCCTACCTCGTGGGCCCCCTGGAGACCTTCCGACGCCAACTCCACCTCCATATATTGAGTTTTGAGGAGAAAAAAATTAGAGAGAAGAAATCATTGTGTTTTACGATATGGAGCCGCCGCCAAGCCCTAAAACCTCTCGGGAGGGCTGATCTGGAGTCTGTTCGGGGCTCCGGAGAGGGGGATTCGTCGCCGTCGTCATCATCAACCATCCTCCATCACCAATTTCATGATGCTCACCGCCGTGCGTGAGTAATTCCATCGTAGGCTTGCTGGACGCTGATGGGTTGGATGAGATCTATCATGTAATCGAGTTAGTTTTGTTAGGGTTTGATCCCTAGTATCCATTATGTTCTGAGATTGATGTTGCTATGACTTTGCTATGCTTAATGCTTGTCACTAGGGCCCGAGTGCCATGATTTCAGATCTGAACCTATTATGTTTTCATGAATATATGTGAGTTCTTGATCCTATCTTGCAAGTCTATAGTCACCTACTATGTGTTATGATCCGGCAACCCCGAAGTGACAATAATAGGGACCACTCCCGATGATGACCATAGTTTGAGGAGTTCATGTATTCACTATGTGCTAATGCTTTGTTCCGGTTCTCTATTAAAAGGAGGCCTTAATATCCCTTAGTTTCCATTAGGACCCCGCTGCCACGGGAGGGTAGGACAAAAGATGTCATGCAAGTTCTTTTCCATAAGCACGTATGACTATATTTGGAATACATGCCTACATTACATTGATGAATTGGAGCTAGTTCTGTGTCGCCCTAGGTTATGACTGTTACATGATGAACCACATCCGGCATAATTATCCATCACTGATCCAATGCCTACGAGCTTTCCATCTACTGGTTTACTCTTATTTACTTTCCCGTTGCTACTGTTACAATCACTACAAAATACCAAAAATATTACTTTTGCTTTCTTTACTTTTGTTACCATTACCACCACTATCATATTACTTTGCTACTAAACACTTTGCTGCAGATACTAAGTTTCTAGGTGTGGTTGAATTGACAACCTAGATGCTAATACTTGATAATATTCTTTGGCTCCCCTTATGTCGAATCAATAAATTTGGGTTGAGTACTCTACCCTCGAAAGCTGTTGCGATCCCCTATACTTGTGGGTTAGCACTAACAACAGCCCTGGGGGAGTTTTGTTTGCAATTATTTTGATTTAGTTTGCATAAAGCATGGGACTGGGCATCCCGGTGACCAGCCATGTTCTCGTGAATGAGGAGCGGAGTCCACTCCTCTTGAGAATAACCCACCTAGCATGGAAGATAGAGACAACCCTAGTTGATACATGAGCTATTCGAGCATACAAAACAGAATTTCATTTGAAGGTTTAGAGGTTTTCACATACAAATTTATTTGGAACGGCAGGTAAATACCGCATATAGGAAGGTATGGTGGACTCATATGGAATAACTTTGGGGTTTAAGGGATTGGATGCACAAGCAGTATTCCCGCTTAGTGCAAGTGAAGGCTAGCAAAAGTCTGGGAAGTGACCAACTAGAGAGCGACAACGGTCATGAACATGCATTAAAATTAATAAACATTGAGTGCAAGCACGAGTAGGATATAATCCACCATGAACATAAATATCGTGAAGGCTATGTTCATTTGTTTCAACTACATGCATAAACATGTGCCAAGTCAAGCCACTTAAATCATTCAAAGGAGGATACCACCCCACTATACCACATCACAACCATTTTAATAGCATGTTGGCACGCAAGGTAAACCATTATAAACTCCTAGCTAATTAAGCATGGCATAAGTAACTATAATCTCTAATTGTCATTGCAAACATGTTCATTCATAATAGGATGAATCAGGAATGATGACTAATCATATTTACAAAAACAAGAGAGGTCGAGTTCATACCAGCTTCTCTTATCTCAATCAATTCGTCATATATCGTCATTATTGCCTTTCACTCGCACGACCGAACGGTGTGTAAAATGATAATAGTGCACGTGCATTGGACTAAGATGGAATCTGCAAGCATTCAATAAATAGGAGAAGACAAGGCAATATGGAATCTTGGTTAAATTAACAATAATGCATATAAGAGCCACTTCAGCAATTTAATTATGGTCTTCTCCTATCGGCCCCCAAAGAAAAGAAAAGAAATAAAACTATTTACACGAGAAAGCTCCCAACAAGTAAAAGAAGAACGATAAATATTTTTGGGTTTTCTTTTTAATTATTACTACTACGAGAATGAAAAGTAAACTAGCTAAAAGCTACTACTATTTTTTTTGTTTTTCTTAAGGTTTTTCAAACACACAAGAAGAAAGCGTAAAAAGAAAATAAACTAACATGGATAGTACAATGAAAGAGTATGAGCACCGACAACTAAAATGAGTGTGTGAACATGAATGTAATGTCAGTGAGAAATACGTACTCCCCCAAGCTTAGGCTTTTGGCCTAAGTTGGTTTATTGCCACGGATGGCCTGGCGGATATCCAAAGTTATAGCTGGGGTCGTACTGAGAAGAGGAGGACTCCGATTGCCACTGGTTGGCAATCATCTCCGGATCCCACTGATAATTATATTGTCGTGGAAGATCAAATTGTGGTTCCGGCTCTGGCTCCGTGACTGATGTAGGGTTCCGGTAGGCGTGAATGGCCGCCAGCGGAACGAGATACTGGCCTGCAGATAAATCAAACAAGGAAGGAGCAGGCAAGATAATAGTCTCAGGGTGATGTTTATCAAAGAACAATTTATATTTAAGCGCCCCTTCCCTATTCTTAACAATAAAATCATGTGCTACCATACTCTTATAATCTAAGTAAACATTAGTCAGCAATTTTTCTTCTTTCTCATAGTGCCTAATAGGTATATTATAGTGTGCAGCGAGGCGTGAAGCATAGATACCTCCAAAGATGGGGCCCTTTGTACGGTTCAGACTTAACCGTTTGGCAATAATACCGCCCATACTGACAGAGTTATCACGGAATAAACCATGGAACAAAATGATAATATCAGGAACACTAAGGTTTCCATAGTTTCCGCGACCAATTAAGCAACGACTAGCAAATAATGCAAAGTAGCGTAAAACAGGAAAATGTATGCTAGTGATTCTTGCATCGGAAACCTTCCTAGTTTCCCCTATAGTAATAGTATCAATAAACCCTTCCACATCTTTACGCTGTGGTTCCTCTAAAGCCACCTTCAACAGGTATTTTGCAAACCCTGCAAAATTCATCTAGGGACATCTTCTTAACCACATCATATAAATGAAACTCTACTGAAGGAGGTGATTCCTTAGGATAATAGTAGAAGTTTTGCACAAAAGTATTGGTTAGTAAGAGATACTGTTCGCGTTGGTCGCTGAGGAAGTCGGTGAGGCCTGCATTCTCAGCCAATTCATAAAAATCATCATAAATCCCGGCTGCTCTCAAGAAATCATCACAATACCATTCACACGATTGAATTTCCGTGGTACGAGGCAGATTATATTTGGGCCTCTCCTCTTCTTCACTTTGCTTTTCCTTCGAGCTTCGGCTTGATGAACCCCTCAAAAATCTCTTCATCATTTTCTGAAATTTTCTGAAATTTTTAGTAACTTCAAATAAAATTGAACCAAACTCAACAATATTGATAGCAACTACTCCTACAAGTGCCTAAAGCCTATATCATGCATTAGAATTACTTGGAACCATATAAATTTGACATGCAAGCTCAAGAACATGGTCACCTAAGCAGCAAAAATATGCAATGAATAAAGCACTAGAACAAAAACTAATTGGACCATTGGAGGAGTCACATACCAAGGAACAATCCCCCAAAGCAGTTTTGTGAATGGGGCTTTGAGCAAGGAGATCGAAAATCGCAGTAAAATGAGCTAGAACTCGTGCTTGAGCTAGATGGTGATTTTTTGGGGAGGAAGAAGAAGTGTGTGGGTGCAGGAATAAGTGGAGGGGAGCCACCATGGGCCCATGAGGCAGGGGGGCGCTCCCCAGGGGGGTGGGCTCGCCCTGGACCCTCGTGGCCAGGTGCCAGCTCCCCCTGCTGTGTTCTCAGTGCCAGATATTCTTAAATATTCTAGAAAAAAATCATATTTCATTTTCGGGGCATTTGGAGAACTTTTATTTTTGAGGTATTTTTATATTGCACGGATAAATCAGAAAATAGACAGAAAATACTAATTTTACTTTATTTCTTCTACATAACAGAAAGTAAAAGGAGGGTATAGAAAGTTGTGCTTTCTAACTTCATCCATCTCATGCTCATCAAAAGGAATCCACTAACAAGGTTGATCAGGTCTTGTTAACAAACTCATTCCAAATCAAATGAAACCGAAGAAATTTCGAATAACACTATGTTACCTCAACGGGGATATGCACATCCCCAAAAATAAGAATATCATATTTCTTATTAACAGTAGGAAGAGGAAATTCAAAACCTCCAATAATAATAGTTGGAATTTTTCCAATAGAATTGATACTGTGGACTTGAGGTTGTTTCCTCAGAAAGTGTACCATATGCTCATTACCATTAACATGAAAAGTGACATTGCCTTTGTTGCAATCAATAACAGCACCTGCAGTATTCAAAAAGGGTCTTCCAAGAATAATAGACATACTATCGTCCTCGGGAATATCAAGAATAACAAAGTCCATTAAAATAGTAACGTTTGCAACCACAACAGGCACATCCTCACAAATACCGACAGGTATAGCAGTTGATTTATCAGCCATTTGCAAAGATATTTCAGTAGGTGTCAACTTATTCAATTCAAGTCTACGATATAAAGATAGAGGCATAACACTAACACCGGCTCCAAGATCAAATAAAGCAGTTTTAACATAGTTCCTTTTAATGGAGCATGGTATAGTTGGTATTCCTGGATCTCCTAGTTTCTTTGGTATTCCACCTTTAAAAGTATAATTAGCAAGCATGGTGGAAATTTCAGCATCAGGTATCTTTCTCTTATTTGTAACAATTTCTTTCATATACTTAGCATAAGGATTCATTTTGAGCATATCAGTCAAACGCATACGTAAAAAGATAGGTCTAATCATTTCAGCAAAGCGCTCAAAATCCTCATCATCCTTTTTCTTGGATGGTTTAGGAGGGAAAGGCATGGGTTTCTGAACCCATGGTTCTCTTTCTTTACCGTGTTTCCTAGCAACAAAGTCTTTCTTGTCATAACATTGATTCTTTGATTGTGGGTTATCAAGATCAACAACAGGTTCAGTTTCTACATCATTATCATTGCTAGGTTGAGCATCATCATGAACATCATTATTATTATTATCACTAGGTTCATGTTCATTACCAGATTGTGTTTCAGCATCAAAAATAGAAACATCATTAGGATTCTCAGGTGTGTCTATAATATGTTCACTAGAATCATGCAAAGTCCTATCATTTTTCTTTTTCTTCCTCTTAGAAGGACTAGGTGCATCTATATTATTTCTCTGAGAATCTTGCCCAATTCTCTTAGGGTGGCCTTCAGGATACAAAGGTTCCTGAGTCATTCTACCAGCTCTAGTAGCCACTCTAACAGCATAATCATTATTCTTACTATTTAATTCATTGAGAAAATCATTTTGAGCTTTAAGTACTTGTTCTACTTGAGTGGTAACCATAGAAGTATGTTTACGAATGAGTTTAAGTTCACCTTTAACTCTAGACATATAATCACCCAAGTGTTCAAGCATATTAGCATTGTGCTTTAATTCTCTACCAACATAAGCATTGAAGTTTTCTTGTTTGACAATAAAATTATCAAACTCATCTAAGCATTGGCTAGCAGACTTATAACGAGGAATATCACCTTCATCAAATCTATAGAGAGAATTTACCTTTACTACCTATGTCGGGTTATCAAGACCATGTGTTTCTTCTAGGCCTGGGCGTTCGGTATAAACCGAAAAATCGGTTTCTACCGTTCGGATTTTTTGTAAATTCGGTTTGCAAAGTTGAAAACCGAAAAATGCAATACAAAACAGGTTACCGAAAGTTCGGTTAACCGTTTTCTCGGTTTGGTATTCGGTTTATACCGTAGACCTGCAGCTGTGTGTTTCTTTCATCCAACTGCATTCTTATATAGGCTAGCACGCCATGCCCTTCTGCGTGCGCGGCTGAGGTGGCACTAAACAATCAGAGTACCTCCTTCTGGTTTATGTAGTACGTAGTGGTAGTACGAACAAACTACAGAAGTCTCACGGGATAAAAAGGAGCCCATAGCAGTTTGGGCCTTGCATGCGGGTTGGTGACTTGGCCCATGATGTGGTTTGTCGCTGCCACGACCACGAGCATGCCGCACGTTCTCCTTTGGCTGCATGTTCAAGTGCGGGAGACACTCATTTGGCTGCAGTGCCACTACACGGTTCATGAAGAAGAATATAAAATATGTGTGTGTTGGGCTTTGGACTTGGCCTTTGGACTTTGCATGGGGGCTGACAAAAGGTCATGTCTCTCTTTTGCATGCTGCTAGCGAGTAGGCACGTGGGCTGCTAGCTTGGTCCTTAGCGACGCGGGGAATCCACAGAGTCGTGGGTAACGTGACGTGCGCGTGCGCGTGGCCGCGTGCACTGTTCGTTCTACTGGAATCCAGGAGTGTTAGTATATTTCGTTTTCATTTGGTTAAACCGAGGCAAACACCGAATTGACCGAACTCTGTTGGTTTTTAGAATCAATCACCGAATTTGTCTGTAGCAGTGATAAAAACCGAAATTTTGGTTTTTTCGGTTTCGGTATCGGTTCGGTGTTCGGTTCGTCGGTTTTTATGCCCACCCCTAGTTTCTTCAATAGGTGATGGATTAAGACAATGTATTTCTTCCACAGGCGGTAAATTAAGACCATGTATTTCTTCCATAGGAGGTAAATTCTTAACATCTTCAGCTTTAATACCCTTTTATTTCATAGATTTCTTTGCCTCTTGCATATCTTCAGGACTGAGAAATAGAACACCCCTTTTCTTCGGAGTTGGCTTAGGAGTTGGTTCAGGAATTGGTTCAGGAGTTGACTCAGGAAGTGCCCAATTATTTTCATTAGTCAACATATTATTCAATAGAATTTCAGCTTCATCTGGTGTTCTTTCCCTGAAAACACAACCAGCACAACTATCCAAGTAGTCCTTGGAAGCATTGGTTAGTCCATTATAAAAGATATCAAGTATTTCATTTTTCTTGAGAGGATGATCAGGCAAAGCATTATGTAATTGGAGAAGCCTCCCCCAAGCTTGTGGGAGACTCTCTTCTTCAATTTGTGCAAAATTATATATTTACCTTAAAGCAGCTTGTTTCTTATGAGTAGGGAAATATTTAGCAGAGAAGTAATGAATCATATCCTGGGGACTACGCACACAACCAGGAGCAAGAGAATTAAACCATATCTTAGCATCACCCTTTAATGAGAACGGAAATATTTTAAGGATATAAAAGTAGCGAGTTCTCTCATCATTAGTGAATAGGGTGGCTATATCATTCAATTTAGTAAGATGTGCCACAACAGTTTCAGATTCATAGCCATAGAAAGGATCTGATTCAACCAAAGTACAACAGAGAATTCATAATCCTTATCAGTAACAAAGATAGGTGAAGTAGCATAAGCGGGATCATATTTCATTCTAGCATTTAGAGATTTTTGTTTAAGCTTAGCTACTAATTTCTTAAGATCACTTCTATCATTGCAAGCAAGAAAGTCTCTTTTAGTTTCTTCATCCATAACATAGCCCTCAGGCACAACAGGCAGTTCATATTTATTAGGGGGAGAGCCTTCATCATTACTATCTTCAATATTATCAATAATTTTATTCTCTCCAGCCCTAGCAAGTTGTTCATCAAGAAATTCACCAAGTGGCACAGTAGTATCAAGCATAGAAGTAGTTTCATCATAAGTATCATGCATAGCAGAAGTGGAATCATCAATAACATGCGACATATCAGAATTAATAGCAGTAGCAGGTTTAGGTGTCGCAAGCTTACTCAAAATAGAAGGAGAATCAAGTGCGGAGCTAGATGGCAGTTCCTTACCTCCCCTCGTAGTTGAGGGATAAATTTTTGTTTTCTCGTCTTTCAAGTTCCTCATAGTGACCAGAAGATATAAATCCCAAGTGACTCAAAGAATAGAGCTATGCTCCCCGGCAACGGCACCAGAAATTAGTCTTGATAACCCACAAGTGTAGGGAATCGCAACAGCTTTCGAGGGTAGAGTATTCAACCCAAATTTATTGATTCGACACAAGGGGAGCCAAAGAATATTCTCAAGTATTAGCAGCTGAGTTGTCAATTCAACCAAACCTAGAAACTTAGTATCTACAGCAAAGTGTTTAGTAGCAAATTAATATGATAGGAGTGGTAACGGTAGCAAAGGTAATGGTAGCAAAAGTAATATTTTTGGGATTTTGTAGTGATTGTAATAGCAGCAATAGAAAAGTAAATAAGCGAAGAACAATATATGAAAAGCTCGTAGGCATTGGATCGGTGATGGATAATTATGTCGGATGCGGTCCATCATGCAATAGTTATAACATAGGGTGACACATAACTAGCTCCAGTTCATCAATGTAGTGTAGGCATGTATTCCGAGTATAGTCATACGTGCTTATGGAAAAGAACTTGCATGACATCTTTTGTCCTACCCTCCCGTGGCAGCGGGGTCCTCTTGGAAACTAAGGGATATTAAGGCATCCTTTTAATAGAGTACCGGAACAAAGCATTAACACATAGTGAATACATGAACTCCTCAAACTACGGTCATCACCGGGAGTGGTCCCGATTATTGTCACTTCGGGGTTGCCGGATCATAACACATAGTAGGTGACTATAGACTTGCAAGATAGGATCAAGAACTCACATATATTCATGAAAACATAATAGGTTCAGATCTGAAATCATGGCACTCGGGCCCTAGTGACAAGCATTAAGCATAGCAAAGTCATAGCAACATCAATCTCAGAACATAATGGATACTAGGGATCAAACCCTAACAAAACTAACTCGATTACATGATAGATCTCATCCAACCCATCAGCGTCCAGCAAGCCTACGATGGAATTACTCACGCACGGCGGTGAGCATCATGAAATTGGTGATGGAGGATGGTTGATGATGACGACGGCGATGAATCCCCCTCTTCGGAGCCCCGAACGGACTCCAGATCAGCCCTCCCGAGAGAGTTTAGGGCTTGGCAGCGGCTCCGTATCGTAAAACGCAATGAATCCTTCTCTCTGATTTTTTCCTCCACGAACCGAATATATTGAGTTGGAGTTGAGGTCTGTGGAGCACCAGGGGGCCCACGAGGCAGGGGGCGCACCTAGGGGGGTAGGCGCGCCTCCCACCCTCGTGGACAGGGTGTGGGCCCCTGGCCTTGATTCTTTCACCAGTATTTTTCTTATTTTCCAAAAATAAGTTCCGTGGAGTTTCAGGTCATTCTGAGAACGTTTGTTTCTGCACATAAATAACACCATGGCAATTCTGCTGAAAACAGTGTCAGTCCGGGTTAGTTCCATTCAAATCATGCAAGTTAGAGTCCAAAACAAGGGCAAAACTGTTTGGAAAAGTAGATACGACGGAGACGTATCAGCGCGCCTCCCTGCCTCGTGGCTTCCTCGTTGCTTCCCTTACGTACACTCCAAGTCTCGTGGATTGCTTCCGTTCCAAAAATAACTCTCCCGAAGGTTTCATTCCATTTGGACTCCGTTTGATATTCCTTTTCTTCAAAACACTGAAACAAGGGAAAAAACAGAAACTGGCACTGGGCTCTGGGTTAATAGGTTAGTCCCAAAAGTAATATAAAAGTGTTTAGTAAAGCCCATAATCATCCAAAACAGATAATATAATAGCATGAATACTTCATAAATTATAGATACGTTGGAGACGTATCAGCATCCCCAAGCTTAATTCCTGCTCGTCCTCGAGTAGGTAAATGATAAAAGAAATAATTTATGAAGTGTGAATGCTAGCAGGTGCACAAGTTTGATCATTGATAATTTCAATCACCTTTTCTAGCATCATTATATATCATAACAGTAGCTCATCTCATAAAGCTTCTCATGATCAAGTAACAAGCTATTCACATGTTAAAGTATAGATCATAAACTTTCTTGAAAACTAACAAACCGTGTTATTAGTCATCAAACAATTACAATTCATCTTATTTTCAGGAAGAGTCTATGTCAGAGCTTTGTTTAGCAAACTCCACATACTCAACTATCATTTAGTCTTTCACAATTGCTAACACTCACGCGATATTTATGGGTTCAAAGTTTTAATCAGACACAGAGAAAGATAAGGGCATATAGATTCGCCTCCCAACCTTTTACCTCAAGGGTAATGTCAACAATAATAGTTCATGATGCCTTACATCCAATTGGATATATATATCAGAATCTTTCCAACACAATGTGCTTGACAAAGGATAAAATGTAAAAAGGAAAGGTGAAGATCACCATGACTCTTGCATAAGGTAAAAGACAAGAATAGAAGATAGGCCCTTCGCAGAGGGAAGCAGAGGTTGTCATGCGCTTTTATAGTTGGATGCACAAAATCTTAATGCGAGGGAACGTGACTTTATATTGCCACTTGTGATAGGGACCTTTATTATGCAGTCCGTCGCTTTTATTCCTTCCATATCACAAGATCGTATAAATCTTATTTTCTCCACACTAAAATATCATACATATTTAGGGAGCAATTTTTATTGCATGCACCGATGACAACTGACTTGAAGGATCTTACTCAATCCATAGGTAGGTATGGTTTAAGGGATGTTTGGAAGCACAAGTAGTATCTCTACTTGGTGCAAAGAATTTGGCTAGCATGAGGGGGAAAGTCAAGCTCAACGTGTTGGGCGATCCATGACAATATATTTTATTTCGGATATAAGAAAACATAACCCATTACGTTGTCTTCCTTGTCCAACATCAAACTTTTAGCATGTCATATTTTAATGAGTGCTCACAATTACAAAATATGTCCAAGATAGTATATTATATGTGAAATCTTTCTTCCTTCGATATTCTTTCATGAATTGTTCAAGTGACCAATACAATGTTTGCTAACCTTCAATAAATTTACCACCTCTACTTCTTATATGTGAAGTCATTACTCCCCATGGGATAAGCATATGAAACATATATAATTTCAGATTTATGATATTCAAATCATTCAACCATTCACTCAAAGGATATAAGTGAAGCACACAAGTGAATGATAAACTACTCCAAAAAGATATAAGTGAAGATCAATGAGTAGTTAAATAATTATGTAGCTATGTGAAGACTCTCTCTTATTTAAGAATTTCAGATCTAATGTATTTTATTCAAGCAGCAAGTAAAGCAAAATAAAACGACATTGCAAGGATAGCACAACTCATGTGAAGAAGCAAAAACTTAGGCTCAGCCGATACTAACCGCTAGTTGTTGAGGAAGAAAGGTGGGATGCCAACCGGGGCATCCCCAAGCTTAGATGCTTGAGACTTCTTGAAATATTATCTTGGGGTGCCTTGGGCATCCACAATCTTGAGCTTTTGTGTCTCCTTAATTCCTTTCATATCACGGTCTCCCTAAATCTCAAAAGCTTCATCCACACCAAACTCAACAAGAACTCGTGAGATAAGTTAGTATAAACCAATGCAAAAACCTTATCATTCTCTACTGTAGCAAATCACAAAAATTATTATTCAACATTGCATACTAAATGCCTCTGCATATTTAATACTCCTATCCTCAAACAGAATCATTAAACAAGCAAACATATGCAAACAATGCAAACATAACAGCAATCTGCCAAAACAGTACAGTCTGTAAAGAACGCAAGAGTATCAATACTTTCCTAGATCGAAAAATTATGAACGAAAATTCCCACTGTAGTAAATGTATCAGAGCTCAATATGCAAAAAGTTTCAACATTTTACGATATTCTGAATTTTCTAGGGAATTTTTGCAACAGCGGCAAACTTTCTGTTTTGAAACAGCAACATGTATACTTGCAAATAAGCGTGGTAAAGGCTATCCTTGACATTTTTATTGAAAATAAAGATGCAAAACATTATTATAAATAACAGCAAGCAAATAATAACAAAATAAAATGATGCTCCAAGCAAAACACATATCATGTGGTGAATAAAAATATAACTCCAAGTAAAGTTACCGATGAACGAAGACGAAAGAGGGGATGCCTTCCGGGGCATCCCCAAGCTTAGGCTCTTGGTTGTCCTTGAATATTACCTTGGGGTGCCTTGGGAATCCCCAAGCTTAGGCTCTTTCCAGTCCTTATTCCATAGTCCATCAAATCTTTACCCAAAACTTGAAAACTCCACAACACAAAACTTAACAAAAAATCTTATGAGCTCCGTTAGTATAAGAAAATAAAACCACCACTTAGGTACTGTTGTGAACTAATTCTAAATTCATATTGGTGTAATATATACTGTATTCCAACTTCTCTATGGTTCATACCCTCCGATACTACTCATAGATTCATCAAAATAAGCAAACAACACATAGAAAACAGAATCTGTCAAAAACAGAACAGTCTGTAGTCATCTGTATCAAACATATACTTCTTGAACCTAAAACATTCTACCAAATTAGGAAGTCCTAGATAATTTGTTTATTTATCTACTGCAAAAAGAATCAACTGCAAATCACGTTTCTGTGATTTATGAAAACTAATCTCGTGCGCGAAAAGTTTCTGTTTTTTACAGCAAGATCAAATTAACTATCACCGTAAGCTATCCTAAAGGTCTTACTTGGCACTTTATTGAAACAAAAGCTATAAAACATGATTAATACAGTAGCATAATCATGTGGACACCACAAAAACAGTAAAGGTAAATATTGGGTTGTCTCCCAACAAGCGATTTTTTTAATGCCTTTCTAGGTAGGCATGATGATGACAATGATGCTCACGTAAAAGATAAAAATTGAAACATAATGGGAGCATCATGAAGCATACGACTAGCACATTTAAGCCTAACCCACTTCCTATGCATAGGGATTTTGTGAGCAAACAACTTACGGGAACAAGAACCAACTAGCATAGGAAGGTAAAACAAGCATAGCTTCAAGACTTTAAGCACATAGAGAGGAAACTTGATATTATTGCAATTCCTACAAGCATATGTTCCTCCCTCATAATAATTTTCAGTAGCATCATGAATGAATTCAACAATATAACTATCACATAAAGCAATATTTTCATGATGCACAAGCATAGAAATTTTACTACTCTCCACATAAGCAAATTTATTCTCATGAATAGTAGTGGGAGCAAACTCAACGAAATAACTATCATGTGATACTTTATTCACATAATCAATTTGAGCATTAAAATCATGATGACAAGTTTCATGGATATCATTACTCTTTATAGCATAAATTTCATCACAATAATCATCATAGATAGGAGGCATGATATCATCATAATATATTTTCTCATCAAAACTTGGGGGACTAAACATATCATCTTCATCAAACATAGCATCCCCAAGCTTGTGGCTTTGCGTATCATTAGCATCATGGGTATTCAAAGAATACATACTAACAACATTGCAATCATGCTCATCATCCAAAGATTTAGTTCCAAACATTTTAATGCATTCTTCCTCTAGCAATTGAGCACAATTATCGGAATCCTTATTTTCACGGAAGACATTAAAAAGATGAAGCATATGAGGCATCCTTAATTCCATTTTTTGTAGTTTTCTTTTATAGACTAAACTAGTGATAAAACAAGAAACTAAAAGATTCGATTGCAAGATCTAAAGATATACCTTCAAGCACTCACCTCCCCGGCAACGGCGCCAGAAAAGAGCTTGATGTCTACTACGCAACCTTCTCCTTGTAGATGTTGTTGGGCCTCCAAGTGCAGAGGTTTGTAGGATAGTAGCAAATTTCCCTCAAGTGGATGACCTAAGGTTTATCAATTCGTGGGAGGTGTAGGATGAAGATGGTCTCTCTCAAACAACCCTGCAACCAAATAACAAAGAGTCTCTTGTGTCCCCAACACACCCAATACAATGGTAAATTGTATAGGTGCACTAGTTCGGCGAAGAGATGGTGATACAAGCGCAATATGGATGATAGATATGAGTATTTGTAATCTGAAAATATAAAACAGCAAGGTAACAAGTGATAAAAGTGAGCGTAAATGGTATTGCAATGCTAGGAAACAAGGCCTAAGGTTCATACTTTCACCAGTGCAAGTTCTCTCAACAATAATAACATAAGTGGATCATATAACTATCCCTCAACATGCAACAAAGAGTCACTCCAAAGTCACTAATAGCGGAGAACAAACGAAGAGATTATTGTAGGGTACGAAACCACCGCAAAGTTATCATTTCTGATCGATCTATTCAAGAGTCCCTAGTAAAATAACACGAAGCTATTCTTTCCGTTCAATCTACCATAGAGTTCGTACTAGAATAACACATTAAGACACAAATCAACCAAAACCCTAATGTCACCTAGATACTCCAATGTCACCTCAAGTATCTATGGGCATGATTATACGATATGCATCACACAATCTCAGATTCATCTATTCAACCATAACAAAGTACTTCAAAGAGTGCCCCAAAGTTTCTACCGGAGAGTCAAGACGAAAACGTGTGTCAACCCTTATGCATAGGTTCATGGGCGGAACCCGCAAGTTGATCACCAAAACATACATCAAGTGGATTAATAGAATACCCCATTGTCACCACGGGCATCCCATGAAAGACATACATCAAGTGTTCTCAAATCCTTAAAGACTCAATCCGATAAGATAACTTCAAAGGGAAAACTCAATCCATTACAAGAGAGTAGAGGGGGAGGAACATCATAAGATCCAACTATAATAGAAAAGCTCGCGATACATCAAGATCGTACCACCTCAAGAACACGAGAGAGAGAGATCAAACACATAGCTACTGGTACATACCCTCAGCCCCGAGGGTGAACTACTCCCTCCTCATCATGGAGAGCGCCGGGATGATGAAGATGGCCACCGGTGAGAGTTCCCCCCTCCGGCAGGGTGCCGGAACAGGGTCCCGATTGGGTTTTCGTGGCTCTGGAGGCTTGCTGCGGCGGAACTCCCGATCTATTCTGCTCCCCGATGTTTTTAGGGTATATGGACATATATAGGCGAAAGAAGTCGGTCAGGGGAGCCACGAGGGGCCCGCGAGGGTGGGGGCGCGCCCAGGGGGTAGGGTGCGCCTCCCTGCCTCGTGGCTTCCTCGTTGCTTCCCTCATGTACACTCCGGTCTCCTGGATTGCTTCCGTTCCAAAAATAACTCTCCCGAAGGTTTCATTCCGTTTGGACTCTGTTTGATATTCCTTTTCTTCGAAACACTGAAACAAGGGAAAAAACAGAAACTGGCACTAGGCTCTGGGTTAATAGGTTAGTCCCGAAAGTAATATAAAAGTGTTTAGTAAAGCCCATAATCATCCAAAATAGATAATATAATAGCATGAATACTTCATAAATTATAGATACGTTGGAGACGTATCAGACGTCACCGCAGATGGCGCACGCCTCCATGCAGCCGAGTGTGTGCGCATGCATGTGTTATTCACGTGCATTCCGTGGCCGAGTGTGTGTGCATGCGTGTGTTGTGTACGTGTGTTGTGTACTCCATGATGTGCGCGTTTGTGCATGAGTTGGATCGACATGAGTTAGTGCGTTGGCGTGTGTACATGTGTGGCTGCATGTGTCCTGTAAATGCGTGGCTTCTTGCATGGTTATCAATATAAATTAACAAAATATATTCAACCTAGCATCCTGATGTATCGTCTCTAGTGGTTAGCGAAGAGTTCATGTTCTTTCATTTGTTTATAGGCGGGCAGGCGGCAAAAAACAGGGGAAAAGGCGCAAGGTTCCTTGCAGACGCTCCACCGCGAGGTTCCTTGCTCCTTCTCGGTCGTCGGGAATCTATGTTCTTCCACTCTCTTTTTTACGTGAGCTTTGTTCATCCTTTTGCCAACACGCGAGACATCTAGCATCAAGGTGACGTGTCATGCAAGAAAATGGAGATAATCAGATAAGCAGTGCGTAAGTGAGTCGTGCACTTTGATGGCACCTACTCCTATATGCAATATTTTTTCTCCTCGATGGCACATGAATAGTGCATGTACTCAACGATGGAGCACGGGATGGTAGCCATGACATGGTCAGTCCTTTTTTGGAGGGAGTACATACTAAATAACTTTGATGTGTCCCGTCAACTCGTAGAATGACAAGAAGCTTGCTTACTACGCCTTCTCCCTTGCCAACGCATGCACGGTGGCTCTCAACACGAGGAGAAACTTTTGCTTACAAGCGGTGGACGTGCAGCAGTTCATTTGGTGTCAGATTGCCAGAAGTACTACTGTAGTACCACCATTATTGTTCGACTTCCAGAAGAGGCAAAGAGCCAAGCACAAGGCTAGCCATAGTTGGAGTAACATAAGTAGGAGTACCTCCTTTTTTTATTCTAGAAACAACCACACGCGAATATTGGACGGTAGCAGCATAACAACTGAATCAAAAATCGAAACCTTCCCGCCCGGCGCCAGCTGAGCCCGCCGCTCCACATTGATGGCAAGTCAGGGCGACGCGACCTCTCATTGCTTCTGCCGTTGAAGCGGCACGCCGACCGAGGGCACCGCCTGCTGCACGCCCGGCATTTCAGACTACACATACTTTGTGAGACAAAAGGTGATGCCATTATTAATGATATAGTATTATACTAAAGGGACTAACTATTGTAAGCAGGCTCCGTATTAGGTTGGTTCTAGATGATGTGTCAACTTCATATAGCCGGATGTTGGCTATACTATTAACCATGCTCTAAGTGTGGTGTGAGTCGGAAAATTTATTAATTTATTAATTAATAATTAACGGATGCCTTAATTACTCAGCCGTTTCTGATTCTTTTGGATAGTGGGGCTATTATTGACTTGGACATGGGGTTTGGGACAAAGGCCTACTATTATACTACTTGGTCTTACTTGCACGACCGACCTGACAGGCTCTACCCTAGCCGCCGATGTATCATATGGTTTCGCACCATTCCAGATCTTAGCGCCGCCACACAATTCTTCTCCATCCCTCCTTCCGGCGTGCACCGCGAGAAGGGACAACAGTCCTTCGAACCCCGCCTTTCGTGATCCTGTACGAGAGAGGGGCGGTCAGGTTTCTGGGGAGCACACTCCTGTGACTGCTGCCAGCGATGACTTCCTCAACGACAGCCTTCTTCCCCGACCTCGGTAACCCCTTCATCAACGACATGAGTGACAACATCAACCACAACGGTTCTGCTCCCGCTGTACAGTATGTGATTCTGTCCACCTGGTTTAGTCCGCATCATTACTTTGATCTTTACAATTGTCGTCATGATCTATTTACTGTTGATTCGGATTACATCTCATAGTAAATTGCTCATATATTCAACAATCCAATCCAAAAACCTGATTATAGGCAATTTACTCCGAGTGGTTTTGCTGCGCTTTTGAAGCCGCCTACTTTTAAGGGGGTGCAATATAAAAGGTGGCGCACAACAACAGTATATTGGTTTCAGATCATGTACTTCTATGACGCCACTAAGGGTAAGCCTGAGGGTGATCTTAATCCTACACAGCAAGAAGCTTTTGAGAACATGGATACCCTCTTCAAAGCCGCCCTGCTGAGTGTTCTTGACGATTCCATTGTGGATTCATATATGTCGTTTGACAGCGGCAAAGACATGTGGGCTGCGCTCGAGGCCACGTTTGGGGCCTCGGGCACTGGCAATGAGTTGTACGTCATGGAGCAATTCTGTGACTACAAGATGACTGATGAGCGCTTTGTTGTTCAGCAGACTCATGAGATTCAATCACTCGCTAAGGAACTTGAGTACTTCAAGTGTGTGTTGCCGGACAATTTTTTTGCTGGGACCATCATTGCCAAGCTTCCACCTTCGTGGAACGATTTTGCTACTTCTTTGAAAAACAAGAGACATGAGTTTTCCGTTTCGGATCTCATTAGCACTGTTCATTTTGAAGAGAAGGAGAGAGCAAAACACACGTGCTTAGGTCGCTGAGGGAGCTTCTAGTGCCCACATACACAAGAAGAACTTCCAGCCCAACCAGCCCCAAAACAACAAGAACAAATCTCGGGGGAAAGGCAAGTTTGATGCAAAGAACAAGCCGTCACATTCTACCAACTTCAAGAAGAATTCTCATAACGGGAAGGGATACAAACCTCAATTTTGGTAGCGCCACACAAAACTTATATGGCTGCATCTACCTGCTGCCAGCTAACCTCATGGTGCTCTAGGTATTCCTACATTCGTAACTAGGTACAATCACCACCGCAAGATGAAATAAGCTTATTCGTACGTTGACTTGCTGATTGCAGTGCGGAACGATCCTATCATGTGTGGAGTAGCAAACAAGCAGTGCAGCCGAAGGTGGAAATCAACCAAGGACTTATGAATTATATATAATCTTCCTCAGGCAGGTCAGTATCCCCTTCGTCCAGATGATCATGTTTTGTCATGCCGAGCTATTGATATGTGCTACTATTTTGCAACACCGTTTAAGTATAGCTATTGTTTTCCTATCGTTCAGATTCAGGACAATGAAGATGATTTCAGGGGAACTGCACAATATGGACTCATGTTGAGTCATCTCTATTGCCTCATGCGTTTGCTGCAAATGTGTCAGTATCAATTGCAAGATCAGACAGCTAGCTAGCCGTGGAGTTGCCAACATGCTCAAAGTGCTCGCAACATTGAGAAGAAACAAGCATGCCCAGGAAATTAATGTGTGCGCAGGGAGGCCCTTTGCTCAGAGAAGCATCGACCGATTTTCTTTATTTCCACACCTTCTCACAGCTTTGTATTGGTTATAGTATGGTGAATCATTGAGATGCATAAAGATGCTGAACTTTTGTTCTTCTGAATGTTAGTATGCATACCGTATCTTCTGAAGCTTAGTTTATTGTAAATGTTGACTAGCCTGTGAACCTTTACAATCTAGTAAGTATATTGTAGGCCTGTTATTTGACACCTCACTTTGCCGTGCTACGCGACCAATGTGAGTGTCTGCATCCAGTACCGCATCCTCTAATTTGGTGGATGCCAAGTTGAAAAGGTTACCGATGAGTAGCCATAAGCTGGAGGCGTTTCTTTTTTTCATTTGAATGGGAAATAAGCTGGAGAGTGTCTCGGGCTGCCTCTAGCACAAGACCCTCCAGTATGAAACACGGGCAGCCGACTGGGCCGATAGAAAAGCCTATCCATCTTAAAGCCCATTTGTTTTTTTTGCGAGGAGAAGCCCATATTTCTTGAAGAGGGGGCGATCCCAGGAAAACCCTCCTTCCTCCTCGCTTCCACTTACACTTCTGTCTCTCCCCAATTCCCCCACTCCCCATCTTCCTCACTCTTCCAAAAAAAACCGCTCACCTTCTTCCTCACTCGTACAGAAAACACCTGCTCCTCTTCTTCCACTCCTACAGAAAACCCCACCCCTCCTTCTTCCCCACTCGCACTGCCACTAGGCTCGCCTCTGGCTACTCTGCTCAAACACATGAGCTCGGCGCGATGCCCACAAGGAAAATGGAGTCGACTGGCCCCAGCGCCAAGAAGATGAGGCTCCCGCCAGCGGTGATGCCGATTGTAGATCCTGCACCCAACATCGCGGGGAGAAGCGGCAAGCCCTCCCCCCACCCGGATCTGAGGAACCGATAGAACTCCAGTGGAACGCATTAGCGATCTCCCGGACGTCATCCTTGAGGAGATCATCTTGCTTCTCCCCACCAAGGATTGTTGCCACACACAAGTCCTCTCAACTCGGTGGCGCCCTCTATGGCGCACCGCGCCCCTCAATCTCGACTGTCGTCAGATATCTGTCCTTCCTAAATTTGATCTCCTCAAAGCCATCGTCTCCTCTCACCAGCAGGGCCCCGTTCAACACCTATGCATCCCGACACACTACTTGTTGTCCATACCCAGCACGGTGGACGCTTCGCTGACATCCCCTGAATTCGGAAAACTCCAGCAGTTTGAGTTCTACCATTACCATGAAAGTTTCATACCACGAACATACCAAGAAATCGTGCCCACACCACCGTTGTCCATCTCGCGGTTTTCCTTCCTCTCTCCACACCGCCACCTTTGCCCGGTGCCATCTACCAGATGATCTGGTACAAATGCTTCGACTCCCACTGCTAAAAAGACTTTCGCTTGTGGTGGTTTATCTGTTGGAGGCCTCACTGCACAGCATCATCCACTCCAGTTGCCCTGCCCTGGAGCGCTTGTTGATTGTTTTGGGTATAGAAATCCCTATCAGTTGTCTCCGAATAAAGCCGCCACACCTTAAAAGCATTGGAATTTGTTTTGAAGGACAACAGCTCGTCATCGAAGATGCCCCTTCACTTGAAAGGTTGCTCCTTGATAATTGTTATAAACCTTCTCAAATAACTATTGTCTCTGCGCCCAAACTGGAGACCTTGGGGGTAATTCGTGATCCGTTTAATGATCACAAGAAGTTGGTGTTTGGCTCCTCACTTTTTCAGGTACCGTATATTATCATCTACACATTTGTAATCATAAGCTGCATTTTTCATTTGTGCGCATAATTTTTATATCATCTTGGAGTACACTTTGGGTACTAATATTATGTTATATGCTCAATGAAGAGTTCGTCCATGGATAGCCTATCAATGCTGCTGGATTCTGTCAAGATCTTATATATTGGAATGTATAGTTATGATTTGAACATAATTATTGGCTTGCTATGATGCTTTCGGTCTCTGGAGAATTTATATATGGAGGTGATGATTTCATGCACATTTAAAGACTGTATATATTGTACTAGAATTAACCGTTCAGCTGTTGCTCTTTCGACATACTCTTTTTTTCAGACCTTAACTGTTTTCAAATCTTCATGTCTACTTAGGTACTGCAAGCACATGGACAAAAACGTATAACCAATCGGTGGCGTAATAAGCACCAGGATTTTCTCAGTTCTCATGACATTTGTTTGAGGAAAATAACGATGGAAGGATATGCATCCAATCAGGCAAACAGAAGCTTTGTCACATTCTTCCTGTTGAATGCGAGGTTACTATTGTCCCTGAGGTTTAAGTTTTACCGCAAGAGATTTCTCTCGGATGGACACGTTGAAGAGAAAAAAAAGAAGTTTCAGGTGGACAAATGGGCTTCTAAACATGCTCGGCTTCTATTTACAACAAGTTGTAGTCATCGTGCAATAATTTTTTATGCACAGGATGTTGATTTTATGGATCAGACCGATCCATTTGTTTGTGACTACGAAAAAGAGTGGTTGGGTTAGATGTTACTGCCATGTTCAATCTGGATTTTGTCTAAAAATTTGATGAACAATTAATCCTTGGCTTCTTGTACCGTTCGTAAGCTTGAGTTGCATGTTGTTGCCCTAGTACTCCCCTCCACTTGCCACTACACTGCCGCATCTTTCACGGTTGCTGTTCCTTCCCGTCTGAGGCCTCGCCATCGTTCTCCGCCTTGGTTCGCTTGCTGTGCCCGCCTGCGTTGTCAACATGGTCAACAACCAAGAGGAATCAGGAGATGACTGTACATGGAGAGGCTGACAGTAGGGACCCACCAGGGTCATTGCATTACGCAAGTAGGTTCCTCGTTATTACAAGCCAAAAAAATACTTCCTCCTAATTCCTCACTGCTAGAAAATCACTTAAATGTCTTAAAGGTCAAATGACCCCTGAAATTTTCCAAAATTTGACATGACAGTTGTATTAGTACTACAAAATTTCTCGTTCATTTATAACACCATCCGTTGCCACTTTACTCCAAATTCGTCTTTCACAGCTAATAAAAAATATGTACAACATCACACATAGTTGTTTTCTAGGAACCGTTTGTGATGAAAATATCTGGGTCTATTTAAGTCTCCCTCCTTAAGCTTCGCCGGCTCGTCTGCTCCAGTGCCGGCAACCCCAGAATCCACGAATCCAATCCCCATTCCCGCACCCCCTTCTTGCAAAGATGACGCCGTGGAAACGCTTCGTGAAGGCCCGTACGATGGCCGCGTCCCCCCCCCCGAGCGCGGCCGCCTACGCCGAGAGTGTCACCGCATCCACATTGAGCTCGGACGCTTCCGCTGAGAGGGCGTCTGCGGCGGCTGACAGGGCAGCCGAGACGGCTGCAGCTGCTGCTGCGATGGCGGCTGCAAACGCCGAGAGTGCTCGAGCTGCCGTCCGTGCCGCCGATGTCGCCCTGGCCCGGGTCAAGGCCATCCACGCCAAGATTGAGGATGCACACACCAAGATATTCCAGGCCACCTCGGACTCCAGCATGCAACCCACGTCTGAAAAGGCGGCGGTGGCCATGGAGCACCTGCTTCCTCATGAGGTCGCCGAGCGGGAGCTGGAGATGCGGGAGGCGGCGGAGATCGAGGAGTGCCTGGAGGAGGAGTTGCGCATGGCGGAGGTCAAGGTAGAGAAGAGTCTGTCCGTCGAGGAATCAGTGGTGGAGTACCAACGCGAGCTCTGGCGCAGCCACTGCTACGAGTACTACAACCTTGAGGGTGGCGCCGCCGACGAGGACGAGGACGAGGACGTGGTTGACTTCAGCAAGGGGGACGTGGAGTCCACCAACAACGGCATGTCGCCAGGACAAGTCATCAACGTCTCTTCTCACACCGGCGATGCATAGGCCGGAGCGGCGGTGGATTTGTTAAAATTACACAACGAGCGAATAACACCAGGGACCCAGCAGCTCGCCCAGTTGTTTTTTTAGTTTCAGAGACGGAGCTCAAGTGCGCGATGTGCGGGGGCTGTGGCCCATCTAGCCCATGCTTACGCTTTTATTTAAGCACATGACGAGCCCAGTTGATATCTTTTTTCTTTCTGAAAATGGCTAGCTCAGTTCTTTTTTTTGGAGAACACCAAAACCGAGGCCTACTTGCTTTTCTCAGCCCTGCTGGGCAGCAAATCTTTCAAGACGAGGAGGGAGGGATGTAAAGTAGTAAGTAATGGGCTTCCCCAGAAAATGGGCTATAAGTTGTAAGAAATGGGTTGTAAATTTTTAAACCAAAGCCAACCGGCAATTACATTAAAATATCATTTTTTATGGATTTCTCTACTCTCTACTCTTATAAAAACCAAAGCCTACTGGCAATTACATTAAAAGATCGTCTTTTCTCCCACAAGATAAACTACTCATACAAATGCATCTTCATGTTCCGTGCAATGCACGGGCATCTTGCTAGTTAAGATTTTAAATTTCATTCTTTTTTTCCGGAGAATTGTTTTTTGAATTTTATTTTGATATAATTTTTTAAAAATTATTTTTAACGCGATTCAAAATTTCGTGATTAAAAGAGTTCGGACCCCATCGGAATATGAAAAAATTCATTGAATTTTTTAGCAGTGCCCAGAATATATGGTCTGTAATGCTAATAAAAAGAATATGGCCTTCAAATATCCTTAAGAATTAGCAAATGGGCTGTAAATTATTGAAAATAATGGCTAATGGGTTGTATGTTGTTTTCCACAGATTTGGAGGCTGACTTCTGGGCCTACTAGGTTGATGATGACGTTGTCCTAATTTTTTTTGACGCGTACGCAAGGCTTTGTCAACTTAGTCAACACAGAGCAGTGACTGTTGGATGTCCATCCAACGGCCATCGTGCTTCTTCAATCTCTGATCTTCGTGGTCCAGCCGCCCAAACCAGCGCCGGTGGGACTGCCTGCTCCCTCCTCCCATGGCTGGCTGTGCTGTCGCCAGGCCATCCCTCTACAAACCCGCACATCCTGTTATTTTCCGGCGACGTCAGCCTCACCCCGCAGCCGACCAGTCAGCACTCGCACACCCCTCAGTGTGGGCATCCGCTGCGGTGGCTTCGCCGGCTCCGGGTCGTTCCCTTCCTGGGCCTCGCCCTCGTCCACCGTGTTTGTGCTCTCGGCGCGGCGAGGTCAACATGGTCAACAAACAACAGCCATCAGAAGAGGCTGACAGTAGGGGTCCACACAAGGAAATACCTCCTTATTACGCGCAAAATAATGATTCCTCCACCTAACAGCTGGGACCCACCGGAAGGCCCTCTCTATTTCTTGAAAAAAAACGTCCCCCCCCGCTATCAGCTCGGACCCACCAGCTATATCTTCGCACACAAGGAAGTGCCTCCTTATTATGCACAAAAAAATGAATACTACCCCTGCTACCTGGGACCCACCATTGTGGGAGGCTGACTTGTGGGCCTACTAAGAATACGGGGATGGAGGGCTTTGTCAACTTAGTCAATATGAATGATTGTAGCTCTAGTGAATATACGATGTCCATCCAACGGCCGTAGTGCTTCTTAAACCTCTGGTCTTCTCGCTCTAGCCGCCCAAAGCAGCGCCGGTCGTGCCGCCTGCTCCTGCCTCCCGTGGCCGGCTGTGCTGCCGCGGAGGCCTCACCGCCCCCTACTACTCCCACCGCTGGCTAGGCCATCCGTCCACTCACCCACACTCCCTATTATTCTGCGGTGATGGTAGCCTCACACCGAACCCGAACCAGTGAACCCTCGTACTCCTCTCCGCGTGGGCATCCATTGTCGCCTCTTCCCTGGCTCCGTGTTGTCCCCTTCCTAGGCCTCATTGTCGCCCACCGCCCTGGTGCTCTCGGTGTGGCGTGGTCAAGGAACGACTTCCATCGGAAGAGTACTGTACATGAAGAGGCTGACAGCTGGGTCCACGGCCGCAGCAAGGAAGTGCCTCCTTATTACGCGGAAAATAATGATTCCTCCACCTGACAGCAGGGACCCATTGGATGGGCCACCGTATTTCACGAAAAAAATGTTTCCCCCCTCTCTGCTGGGACCCACCAGCTACATCTTCGCATGCAAGGAGTGCGTCCATATTACAGGGGGGGGGGAATGATTTGCCCCCCTGGCTGCTGGGACCCACCAGCTACATCTTCGCACGCGATGAAGTGCCTGACAGTCGGGACCCACCCGGTTGAAGCGTACGTAGCGTTCTCATTCTGGTCGCGAATGTGTACGTACATACTGGTCGATCGGTCTATCTGCAGGCTGCAACGATGAACCGTGGCCGTGTAAGGAAGGGCACGTGTGGTAGTAGAGGCGCGCACGTAGCATGTACACGTACGTACAGCGGCCAGGGTGCAAGAAAGTAAATATGGCCACGTACGTACATATGGGTGGGGTCTCGAACGCCTACTCGCGCATACGTACGGCCAGGGCTCGTGTACATGGCTGTGACTGGGTCGAAACGGAGAAACTGCATCGTCATCGTGTTCATGGGGAGGCAACGGAATGCATCATGTTCAAAGGGAGGCAACGGAACGCGTGCTGTTCATTGGGAGCCAACCGGCTTGGACGGAACAGGCGATGGAAACGAGGCCTGGCGTACCGCAGAACGGAGGAAACGGCCTTGTGTTCGACAGCCACGGTGGAAACGGGATCCTGTTCATCGGGAGGGGTTTGGCTTACTGCAAAACGGAGGAAACAAACCTCCTACGGTCGAAACGGGGTCCTGTTGATCGGGAGGGGTGTGGCGTACCACAAAACGGAAGAAACGGACTTGTGTTGGAGCGCTATGGTCGAAACGGGGGTCCTGTTCATCAGGAGGGGTGTGGCGTACCGCAAAACGGGACTCCACGGGATACTGCTCATCTCCACCGTCAACCTCCTCCAGCCTCCACGGGCTACTGTTCATCCACCGTCGACCTCCTCCAGCCTCCACCTACGACTGTTCATCCACGGGCTCCTATTCATCCAGCCTCCACCGCGTGCTCCTCCATCGGCTACTGTTCAACCAGCCCTCTCCACGGGGGTCCTATTCAACCACCCCTCCACGGGCTACTATTCATCCAGCCCTCCACCGGCTACTGTTCAACCAACCCTCCACTGGCTACTGTTCAACCAGCCCTCCGCGGGGTCCTGTTCATCCAGCCCTCCACGGGGTCCTGTTCATCCACCGGCTTGATCGATCGGGGTACTATTCATCCAGCGGCAACGGCCTCTACTACCACGGGTTCCTGTTCATCCAAACCCCCCAACAATGCTCACTGTTCATCCAGAGGCAGCATCGATCAGCTTCAGTTAGCAGCAGTAGCGAAGGAATCGCTTGATCGAGTTCAGTTAACAGCCATCGATCAATCGCTCGGGTTCAGTAACGCGTAGCCTGCAGTGCAATTGCTCGGGTTCAGTTAGAGCCCAACGCCTCGCTCGGGTTCAGTTAGAGCGCAACGCCTCGCACACACGGGCGTATGTACGAGAGAAACGTGCATCGCTCGGCCCCCGACCACCCACCGTAACCGGGAAATCCCCCGATATTTTCCTCGCCCTCGCTTCTACCACGGGTTTCTCCGTCATGGACGGCCCAAAGAATGTCATGCAGCTGCGTCTCTGGACCGCCCAGGACGAAAAGCCCATTTTCTGTCATGATTTTTTGTCATAGAAGTAGGAGCCCACCACATCTATGATGATACCGGGTTTTGTCACAATTATCATCATAGAAGTGTCATAAGCATGACAGGAAAAAAAATTCATTCGGCCCAAAATGTCATGGATATGTCTTTTTTTGTAGTGATACCTACCTATTATGGCATTTCCATAGCCATTCCGAGATATATTGCCATGCAACTTTCCACCGTTCCGTTTATTACAACATGTTCCATCATTGTCATATTGCTTTGCATGATCATGTAGTTGACATCGTATTTGTGGCAAAGCCACCCTTCATAATTTTTCATACATGTCACTCTTGATTCATTGCACATCCCGATACACCGCCGGAGGCATTCATATAGAGTCATATTTTTTTCTAGGTACTGAGTTGTAAATAAATAGAAGTGTGATGATCTTCATTATTAGAGCATTGTCCCGTGTGAGGAAATAAAAAAAGAGGCCAAAAGAGTCTCCAAAAAAAAAGAGAAAGAGTCTCCAAAAAAAGAAGGGAGTCTCTAAAAAAAGAGAGAAAAAGAGAGAAGGGACAATGTTACTATCCTTTTTTCCACACTTGTGCTTCAAAGTAGCACCATGATCTTCATTATAGAGAGTCTCTTCTTTTGCCACTTTCATATACTAGTGGGAATTTTCGTTATAGAACTTGGCTTGTATATTCCAATGATGGGCTTCCTCAAATGCCCTAGGTCCTCGTGAGCAAGCAAGTTGGATGCACACCCACTTAGTTTCTTTTGTTGAGCTTTCATACATTTATAGCTCTAGTGCATCCATTGCATGGCAATCCCTACTCACTCACATTGATATCTGTTGATGGACATCTCCATAGCCCATTAATATGCCTAGTTGATGTGAGACCGTCTTCCTCCTTTTTGTCTTCTCCACAACCACCATTCTATTCCACCTATAGTGCTATGTCCATGGCTCACGCTCATGTATTGCGTGAAAGTTGAAAAAGTTTGAAAATACTAAAGTATGAAACAATTGCTTGGCTAAAACCGGGGTTGTGCATGATTTGAATATTTTGTGTGACAAAGACGGAGCATAGCCAAACTATATGATTTTGTAGGGATGAACTTTCTTTGGCCATGTTATTTTGAGAAGACATGATTACTTTGTTAGTATGCTTGAATTATTATTATTTTTATGTCAATATTAAACTTTTGTCTTGAATCTTTCGGATCTGAACATTCATGCCACAATAAAGAAAATTACATTGATAAATATGTTAGGTAGCATTCCACATCAAAAATTCTATTTTTATCATTTACCTACTCGACGACGAGCAGGAATTAAGCTTGCGGATGCTTGATACGTCTCCAACGTATCTATAATTTTTTATTGTTCCATGCTATTATATTATCTGTTTTGGATGTTTAATGGGATTTAATATGCTCTTTTATATCATTTTTGGACTAACCTATTAAACGAAGGCCCAGTGCCAGTTTCTGTTTTTTGCCTATTTCAGTGTTTTGCAGAAAAGGAATATCAAACGGAATCCAAACGGAATGAAACCTTCGCGATGATCTTTCTTGGAACAAACGCAATCCATAAGACTTGGAGTTGAAGTCTGGAACTTCGCGAGGCGGCCACAAGGCAGGAGGGCGCGCCCAGGGGGTAGGCACGCCCCCACCCTCGTGGGCCCCACGAAGCTCCACCGACATACTTCTTTCGCCTATATATACTCTTATACCCTAAAAACATTAGGGGGAGCCACAAAACCACTTTTCCACCGCCGTAACCTTCTGTACCAGTGAGATCCCATCTTGCGGCCTCTTCCGGCGCTCTGCCGGAGGGGGAATCGATCACGGGGGGCTTCTACATCAACACCATAGCCTCTCCGATGAAGCATGAGTAGTTTACCACAGACCTTCAGGTCAATGGTTATTAGCTAGATGGCTTCTTATCTCTCTTTGATTCTCAATACAAAGTTCTCCATGATGTTCTTGGAGATCTATTCGATGTAATACTCTTTTGCGGTGTGTTTGCCGAGATCCGATGAATTGTGGATTTATGATCAAGTTTATCTATGAATATTATTTGGTTCTTCTCTGAATTCTTATATGCATGCTTTGATATCTTTGCAAGTCTCTTCGAATTATCAGTTTAGTTTGGCCTACTAGATTGATCTTTCTAGCAATGGGAGAAGTGCTTAGCTTTGGGTTCAATCTTCCGGTGTCCTTTCCTAGTGACAGTAGGGGCAGCAAGGCATGTATTGTATTGTTTCCATCGAGGATAAAAAGATGGGGTTTATATCATATTGCTTGAGTTTATCCCTCTACATCATGTCATCTTGCTTAATGCGTTACTCTGTTCTTATGAACTTAATACTCTAGATGCATGCTGGATAGCGGTCGATGTGTGGAGTAATAGTAGTAGATGCAGAATCGTTTCGGTCTACTTGACACGGACGTGATGCCTATATTCATGATCATTTCCTAGATATTCTCATAACTATGCACTTTTCTATCAATTGCTCGGTAGTAATTTGTTCACCCACTGTAATACATGCTATCTTGAGAGAAGCCACTAGTGAAACCTATGCCCCTGGTCTATTTTCCATCATATAATATTCTATTTTACATCATATAAGTTTCCGATCTACAATTCTAGTTTCCTATTTGTTTTATGTTGCAATCTTTACTTTCCAATCTATACAACAAAAATACCAAAAGTATTTACTTTACTATCTCTATTAGATCTCACTTTTGCGAGTGACTGTGAAGGGATTGACAACCCCTTTATCGCATTGGTTGCAAGGTTCTTGATTGTTTGTGAAGGTACTAGGTGACTTGCGTGTTATCTCCTACTGGATTGATACCTTGGTTCTCAAAAACTAAGGGAAATACTTACGCTACTTTGCTGCATCACCCTTTCCCTCTTCAAGGGAAAACCAACGCATGCTCAAGAGGTAGCAGGCAGCCGATCGTCCCCTATCGATTCACCTCCAATTGTTGGTGACTCAGGAATCAATTCATACTCCATTAGTGGAGTAGTTGTAACCAAGGAAAAAATAGCGCTTACAGCAAAATAGCGGCAGCCTCAGAATACGCTATTAGCGTGCTATATCATGTTATAGCGTGCTATTAGTGAGACGTTGTACACTAATTTATTTAGCGAGACAATTCTCAATACGCTATAGCGTGATATTAGCAATGTTATAGCGCGCTATTTTTTCAGTGGTTGTAATGGGCCATTAGTGGCAAATAAATGGGGTGCACTCACTAGCGGCCCATAATTGGAGGTCAGTTACAATATGGATTTATCAGATCTATATAATCTACATTGTCCAGCTTCTCCTTACACAAATCCTTTGGTGGACCGGCATGGCTGACACACAGATCGATAATTAGTCTCCCCACTCTTGGCCTTCCACAAGTGTGCCCTCGTTCGTACCTCAACTCTCTCTCAAATTCGGCATGGATTTTCCGATTGATGTTATTCTTTGTGCTCTCAAATGAATGCAGGTTTATTGTGTTCCACGGGGTTCACTGGATTGGCTCATTCTGCTACGTAAGTAAGTTGCAACGTGAGGCACTGCTTTCACCTTCAATCATTTCTTGCCTGACTATATTATTCATGAATTCCACCATCTTTGCAACCCAAGGTGGTAATGGTTAAATTGTTTGTTGTGGTCTAATATTCTTTTGTGCTTCTCTATTGCAGATAAAGCAGATGTACTCAAACTTATAATTTTGATTCTGCTTCTACAACAATTTTGATATATACACAGTGTGTGTTTCATAATTGGTATGAACGTGTGTGTTTTATGCAAACATAATTCGAAATGAATGCATGGGCCATTGTAGGATGAATTTGAGCCCGGTACTGCTTTGTTTGCTGCTTCTATCGGCTAGTATTCTTCCTTATAGCAGATTTCATGGAACTCCAATGGCTAATGGACAAGTTATTATCTATGCACTGTTATGCCTCATGTTAATTATCTTGCAACGTGATTTCATATGTTTGGTATTCTGGAGTAATTGCTCTAGGTGGAACTGGCTATTCTAAGTCACCACTCCGTTCTTGATTCCAATCATGTATGTGATAATCTCCATGACATCGAAAGAGTGGATTGAAAACAATTGTTCTACTTATGTATCATGCTTTTGAGCCAACTCCTACCCTATGTTTTCACGGGTTCCACCTGCTGTCATTGGATGCGCAAGGAACAAATGGCATGCAGCGATGTCCATCTGCAGTAGCTCATTGAACGTGACAGGATCCAATTGGTATACTCAAACCACCAAGATGACTGGTTAATTTGGGAGCTGGCCAATCATGTGTATTATTACTGAAGTCTACAGTCGGGTGACTTCCAAAAAATGTGACGTTTCACTCCTATAATCTAGTGTCTTCCTCTCTACTTATATGGGTAACATATGCGAACATGTTTAATTGTTGGTCTAAAAAAGTTTCAGTTGACTATAACTGCTACTTCATCATATGACAAAAATGGCATTTTCTAGGATTTGATCAATGCTATTGTATATTGGGATTTTCATGTTAAGTTTTGAGATGCTACTATCAAGTTATGCATTTTGTGCCTGTAGTAGTACAATCTCCTCGAATATCAGCTTGTGGTGTTCCCCTACTGGTAACTTTATTGCTACAAGCTATCTCTGCATCAAAGATTGTTCTCCCTCACTTGGATGCCAACAAATCATGTTATCATCTTCAAATATATACAAACAAAGTAGTTTAAGTGCAAAACACTTGAATTTTATATATTAGTATTATATATCCATAAAAGGTTCAAGGTTTTTACGTGAGTTAGTTTTTCTGTACAAAAGTTAGATCTCGGGCTGTCAACATTGTCCAATTTCATGCTTATATAAAAAAATATTCTTATAGAATAATTTTCTTATAGGATAATTATCTTATAGCTTAGATTTCAGGCTTTCGATATTGTTCAATTTTATGCATAAATTCATGTGCTAGATGAAATTTCAGTCAAACGACGCCTTTGATGCCATCAACAATTCTAGCCAGCGATCACTTGCATTGCTCCTGAAGCGTACCAATTATTACATCATGCTAGCTATATCACCTTGATGTTTCATTGTTCATGAAAGGAACCAATTTAATCTTCATGTTTTGCCCTCAGGCCGGGCAATTTTTCTAAATACCAACAATTTTATTGTAAAAATGTACGGGCGGAGCAACGCGCGCTATCAATGATCTAGTTATATTATCAACCTTGGGTGTTTTATATGCATTAATATGCTATTTTATATCATTTTTGGGACTAACCTATTAACCTAGTGCCTAGTGTCGGTTTATGTTTTTCCTTGTTTTTGGCTTTCGCAAAAAAGGAATATCAAACGGAATAAAACTTTACAATGATTTTTCTTGGACCAGCAGACACCTACGAGACTTGGAGTGGGGGCCAAGGGACCCACGAGGAAACAACAAGCAGTAGGGGCGCGCCCCTTGGGCTTGTGGCCCCCTCGGGAGTCCCCTGCATCGCCTCTTTTGCCTATAAATTCCCAAATATTCCAGAAACCCTAGTGGAGTCACCAAAAATACTTTTCCACCGTTGTACGTCTTTGTTCCCGTGAGATCCAATCTTGGGGCCTTTTCCGGTACTCCGTCAGAGGGGGATTCGATCACGGAGGGCTTCTACATCAACCCTGCTAACCTTCCGATGATGTGTGAGTAGTTTACTATAGACCTATGGGTCCATAGCTAGTAGCTAGATGGCTTCTTCTCTCTCTTTGATCTTCAATACAATGTTCTCCTCGATGTTCTTGGAGATCTATTCAATGTAATCTTCTTTTGTGGTGTGTTTGTTGATATCCAATGAATTGTGGATTTATGATCAAATTATCTATGAATATTATTTGAGTCTTCTCTGAACTCTTTTATGCATGATTAAGATAGCTTTGTATTTCTTTTCGATCTATCGAATTGGTTTGGCCAAATAGATTGGGTTTTCTTGCAATGGGAGAGGTGCTTAGTGATGGGTTCAATCTTGCTGTGTCCTCACCCAGTGATAGAAGGGGTAGCGAGGCACGTATTGTATTGTTTCCATTAAGGATGAAAAGATGGGTTTTATATCATATTGCTTGAGTTTATCCCTCTACATCATGTCATCTTGCTTAAGGCATTACTCTGTTCTTATGAACTTAATACTCTAGATGTATGCTGGATAGCGGTCGATGTGTGGAGTAGTAGTAGTAGATGCAGGCAGGAATCAGTCTACTTGTCATGGACATGATGCCTATATTCATGATTATTGCCTTGGATGTCGTCATAACTATGCACTTTTCTATCAATTGCTCAACAGTAATTTGTTCACCCACCGTATGCTTTCTTCGAGAGAGAAGCCTTTAGTGAAACCGATGGCCCCTGGGTCTATCTTCCATCATATATTTTCAGATCTACAAAACCAAAAACCCAAAAATACCTTGCTGCAATTATTTTGTGTTCACTTTATTTTTCCTTTTACTTTTAGTTTAAATCTATCTCTATTAGATCTCACTCTTGCAAGTGACTGTGAAGGGATTGACAACCCCTTTTTCGTGTTGTGTGCAAGTGTTTGTTAGTTTGTGCAGGTGCATATATTGGAGACTTGCTTGTGCCTCCTACTGGATTGATACCTTGGTTCTTAACCGAGGGAAATACTTATCTACTACTTTGCTGCATCACCCTATGCTCTTAAAGGGAAAAATCAACGCAAGTTCAAGAAGTAGCAAGAAGGATTTTTGGCGCCGTTGCCGGGGAGGTTCTACATCAAGCCTACCAAGTACTTGTCATAAATCTAATCTCTTGCACTTACATTATTTGCCATTTGCCTCCCATTTTCATCTCCCCCACTTCTAAAACGTTTTCAGAAAAACACAAAAATATTTGCCTTTTTATTCGCCCTTTCTTCGTTCGTCTTTTTGTTTGCTTGTGTGCTAGATTGCTTGTTTTTCACAATGACCCAAGAGAATACTAAGTTGTGTGACTTTTCCAACACTAATAGTGATTTTATTAGTACTCCGATTGCTCCCGCCACTAGTGCAGAATCTTATGAAATCAATGCCGCTTTATTGAATCTTGTTATGAAAGAACAATTTTTTGGTAGTCCTAATGAAGATGGTGCATCCCATCTAATTTTTTTTGTTGAATTGTGTGATATGCAAAATAAAAATATGTGGATAATGGTATCATTAAATTGAAGCTTTTTTTCTCATTACGAGGTCGTGCTAAAACTTGGTTTTCATCTTTGCCTAAAAATAGTATTGATTGATGGAATAAGTGTAAATATGCCTTTATTTCCATGTATTTTCCTCCCACTAAGATCATCTCCCTCAGGAACGATATAATGAATTTTGAGCAACTAGATCATGAGCATGTTGCACAATCATGGGAAAGGATGAAACTAATGATAAGAAATTTCCCTACTCATGGTTTAAGTTTATGGATGATCATACAAAAAATTTATGCCGGATTGAATTTTGCATCTAGAAATCTTTTAGATACCGCCGCGGGAGGTACTTTCATGGAAATCAAATTAGGATAAGATACTAAACTCCTAGATAATATTATGAAAAATTACTCTCAATGGCATACCAGAAGATCATGTACTAGTAAAAAAAGTGCATGCAATTGAAGAAATAAATTTTTGAGTGCAAAGATGGATGATCTTATGAAATTAATTGTTAGAAAAGGTGCTCCTATAGACCCTAATGATATGCCTTTGTCTACTTTGCCTGAGAATAATAATGAATCTATGGATGTGAATTTTGTTGGTAGGAACAATTTGGTAATAACGCGTATAGAGGTAATTTCAACCCTAGGCCGTTTCCTAGTAATTCCTCTAATAATTATGGTAATTCTACAACAATTTTTATGGAAATTATAATAAGATGCACTCTGATCTTGAGAATAATATTAAATATTTTATAAACTCCCAAAAGAGTTTCAATGCTATGGTAGAAGAAAAATTGCTTAATATTAATGATTTGGCTAGAAACGTTGATAGAATTTCTCATGAGATTGATTCTTTAAAAATTAGATCTATGCCACCAAAGCATGATATTAATGATTCTCTGAAAGTTATGCAAATTTCTATTAATGAGAGTAGAGAGAGCGGCTAGGTTGCGTGCTAAAAAAGAATTGTTAGAAAAAGCATGTTCTTCTGGTTTTTGCGGTAACAATGATGAAGATCTTAAGATGCTTGGCTTGACTCCTATTTAATCTTTGTTTGCTAATATAGATCTTGAAAAATAAGGGACTGGTGATGATTCAACTTTAGATAAAAGGCGTCCCGATAATTTGGAGAATAAAGATGTTAACAAAAAAAGTGATAAAAATGGGATTGGAGAGGTCAAAACTTTTGCAAGCAATGAACCCACTATTTTGGATCTCAAGGATTTTAATTATGACTAGCACACATGCCCGTGCGTTGCAACGGAAGAAAATTTTTTCAAATGCCCCCAATGAACATCAAAACATGTTCAAGACCCCACATATCCACGTCCCTTCTTTGAAAGTGGGAAGATGAGTGAAACTGGGTGGATAGGGGATAGAAGATCGACAAGTAGAAAAACATTCCTCGTTTTACTATCATTCCTAACAAAATGAGCTATAGATAAAATTGTACAGTATTCTAAATAAGTGTATAGATACAAAGAAAATGATCATATATAGTAGAATGCGTACATTATCTAGCCAACCATTTTGTAATGATATGTTCACAAACTTAGTTGTATTATTACTGGCTCGTGTATCATTCTCTCCCATAGAAATCATACAACAAAAGCTTCAGAACGCAAATGACCAACATACTCTGAATCAGTTCTCATACACACACTCTATAATATAAATTCAGACCATATACTTTCAGCTTCTACGACAAAGAAATTGAAGCAAGGAATGTTGCGTTGGTCAGTTCGTCCATGAGAAAATGCAGTTGAAGGCCTCCATCCTAAAAGCCGAGACCAGAACTGTCATCTTGTTGTGGTCGCTGTGTAACCGAAAGAAGGAGCGCACGCTAAGCAACCACAAGTTGGTGGCTGCCACGTTATCTTTGCCAGATCGTTGGCTGAGGTCGAGAGCCTTGACAGTGTCTGAGCAGAGGGCGAGTGCGTGCGCAGCATATGTATGCAGACTCCTCAGCAAAATTGGAAAAAAACTCAACTTTGTCAGCCCGGCGAAAGGGCCAGGTTAGTTCAAAATGTGCCACTTGCTGGTGTAAAAAGATGGAGCAATGACGCATGTATGATCAGGAAGCTATCTATAACATTGTAATGGGATTAAAATTAGCTAGCTAGTATCGTATTTCTGCTAACTTGTCATCTTAATTATGCAAAAACAAAAATCTGAAGCTAGCTGAGCATAAATGGTTTGGTGCCACTTGGGTTGTTTTCTTGTCCTAACATAACATGGAGGAGGTACCAAGGGTTCAACATTGAGCTTTGATTTACCTCCATTATCCTCGAGATACTGGTGTTTGTGATGAACTAAATAGACAATTTGTTGTGCTGGGATGATTCATGATGGATTGATAAGATGAGCTTCGCAACAACTACCATCATGCATGAGCATGGGTAAAATCCAAAATTTCCCAAAGCAGCCATGTTTTTATGTGTATTCTGTTGCTTATTTCCCTCTGAAAATTGACAAAACATCCACACTTCTAGTCTTATATCCCTATGAAAATCTATTAAACATACACAAATCTGCTTTTGGAGTAAGAAATTATAACCCATAAATAAGAAAATTTTAACTTAATTAGTTTTACCAATCTACATAAGACAATTTGATTTATCCACTACCGATTAACTGTAACAACACAGAAAATCAAGTCGCACACTCACACCTCAAATCTTGAGGCATGCGCAGTCTGTTGAAGCCTCAAACATAGAACCATATCATGTGAATTTCCAACAGAAAATTAGGACTCCATTTGCCTGTTTGATCCTTACCAGTTTATTAGTTACGTATCTATCAATTCCATGATCTTCCATAATGCTTCCAACCGCTTCATAACTCCTGTCGGTCCCTTGAGGTGGAAATTTTCACGCTGAGATGCAACAGTATTTATATCATGCATTAAGTCATGCAAAAATACCAACCTAACATATGCCAGTATAGTTTGACATTGATACAAATTACCATCCTTCTCAGTAGCATCTCAAAACACCAAAAGCCATCTACATCATCCTCATATAGAACAACAAAAGGGGAAACCAGATCGCTCATACCTACAATCAATTTGTACCATTTAGGCAGTTTAAATAATTAAAGCAAAATGATGCAATACTCCATTGAAATGCAGATCTTGACAGTATCTAGGGGACGGATCAACCCATGCATAAAATGGAAATATATCTGACAAACCTTCATGGAAGCCGCCGCTTGAACCCCACGGAGCCGCTCGTCGCCAGCCCCTCCAGAATCGCCAGATCCAGCCGCCTCCACTCCATTCTCGGTGTCGGGCCTCGAGAGCTCCTCCCCTCGTCCTCCTACATTGACCCGAGCCGCCATGGACGGCCGCTGCGTTCGTGTTGACTGCGGGCGAACGCGCGCGTCTGACGCATATGGACCTGCCTCCGTGCCTCCCCTCCTGCTCCTCCTCTCGTCCGCCATGTGCTCGCTGCCGTCGTCCTGCTCCCGATCGAATAGGGAGCGCCACCGCTCGATCTGCAGCGCAAAAAGAATATCGAACAGTTTTTTCTTAACTCAAATAGGGAGCGCGGAGGCCTGGGCCTCGGCGTCGGCGAACTACATGTGGAGGACTCAAACGACACGGGGAGGAGGGCGCGGTGGACGATGCGGGCCGGCGGCGGGGAGGCGGCGGATCTAGATGGGGGTGCGAGGTGCGGTCGCTTGACTCGGGGGTAGTTTTTTTGTCAAGCGTGTCCACGCGACGGTAAACCCCGAGTGAATCCGTGTTTTCATGATCACATGATAAATAGTACCACCTCGGATGTAGAAAATATAATATAGGTGAAAAAAACTGAAAGCGTAAATTTACAGGAAAAAGCGTATTGTGATGGTGAACCTAACAAAGTCAATCCGTGCTTTATTATTAGGGTTAGATAGTTGTTCTTTGATAGGTTGTATTTCCTTGTTGCAATACATGCTTAATTCTCCTCATGCTTATAATCAAAATAAGGCTTTTACGAAGCATATTGTTGGTGCTATGATGAAATCTTTTGAAGAAAAACTTGAGTTGGAAGTTTCAATCCCTAGAAAGCTTTATGATGATTACCTACTATTAAAATCAAGATTAAAGATTATGAGTGTAATGCTTTCTATTATTTGTGTGCTAGCGTTCAACAATTCCAAAAACTCTATGTGATGTGTTAGGTTTCATAAACTTGATGATTGTTCTTTAAATTTGCATCTAGCGGATTCCACTATTAAAAAACTTATGGGAATGTTTAATCATGTTATTATTTTTGAAAATAGGAATTATGTACCTGTAGATTTTATTGTTCTTGATATAGATTGCAATCCAACATGCCCTATTATTCTTGGTAGACCTTTCCTTAGAACGATTGGTGCAATTATTGATATGAAAGAAGGAAACATTAGATTTCAATTTCCATTAAGGAAGGGCATGGAACACTTTCCAAGAAATAAATGTAAGTTACCATATGAATCTATTATGAGGGCTAATTATGGGATGAATACCAAAGATGACAATACCTAGATCGTTGCTTTATGCCTAGCTAGGGGCGTTAAACAATATCACTTGTTGGGAGGCAACCCAATTTTATTTTGGTTTTTACTTTTTTGTTCATGTTTTTGAATATATATATATATATATATATATATATATATATTAGTGGGTTAGAGAAGTTTTTATGATTTTTATTAGTGTTTGTGCCAAGTAAGACCTTTGGGATGATTTGGAAGATAGTAGATTGGTTTTGTTGAAAAATAGAAACTTTTGCGCCTAGTGCCAGAATTCTTTGTGATTACTAGAACGTGATAAATTCTTGAATTTTTACACAATTCTGATATACAAATTTCCCACGTTGTCCTAATTTTTCAGAATTTTTAGAAATATAGAGGTTTTCGCTTTAATTCGCATCTTTACAGACTGTCCTGTTTTAGTTAAATTATGTTTTCTTGTGTTGTTTGCTTATTTTGATGAATCTATGGGTAGTATCGGGGGATGAACCATGGAAAAGTTGGAATACAGTAGATATAACACAAATATAAAATAAGAATGAGTTCACAACAGTACCTAAAAGTAAGGTTTGGATTTGTTTTACTAACGAGTCTCACGAGTTTTCTGTTGAGTTTTGTGTTGTGAAGTTTTCAAGTTTTGGGTAAAGATTTGATGGACTATGGAATAAGGAGTGGAAAGAGCCTAAGATTGGGGATGCTCAAGGCACCCCAAGGTAATATTCAAGTACAACCAAACATCTAAGCTTGGGGATGCCTCGGATGGCATCCCCTCTATTGTCTTCAATCCATCGGTAAATGTACTTGAGGCTATATTTTTATTCACCACATGATATGTGTTTTGCGTGGAGCGTCTTGTATGATTTGAGTCTTTGCTTTTTAGTTTGCCAGAATCATCCTTGCTGAATACACCTTTTTGAGAGGGACACACATTAATCATGAATTTATTAAAATACTCTATGTGCTTCACTTATATCTTTTGATCTAGGTAGTTGCTCTAGTGCTTCACTTATATATTTTTGAGCACGACGGTGATATTATTTTGAAGAAATTATTGAACTCTGATGATTCATTTATATTATTTGACAGTCTCTCTAAACAGCATGGTAATTTTATTGGGTTATTAATTTAGTCTTAATATGATGGGCATCCAAGGGGGATATAATAAAAACTTTCATAAAGAGCATTGAATATATGAGAAATTTGATTCCTTGCAATTGTTTTGAGATATGAAGATGGTGATATTAGAGTCAAGCTAGTAGTAAATTGTGTAATTAAAAATATATTTGTGTTAAGGTTTGTGATTCCCGTAGCATGCACATATGGTCTTCTAGTTATGTGATGAAGTTGGAGCGCAATTTATTCTTGATCGTCTTCCTTTGTGTGAAAGTCAGGAGCGCACGATGGTTAACTCCTACCAACCTCTCCCGTAGGAGTATGCGTAGTAGTACTTTGCTTCAAGGGCTAATAAACTTTTTGCAATAAGTATGTGAGTTCTTTATGACTAATATTGAGTCCATGGATTATATGCACTCTCACCCTTCCACCTTTGCTAGCCGCTCTAGTACCACGCAACTTTCGTCGGTGTATCAAGCCTACCTTATACCCTTCCTCAAAATAGCCACCATACCTACCTATTATGGCATTTTCATACCCATTCCGAGATATATTGCCATGTAACACCATCATCATCATCATATACATGACTTGAGCATTCATTGTCATATTGCTTTGCATGATCATAAGATAGCTAGCACGATATTTTCATGGCTTCTCCTTTTTTGATATCTTTGCTATGCTAGATCATTCCACATCCTAGTAGAGTTATCATGTATTAGTTTTATCGAGTTGTAAGTAAATAAAAGTGTGATGATCATCATTATTAGAACATTGTCCCATGTGAGGTTATAAAAAATAGAGAGAGGCCAAAGGAGTCTCCCAAAAAAGAAGGAAAAAAATAAATAAGAAAAAATGAGAAAAAATGAGAGAAAAAGAGAGAAGGGGAAATGTTACTATCCTTTTCCACACTTGTGCTTCAAAGTAGCACCATGTTCTTCATGATAGAGAGTCTCCTATTTTGACACTTTCATATATTTCTAGTGGGAATTTTTCGTTATAGAACTTGGCTTGTATATTCCAACAATGAGCTTCCTCAAATTGCCCTAGATCTTCATGAGCAAGCAAGTTGGATGCACACTCACTTAGTTTTCTTTCGAGCTTTCATACACTTATAGCTCTAGTGCATCCGTTACATGGCGATCCCTACTCGCTCACATTGATATCAATTGATGGACATCTCCATAGTTCATTAATTTTCCTAGTTGACGTGAGACTTTCTCCCTTCTTTTGTCTACTACCACCTTCTATTCCACCAATAGTGCTATGCCCATGGCTCACGCTCATGTATTGCATGAAGAGTTGAAAAAGCTGAAGCGCGAAGTATGAAACAATTGCTTGACTGACACCGGGGTGGTACATGATTTATACCTTGTGTTAAGAAGAGGGAGCATAACAAGACTATATGATTTTGTAGGGATAACTTTCTTTAGCCATGTTATTTTTGAAGTTTCATGATTTTGCTTTCTAGTATGCTTGAAGTATTATTGTTTTTATGTCAATGAACTTTTTTTGAATCATATGGATCTGAAAATTCATGCCAAGATAAGAAGAAATACATTGCTAAATATGTTAGGTAGCATTCCACATCAAAAATTCTGTTTTATCATTTACCTACACGAGGACGAGCAGGAATTAAGCTTCGGGATGCTTCATACGTCTCCAACGTATCTATAATTTTTTATTGTTCCATGCTATTATATTATCAACTTTGGATGTTTTATATGCATTAATATGCTATTTTATATTATTTTTTGGACTAACTTATTAACCCAGTGCCCAGTGACAGTTTCTGTTTTTTCCTTGTTTTTGGCTTTCAAAGAAAAGGAATATCAAACGGAGTCCAAACGAAATAAAACTTTATGATGATTTTTCTTGGACTAGACGACACCTACAAGACTTGGAGAGGGGGTCAGAAGAGCCACGAGGAGGCGACAAGCCGTAGGGGCGCGCCCTAGGGGGGGCCCGTGGGCTTGTGGGCCCATCGAGACTCCCCTAAACCGCCTCTAAGTCATATAAATCCTCAAATATTCCAGAAACCCTAGAGGCATCGCCAAAAATAATTTTCCAGCATCGCATGTCTCTGACCTCGTGAGATCCCATCTTGGGGCCTTTTTCGGTACTCCGCCGGAGGGGGATTCGATCATGGAGTGCTTCTACATCAACCTTGTTGCCACTCCGATGAGGTGTGAGTAGTTTACCTTAGACCTATGGGTCCATAGCTAGTTGCTAGATGGCTTCTTCTCTCTCTTTGATCTTCAATACAATGTTCTCCTCGATGTTCTTGGAGATCTATTCGATGTTGTCTTCTTTTGTGGTGTGTTTGTTGAGATCCGATGAATTGTGGATTTATGATTAGATTATCTATGAATATTATTTGAGTCTTCTTTGAATTCTTATATGCATGATTTGATAGCTTTGCATTTCTCTTCGATCTATCGATTTGGTTTGGCCAACTAGATTGGCTTTTCTTGCAATGGGAGAGGTGCTTTGTGATGGGTTCAATCTTGCGGTGTCTCAGCCAGTGACAAAAGGGGTAGCAAGGCATGTATTGTATTGTTGCCATTAAGGATAAAAAGATGGGGTTTATATCATATTGCATGAGTTTATCCCTATACATCATGTCATCTTGCTTAAGGCGTTACTCTATTTTTATAACTCAATACTCTAGATGCATGCTAGATAGCGGTCGATGAGTGGAGTAATAGTAGTATATGCAGGCAGGAGTCGGTCTACTTGTCTCGGACGTGATGCCTATATTCATGATCATTGCCTTGGATGTCGTCATAACTTTGCGCTTTTCTGTCAGTTACTCAACAGTAATTTGTTCACCCACCGTATGCTTTCTTTGAGAGAGAAGCCTATAATGAAACCTATGGCCCCCGGGGTCTATTTTCCATTATATTTATTCAGATATATAAAATCAAAAACACAAAAATACCTCGCTGAGTTTTATCTACTTTTATTTGTTTTATATCTCTCTGTTAGATCTCACTATTGCAAGTGACCATGAAGAGATTGACAACCCCTTTTTCGCGTTGTGTGCAAGTGTTTGTTAGTTTGTGCACGTGCATAGATTGGAGACTTGCTTGTGCCTCCTACTGGATTGATACCTTGGTTCTTAACTAAGGGAAATACTTATCTACTACTTGCTGCATCACCCTTTCCTCTTCAAGGGAAAAATCAACGTAAGCTCAAGAAGTAGCAGGGCCCCCCTAGGTCCCGCCCCTACGGCTTGTCGTCTCCTCTTGGGTCCCTTGGCCCCCACTCCAAGTCTCATAGGTGTCTTCTGGTCCAAGAAAAATCATAGTTTTATTCCGTTTGGACTCCGTTTGATATTCCTTTTCTGCGAAAGCCAAAAACAAGGGAAAAACAGAAACAAGCAACATGCACTAGTTAATAGGTTAGTCCAAAAAATGATATAAAATAGCATATTAATGCATATTAACATCCAAGGTTGATAATATAATAGCATGGAGAAATAAAAAATTCTAGATACGTTGGAGACGTATCAGGCACCTCCGCATTCAAGACACGTATGGCTTGGTGACGCCTTCACCTCCTCGATCCAGCGAGCAAGGATGAAGAAGTAGCTCGAGTTCCCGGCAGCACGGCGGCGTGGTGGCTGTGATGGTGGAGTGATGCGCTTGAAGCTACATCGGTATTTCCCCAAAGAGGAAGGGATGATGCAGCACAGCGGCGGTAGGTATTTCCCTAAGTTATGAGACCAAGGTTATCGAACCAATAGGATAACCAAGCAACACAACGTAAACAACACTTGCACACAAATAACAAATACTCGCAACCCGACGTGTAAAAGGGGTTGTCAATTCCTTTCGGGTACGGCGCCTGACGATAGGCAAAATGGACGTGAGAGAGTTGTAATATTAATAGATCGATCGCCAAATAAAATAAATTGCAGCAAGGTATTTTTGTATTTTTGGTTTAATTGATCTGAATAAAAAGAGCAAATAAAATAGATTGCAAAGGCAAATAATATGAGAAAGAGACCCGGGGGCCGTAGGTTTCACTAGTGGCTTCTCTCGAGAAAATAGCAAACGGTGGGAAAACAATTACTGTTGGGCAATTGATAGAACTTCAAATAATCATGACGATATCTAGGCAATGAACATTATATATGCACCACGTCCAAGATTAGTAGGCCGACTCCTGCCTGCATCTACTACTATTACTCCACACATCGACTGCTATCCAGCACGCATCTAGTGTATTAAGTTCATGAAAAAACGGAGTAATGCAATAAGAACGATGACATGATGTAGACAAGATCTATCTATGTAGAGATAGACCCCATCGTTTTATCCTTAGTAGCAATGATACATACGTGTCGGTTCCCCTTCTGTCACTGCGATCAAGCACCGTAAGATCGAACCCACTACAAAGCACCTCTTCCCATTGCAATACAAATAGATAAAGTTGGCCAAACAAAACCCAAATATCTAAGAATAAATATGAGGCTATAAGCAATCATGCATATAAGAGATCAAAGAAACTCAAATACCTTTCATGGATATAAAAAGATAGATCGGATCATAAACTCAAAGTTCATCGGATCCCAACAAACACACCGCAAAACAGTTACATCATATGGATCTCCAAGAGACCACTGTATTGAGAATCAAACGACAGAGAGGAAGCCATCTAGCTACTAACTACGAACCCGAAGGTCTACAAAGAACTACTCACGCATCATTGGAGAGGCACCAATGGAAGTGGTGAACCCCTCCGTGACAGTGTCTAGATTGGATCTGGTGTTTTCTGGACTCTGCGGCGGCTGGAATTGATTTTCGTTGACTCCCCTAGGGTTTCTGGAATATTGGGGTATTTATAGAGCAAAGAGGCGGTCTGGGGGCACCCGAGGTGGGCAAAACCCACCAGGGCGCGCCTGGGCCTCCTGGCGCGCCCTGGTGGGTTGTGCTCCCCTCGGAGCACCCCCAGGCGCTGCCTTGACCCATTTGGTGTCTTCTGGTCCATCAAAAACCTACATAAAGTTTTGTTGCATTTGTCCGTTTGGTATTGATTTCCTGCGATGTAGAAAACATGCAGAAAACAACAACTGGCACTTGGCACTATGTCAATAGGTTAGTACCAAAAAATGATATAAAATGACTATAAAATGATTATAAAACATCCAAGATTGATAATATAACAGCATGGAACAATCAAAAATTATAGATACGTTGGAGACGTATCAGCATCCCCAAGCTTAACTCCTACTCGTCCTCGAGTAGGTAAGTGATAAAAATAGAATTTTTTATGTGGAATGCTACCTAACATGTCATACATATTATTTCTTTATAGCATGGACATTTGGACTTTTATATGGTTCAAATAAATAGTCTAGTTTTGAAAAGATAACTTCAATACTCAAGCATATCAACAAGCAACCATGTCTTTCAAAATATCAATGCTAAATTAAGTTATCCCTAGACCATCATGCTCAATCATTGATCCATTCATGAAACACACTCGAATATTAGCTACACCCAATACTCACTCACGATCACAGTGCCCCTTAGTTGGTGCTTTATAAGAGAAGATGCCCTTAGTTGGTGCTTTATAAGAGAAGATGGAGACTCAAATTCAAAAATAAAAATTGCATAAAGTAAAATAAAGGTCCTTCGCAGAGGGAAGTATGGATTTGTAGAGGTGCCAGAGCTTAAAGCGAAAAACTTAGAGATAAAAACATTTTGGGAGGTGTGCCTTTCCCACCAACGAAAATGACTTAGAGCTCCCAACACTTTCCATGATAGATACATCATAGGCGGTTCCCAAACAGAAAATAAAATTTATTCCTTTTTCCACCATACTTTCACTTTCCATGGCTAACCGTATCCACGGGTGCCCTCCATACCAGCACTTTCCAAGGAATTTATTATTTGACAACATAAAGTAAATTCATTTTTCATTTCGGGACTAGGCATCCCTAATACCTTTGTCGTACTCTCGTGCAATGACAAGTGAATAAACACTCATCGTGAGAATAACACATCTAGCATGGAAAATATCGGCCACCCCTCACCGCTCCGCGAGCGGTACGAACACACAAAAGAGAAGTTTATTTTGAAAATTAGAGATGGCACATACAAATTTGCTTAGAACGACACGGAAATACCGCATATAGGTAGGTATAGTGGACTCATGTGGCAAAACTGGTTTAAAGGTTTTTGGATGCACAAGTAAAGATCATACTTAGTGCAAAATGAAGGCTAGCAAAAGATTGAGAAGCGACCAACCAAGAAACGAATAATCTCGTAAGAAAGCATTAAGCATAAGTAACACCGAATAATGCAGCACAAGTAGGATATAATTTCATTGCATAATTATTGACTTTCATTCTTGCATAGGGAATCACAAACCTTAACACCAACATTCTTACTAAAGCATAATTACTCATCAACATGACTCACATATCACATCATCATATCTCAAAACTATTACAAGGAATCAAGTTTATTTTGTCCAATGATCTTCATGAAAGTTTTATTATATACTTCTTGGATATCTATCACTTTGGAACTAATTTTCATGTGTTGCTTTTGATAAGCTCAAACAAATATAAGTGAAGATCATGAGCATAATTTTTCTTTCTCTCAAAATAATCTAAGTGAAGCAAGAGAGAATTTCTTGAAAATTTTACTAACTCTCAAATAAATCTAAGTGAAGAAAGAGAGCATTTCTTCAAAAATTATAAAGCACACCGTGCTCAAAAAGATATAAGTGAAGTACTAGAGCAAATCCATAGCTCATAAAAATTTAAGCGAAGCATATAGAGCAATTCTAACAAGTCATGGCATAATTTTGGCTCTCTCTCTCTCAAATAGGTGTGTCTAGTAAGGATTCAAGACTTAAAACACAAAATAAAACAAGCAAAGACTCACATCATACAAGACGCTCCAAGCAAAAATCATAGTATGTGACGAATAAAAATATAGCTTCGAGTAAAATACCGATAGTCGTTAGAAGAAAGAGGGGATGCCACTCAGGGAATCCCCAAGATTAGTTGCTTGCTCTCTTTTGGATAATAGCTTGGGATGCCGGGGCATCGCCAAGCTTAAGCTCTTCTTACTCCTTATTCCTTCATCCATCGTAAGATAACCCAAAACTTGAAAACTTCAATCACATAAAACTCAACAAAACCTTCGTGAGATCCGTTAGTATAAGAAAGCAAATCACTACTATAAGTGATGTATCAAACCAATTAATATTTTATTCTTGCATTATATCTACTGTATTCCAACTTTTCTATGGCAAAAACTCATCAAAGAAAACCATAGAGCCATCAAAACAAGCACACAATGCAAAGAAAACAGAATCTGTCAAAAAGTAGAACTGTCTGTAGCAATCTGAATATTTCGAATACTTCTATAACTCCAAAAATTCTAAAACGTTAGGACGACCTGAGAAATTTGTATATTAATATTCTTCAAAAAGAATCAACTCAAAAGCACTCTTCTGATAAAAATGAAAAAATAATTTCGTGAGCGCAAAAGTTTCTGTTTTTCAGCAAGATCAAATCTACTATCACCCAACGTAATCCTAAAGGCTTTTCTTGGCACAAACACTAATTGAAACACAATCATAAAAGTAGCATAATTGTGCTAACACTCAAGAACAGAAAGAAAAAAGAAAAAGTAAATTTTATTCATTGGGTTGCCTCCCAACAAGCGCTATTGTTTCACGCCCCTAGCTAGGCATAAAGCAAGGATCTAAGTTTTGTCATCTTTGGTTCGAGATCCATAAGATGCCATCATGATTGATTCATATGGAGGCCTAATTTTTTTCTAGGGAAGTGTTCCATACCTTTCCTTAATGAAAATTGGAATTTAATATTGCCTTCTTTCATATCAATCACGGCACGAATAGTGCGTGCAAATCTCCATTCTTAGCTTTGCCACCGTGCAAATCTCAAACACCCTCCCCCACAAGGGGGGGGGATAGAGATGCCTATAACTCTTGTACATGAGATGTAACTGTGTACCATACCATATATGAAAAAACAGTAGGAGCCTCCTACTGTCTAATTCCTCAAAAAAATAGTGCGTAAAAATGGTCTACCAAGAATAATTGGACAAGACGGATTACAATCAATATCAAGAACAATAAAATCTATGGGCACATAATTCCTATTTGCAAGAATAAGAACATCATTAATTCTTCCCATAGGCTTTTTAATAGTGGAATCCGCCAAGTGCAAATTTAAAGAGCATTCTTCAATATCGGTAAGACCAAGCACATCACATAAAGATTTCGGAATTGTAGAAACACTAGCACCCAAGTCACATAAAGCAAAACACTCATAATTTTTAATCTTGACTTTGATAGTAGGTTCCCACTCATCATGTAATTTTCTAGGAATTGAAACTTCTAATTCCAACTTTCTGCAAAATCTTTCATCATAGCATCAACAATATGTTTAGTAAAAGCTTTATTTTGTTCATAAGCATGGGGTGAATTTTATCATGGATTGTAACAAAGAAATACAATCAATCAAAGAGCAACTATCATAATTAAAGTCTTTGTAATCCAAAATAGTGGGCACATCACTATTTAAAGTCTTGACCTCTTCAAACCCACTTTTATCAAATTTTTCGACAAGATTTTCACCCTCCAAATTATCGGGACGCCTTCTAACTAAAGTTGAATCTTCTCCAGTCCCTTTTTCATCAATCTTAATTTTACTAAACAAGGAATCAATAGAAGAAACACCAATCATTTTAAGATCTTCATCATTTTTATGAAAGCAATCCCTAGAAAACGCCTTTTCTAAAAATTCTCTTCTAGCTCTAAGCATAGAGGTTCTTTTCTTACTTTCATCCATAGAAAAATGAAGAGCTTTAATTGATTCCTCAACTTTAGGCACAAAAATTTTCATCTTGAGATTTTCCGCATCATGAGCAATTCTATCAACACTTCTAGACAAATCATCAATCTTATTCTATTTTTCTTCTATGGTAGTGTTGAAAACTTTTTGCGCATTGATAAATTCTTTAATATTATTCTCAAGATCAGAGGTGTTCCTATTATTATTGTAAGATTGATTTCCATAGGAATTACCATAATTATTAGAGGAATTACTAGGAAAAGGCCTAGGATTAAAATTACCTCTATAAGCATTGTTATTGAGATTGTTTCGAGAGATAAAATTCACATATATGGCATCACTTTTTGCTCAATCAAAGTAGACAAAGGCATATCATTGAAATCAATAGGAGCACTTTTACTAGCAACCAATTTCACAAGAGCATCAACTCTTTCACTCAAAGAAGAAATTTCTTCAATCGAATTAACTTTTTTATGTTGGGGAACGTTGCAGAAAATTAAATTTTTTCCTACGGTTTCACCAAGATCCATCTATGAGTTCATCTAAGCAACGAGTCATGGGAGAGAGTTTGCATCTACATACCACTTGTAGATCGCGTGCGGAAGCTTTCAAAGGGATGGTGATGATGGAGTCATACTCGACGTGATTCAGATCACCGATGTCCAAGTGCTGAACGGATAGCACCTCCACGTTCAACACACGTACGGGACGGGAGACGTCTCCTCCTTCTTGATCCAGCAAGGGGGAAGGAGAGGTTGATGATGATCCAGCAGCACGACGGTGTGGTGGTGGATGCAGCAGAACTCCAGCAGGGCTTCGCCAAGCGGCTGCAGGAGGAGGACGAGGTGTAGCAGGGGAGGGAGGCGCCAAGCACAGGGTGCGTCTGCCCTCCCCCTGCCCTCCTTTATATAGGCCCCCAAGGGGGGGCGCCGGCCCTGGGAGATTGGATCTCCCAAGGGGGCGGCGGCCAAGGGGGGAGGAGTGCCCCCCAAGGCATGTGGTGCGCCCCCCACCCTAGGGTTTCAACCCTAGGCGCAGGGGGTGGGCCTAGGGGGGCGCACAGGCCCACTATGGGCTGGCTCCCCTCCCACGTCAGCCCATGGGGCCCTCCAGGATGGGTGGCCCCACCCGGTGGACCCCCGGGACCCTTCCGGTGGTCCCTGTACAATACCGGGTGACCCCGAAACTTTCCCGATGGCCGAAATACCACTTCCTATATATTATCCTTTACCTCCGGACCATTCCAAAACTCCTCGTGACGTCCAGGATCTCATCCGGGACTCCGAACAACATTCGGTATGCTGCATACTCATATTCATACAACCCTAGCGTCATCGAACCTTAAGTGTGTAGACCCTACGGGTTCGGGAGACACGTAGACATGACCGAGACGACTCTCGGGCAATAACCAACAGCGGGATCTGGGTACCCATGTTGGCTCCCACATGCTCCTCGATGATTTCATCGGTTGAACCACGATGTCGAGGATTCGATCAAATCCCGTATACAATTCCCTTTGTCAATCGGTACGTTACTTGCCCGAGACTCGATCGTCGGTATCCCAATACCTTGTTCAGTCTCGTTACCGACAAGTCACTTTAATCATACCGTAATGCATGATCCCGTGGCCAACACCTTGGTCACCTTGAGCTCATTATGATGATGCATCACCGAGTGGGCCCAGAGATACCTCTCCGTCATACGGAGTGACAAATCCCAGTCTCGATCCGTGTCAACCCAACAGATACTTTCGGAGATACCTGTAGTGCACCTTTATAGTCACCCAGTTACGTTGTGACGTTTGATACACCCAAAGCACTCCTACGGTATCCGGGAGTTACACGATCTCATGGTCGAAGGAAGAGATACTTGACATTGGAAAAGCTCTAGCAAACGAACTACACGATCTTTATGCTATGCTTATGATTGGATCTTGTCCATCACATCATTCTCCTAATGATGTGATCCCGTTATCAATGACATCCAATGTCCATAGCCAGGAAACCATGACTATCTGTTGATCACAACGAGCTAGTCAACTAGAGGCTCACTAGGGATATATTGTGGTCTATGTATTCACACGTGTATTACGATTTCCGGATAATACAGTTATAGCATGAATAAAAGACAATTATCATGAACAATGAAATATAATAATACTTTTATTATTGCCTCTAGGGCATATTTCCAACAGTCTCCCACTTGCACTAGAGTCACCAATCTAGTTACATTGTGATGAATCGAACACCCATAGAGTTCTGGTGTTGATCATGTTTTGCTCGCGAGAGAGGTTTAGTCAACGGATCTGTGACATTCAGATCCATGTGTACTTTGCAAATATCTATGTCTCCATCTTGAACATTTTCATGGATGGAGTTGAAACGACGCTTGATGTGCCTGGTCTTCTTGTGAAACCTGGGCTCCTTGGCAAGGGTAATAGCTCCAGTGTTGTCACAGAAGAGTTTGATCGGCCCCGACGCATTGGGTATGACTCCTAGGTCAGTGATGAACTCCTTCACCCAAATCGCTTCAAGCGCTGCCTCCGAGGCTGCCATGTACTCCGCTTCACACGTAGACCCCGCCACGACGCTTTGCTTGCAGCTGCACCAGCTTACTGCTCCACCATTCAACATATACACGTATCCGGTTTGTGACTTAGAGTCATCCAGATCTGAGTCGAAGCTGGCGTCGACGTAACCCTTTACGACGAGCTCTTCGTCTCCTCCATAAACGAGAAACATGTCCTTTGTCCTTTTCAGGTACTTCAGGATATTCTTGACCGCTGTCCAGTGTTCATTGCCGGGATTACTTTGGTATCTTGCTACCAAACTTACGGCAAGGTTTACATCGGGTCTGGTACACAACATGGCATACATAATAGATCCTATGGCTGAAGCATAGGGGATGACACTCATCTCTTCTTTATCTTTTGTCGTGGTCGGTGACTGAGCCGAGCTCAATCTCACACCTTGTAACATAGGCAAGAACCCTTTCTTGGACTGATCCATTTTGAACCTTTTCAAAATCTTATCAAGGTATGTGCTTTGTGAAAGACCTATGAGGCGTCTCGATCTATCTCTATAGATCTTGATGCCTAATATATAAGCAGCTTCTCCAAGGTCCTTCATTGAAAAACACTTATTCAAGTAGGCCTTAATGCTGTCCAGAAGTTCTATATCATTTCCCATCAAGAGTATGTCATCTACATATAATATGAGAAATGCTACAGAGCTCCCACTCACTTTCTTGTAAACGCAGGCTTCTCCATAAGTCTGCATAAACCCAAACGCTTTGATCATCTCATCAAAGCGAATGTTCCAACTCCGAGATGCTTGCACCAGTCCATAAATGGATCGCTGGAGCTTGCATACTTTTTTAGCATTCGTAGGATCAACAAAACCTTCCGGCTGCATCATATACAGCTCTTCCTTAAGATGTCCGTTAAGGAATGCCGTTTTGACGTCCATCTGCCATATCTCATAATCATAGTATGCAGCAATTGCTAACATGATTCGGATGGACTTCAGCTTCGCTACGGGAGAGATGTCTCGTCGTAGTCAATCCCTTGAACTTGTCGGTAACCCTTAGCGACAAGTCGAGCTTTATAGATGGTAACATTACCATCCGCGTCCGTCTTCTTCTTAAAAAACCCATTTGTTTTCTATTGCTCGCCGATCATCGGGCAAGTCTGTCAAAGTCCATACTTTGTTTTCATACATGGATTCTATCTCGGATATCATGGCTTCAAGCCATTTGTTGGAATCTGGGCCCGCCATCGCTTCTTCATAGTTCGAAGGTTCACCGTTGTCTAACAACATGATTTCCAGGACAGGGTTGCCATACCACTCTGGTGCGGAACGTGTCCTTGTGGACCTACGAAGTTCAGTAGTAACTTGATCCGAAGTACCTTGATCATTATCATTGTTTTCCTCTTCAGTTGGTGTGGGCATCACAGGAACGGTTTCCTGCGCTGCACCACTTCCCCGTTCGAGAGGTAGTACTTCATCGAGTTCTACTTTCCTCCCACTTACTTCTTTCGAGAGAAACTCTTTTTCTAGAAAGCATCCGTTCTTGGCAACAAAGATCTTGCCCTCGGATCTTAAGTATAAGGTATACCCGACAGTTTCCTTAGGGTATCCTATGAAGACGCATTTTTCCGACTTGGGTTCGAGCTTTTCAGGTTGAAGTTTCTTGACATAAGCATCGCATCCCCAAACTTTTAGAAACGACAGCTTAGGTTTCTTCCCAAACCATAATTCATACGGTGTCGTCTCAACGGATTTAGACGGTGCCCTATTTAAAGTGAATGTAGCTGTCTCTAGAGCGTATCCCCAAAATGATAGCGGTAAATCAGTAAGAGACATCATAGACCGCACCATATCCAATAGAGTGCGATTACGACGTTCGGACACACCGTTACGCTGAGGTGTTCCAGGCGGCGTGAGTTGTGAAACGATTCCACATTTCCTTAAGTGTGTACCAAATTCGTGACTTAAGTATTCTCCTCCACGATCTGATCGTAGGAACTTTATCTTTCGGTCACGTTGATTCTCTACCTCACTCTGAAATTCCTTGAACTTTTCAAAGGTCTCAGACTTGTGTTTCATTAAGTAGACATACCCATATCTACTTAAGTCATCAGTGAGAGTGAGAACATAACGATATCCTCCGCGAGCCTCAACACTCATTGGACCGCACACATCGTTATGTATGATTTCCAACAAGTTGGTTGCTCGCTCCATTGTTCCGGAGAACGGAGTCTTGGTCATTTTGCCCATGAGGCATGGTTCGCATGTGTCAAACGATTCATAATCAAGAGACTCTAAAAGTCCATCAGCATGGAGCTTCTTCATGCGCTTGACACCAATGTGACCAAGGCGGCAGTGCCACAAGTATGTGGGACTATCGTTATCAACTTTACATCTTTTGGCATCCACACTATGAACATGTGTAATATTACGCTCGAGATTCATTAAGAATAAACCATTGACCGTCGGAGCATGACCATAAAACATATCTCTCATATAAATAGAACAACCATTATTCTCGGATTTAAATGAGTAGCCATCTCGTATTAAACGAGATCCTGATACAATGTTCATGCTCAAACTTGGCACTAAATAACAATTATTAAGGTTCAAAACTAATCCCGCAGGTAAATGTAGAGGCAGTGTGCCGACGGCGATCACATCGACTCTGGAACCATTCCCGACGCGCATCGTCACCTCGTCCTTCGCCAGTCTCCGTTTATTCCGCAACTCCTGCTGTGAGTTACAAATATGAGCAACGGCACCAGTATCAAATACCCAGGAGTTACTACGAGTACTGGTAAGGTACACATCAATTACATGTATATCGAATATACCTTTGGTGTTGCCGGCCTTCTTATCCGCTAAGTATTTGGGGCAGTTCCGCTTCCAGTGACCCTTCCCCTTGCAATAAAAGCACTCAGTCTCAGGCTTGGGTCCATTCTTTGACTTCTTCCCGGTAACTGGCTTACCGGGCGCGGCAACATCCTTGCCGTCCTTCTTGAAGTTCTTCTTGCCCTTGCCCTTCTTGAACTTAGTGGTCTTATTGACCATCAACACTTGATGTTCTTTCTTGATTTCAGCCTCTGCTGGCTTCAGCATTGAGAACACTTCAGGAATGGTCTTCACCATCCCCTGCATGTTGTAGTTCATCACAAAGCTCTTGTAGCTTGGTGGGAGCGACTGGAGGATTCTGTCAATGACCGCCTCATCTGGGAGGTTAATGTTCAGCTGGGTCATACGGTTGTGCAACCCAGACATCTTGAGAATGTGCTCACTGACAGAACTGTTTTCCTCCATCTTACAACTATAGAACTTGTCGGAGACATCATACCTCTCGACCCGGGCATGAGCTTGGAAAACTAGTTTCAGCTCTTCGAACATCTCATATGCTCCGTGATGCTCAAAACGCTTTTGGAGCCCCGGTTCTAAGCTGTAAAGCATGCCGCACTGAACGAGGGAGTAATCATCAGCACGAGTTTGCCAAGCATTCATAACGTCTTGGTTCTCTGGGACGGGAGCGTCACCTAGCGGTCCTTCTAGGACATATTGCTTCCTGGCAGCTATGAGGATGATCCTCAGGTTCCGGACCCAGTCCGTATAGTTGCTGCCATCATCTTTCAGCTTGGTTTTCTCTAGGAACGCGTTGAAGTTCATGTTGACATGAGCGTTGGCCATTTGATCTACAAGACATATTTGCAAAGGTTTTAGACTAAGTTCATGATAATTAAGTTCTAATCAAATTATGAACTCCCACTCAGATTAGACATCCCTCTAGTTATCTAAGTGTTACACGATCCAAGTCGACTAGCTCGTGTCCGATCATCACGTGAGACGGACTAGTCATCGTCGGTGAACATCTTCATGTTGATCGTATCTTCCATACGACTCGTGTTCGACCTTTCGGTCTCCGTGTTCCGAGGCCATGTCTGCACATGCTAGGCTCGTCAAGTTAACCCTAAGTGTTTTTGCTGTGTAAAACTATCTTACACCCGTTGTATGCGAACGTAAGGATCTATCACACCCGATCATCACGTGGTGCTTCGAAACGATGAACTGTAGCAATGGTGCACAGTTAGGGGAGAACACTTCTTGAAATTTTTGTAAGGGATCATCTTATTTACTACCGTCGTCCTAAGTAAACAAGATGCATAAACATAATAAACATCTCATGCAATTATATAGTTGTGACATGATATGGCCAATATCATATAGCTCCATTGATCTCCATCTTCGGGGCTCCATGATCATCTTGTCACCGGCTTGACACCATGATCTCCATCATCATGATCTCCATCATCGTGTCTTCATGAAGTTGTCACACCAACGACTACTTCTACTTCTATGGCTAACGCGTTTAGCAATAAAGTAAAGTAGTTTACATGGCGTTCTTCAATGACACGCAGGTCATACAAAAAATAAAGACAACTCCTATGGCTCCTGCCGGTTGTCATACTCATCGACATACAAGTCGTGAATCCTATTACAAGAACATGATCTCATACATCACAATTCATCATTCATCACAACTTCTAGCCATATCACATCACATGATCAATTGCTGCAAAAACAAGTTAGACGTCCTCTAATTGTTGTTGCATCTTTTACGTGGCTGCATTTGGGTTCTAGCAAGAACGTTTTCTTACCTACGAATAACCCCAACGTGATTTTGTCAACTTCTATTTACCCTTCATAAGGGCCCTTTTCATCGAATCCGCTCCAACTAAAGTGGGAGAGACAGACACCCGCCAGCCACCTTATGCAACTAGTGCATGTCAATCGGTGGAACCGGTCTCACGTAAGCGTACGTGTAAGGTTGGTCCAGGCCGCTTCATCCCACAATACCGCTGAAGCAAGAAAAGACTAGTAGAGGCAAGCAAGTTGACAAGATCCACGCCCACAACAAAATTGTGTTCTACTCGTGCATTAGAAAACTACGCATGGACTTAGCTCATGATGCCACTGTTGGGGAACGTTGCAGAAAATTAAAAATTTTCCTACGGTTTCACCAAGATCCATCTATGAGTTCATCTAAGCAACGAGTCATGGGAGAGAGTTTGCATCTACATACCACTTGTAGATCGTGTGCGGAAGCTTTCAAAGGGATGGTGATGATGGAGTCGTACTCGACATGATTCAGATCACCGATGTCCAAGTGCTGAACGGACAGCACCTCCACGTTCAACACACGTACGGGACGGGAGACGTCTCCTCCTTCTTGATCCATCAAGGGGGAAGGAGAGGTTGATGATGATCCAGCAGCATGACGGCGTGGTGGTGGATGCAGCAGAACTCCAGCAGGGCTTCGCCAAGCGGCTGCAGGAGGAGGACGAGGTGTAGCAAGGGAGGGAGGCGCCAAGCACAGGGTGCGGCTGCCCTCCCCCTGCCCTCCTTTATATAGGACCCCAAGGGGGGGCGCCGGCCCTGGGAGATTGGATCTCCCAATGGGGCGGCGGCCAAGGGGGGAGGAGTGCCCCCCAAGGCATGTGGTGCGCCCCCCACCCTAGGGTTTGAACCCTAGGCGCAGGGGGTGGGCCTAGGGGGGCGCACCAGCCCACTATGGGCTGGCTCCCCTCCCACGTCAGCCCATGGGGCCCTCCGGGATGGGTGGCCCCACCCGGTGGACCCCCGGGACCCTTCCGGTGGTCCCGGTACAATACCGGGTGAACCCGAAACTTTCCCGATGGCCGAAATACCACTTCCTATATATTATCCTTTACCTCCGGACCATTCCGAAACTCCTCGTGACGTCCGGGATCTCATCCGGGACTCCGAACAATATTCGGTATGCTGCATACTCATATTCATACAACCCTAGCGTCACCGAACCTTAAGTGTGTAGACCCTACGGGTTCGGGAGACACGTAGACATGACCGAGACGACTCTCGGCCAATAACCAACAGCGGGATCTGGATACCCATGTTGGCTCCCACATGCTCCTCGATGATTTCATTGGTTGAACCACGATGTCGAGGATTCGATCAAATCCCGTATACAATTCTCTTTGTGTCAATCGGTACGTTACTTGCCCGAGACTCGATCGTCGGTATCCCAATACCTTGTTCAGTCTTGTTACCGACAAGTCACTTTACTCGTACCGTAATGCATGATCCCGTGGCTAACACCTTGGTCACCTTGAGCTCATTATGATGATGCATCACCGAGTGGGCCCAGAGATACCTCTCCGTCATACGGAGTGACAAATCCCAGTCTCGATCCGTGTCAACCCAACAGATACTTTCGGAGATACCTGTAGTGCACCTTTATAGTCACCCAGTTACGTTGTGACGTTTGATACACCCAAAGCACTCCTACGGTATCCGGGAGTTACACGATCTCATGGTCGAAGGAAGAGATACTTGACATTGGAAAAGCTCTAGCAAACGAACTACACGATCTTTATGCTATGCTTAGGATTGGGTCTTGTCCATCACATCATTCTCCTAATGATGTGATCCCGTTATCAACGACATCCAATGTCCATAGCCAGGAAACCATGACTATCTGTTGATCACAACGAGCTAGTCAACTAGAGGCTCACTAGGGACATATTGTGGTCTATGTATTCACACGTGTATTACGATTTCCGGATAATACAGTTATAGCATGAATAAAAGACAATTATCATGAACAATGAAATATAATAATACTTTTATTATTGCTTCTAGGGCATATTTCCAACATTTTACTAGTAGGAGCTCTTTCGGTATGCCATTGTGAATAATTTTCCATGATATTATCAAGCAATTTGGTGGCTTCACCCAAAGTAATTTCCATAAAAGTACCACCCGCGGCGGAATCTAAAAGATTACGAGAAACAAAATTCAACCCCGCGTAAAAAATTTGTATGACCATCCAAAGATTTAACCCATGAGTTGGGCAATTCCTTAGCATCATTTTCACCCTTTCCCAAGATTGTGCAACATGCTCATGTTCAAGTTGCTTGAAATTCATGATCTGGGTTCTAAGGGATATAATTGTTGTGGGCGGAAAATAGTTAGTGATAAAAGTATCTTTGCACTTATTCGAAAAATTGATACTATTGCGAGGCAAAGAAGAAAACTAAATTTTTGCAGAATCACGCAAAGAGAATGGAAATAATTTCATCTTAACCACATCATTGTCCACATATTTTTTCTTTTGCATATCGCATAATTCCATGAAGGTATTAAGATGAGACGTGGCATCCTCATTAGGAGTACCGGAAAATTGATCTTTCATGACAAGATTCAGCAAAGCAGTATTAATATCACAAGATTCCGCACTAGTGGTGGGAGGAGCAAGCGGAGTGCCAATAAAATCATTGTTCTTGGTATTTGAGAAATCACACAACTTGGTGTTCTCTTAAGTCATTGTGAATACGCAACAAGATTGCACTCAAAAACAGATCCGGCAAGAAAACGGCAAACAAAAAAGAGGGCGGATAAAACGGCAAATTTTTGTGAAGTGGGGGAGATAAACGAGAGGCAAATGGCAAATAATGTAAATTGCGAGGAGATGAGATTTGTGATTAGGAACCTGGTTTATGTTGAAGATCCTCCCCGGCAACGGCGCTAGAAATTCATTTTGATGTGCTTGAAGCTACGTCGGTATTTCCCCAAAGAGGAAGGGATGATGCAGCACAACGGGGGTATGTATTTCCCTTAGTTATGAGACCAAGGTTATCGAACCAGTAGGAGAACCAAGCAACACAACGTAAACATCAATTGCACACAAATAACAAATACTCGCAACCCGACGTGTAAAAGGGGTTATCAACCCCTTTCGGGTACGGCGCCTGAAGATAGGCAAAACGGACATGAGAGAGTTGTAATATTGATATATCGAACGCCAAATAAAATAAATTGCAGCAAGGTATTTTTGTATTTTTGGTTTAATAGATCTGAATAAAAAGAGCAAGTAAAATAGATTGCAAAGGCAAATAATGTGAGAAAGAGACCCGGGGGCCGTAGGTTTCACTAGTGGCTTCTCTCGAGAAAATAGCAAACAGTGGGAAAACAATTACTGTTGGGCAATTGATAGAACTTCAAATAATCATGACGATATCCAGCCAATGATCATTATATAGGCATTACTTCCAAGATTAGTAGACCGACTCCTGCCTGCATCTACTACTATTACTCCACACATCGACCGCTATCCAGCATGCATCTAGTGTATTAAGTTCAGGGAAAAATGGAGTAATGCAATAGGAACGATGACATGATGTAGACAAGATCTATCTATGTAGAGATAGACCCCATCGTTTTATCCTTAGTAGCAATGATACATACGTGTCGGTTCCCCTTTTGTCACTAGGATCAAGCACCGTAAGATCGAACCCACTACAAAGCACCTCCTCCCATTGCAAGACAAATAGATCAAGTTGGGCAAACAAAAACCAAATATCGGAGAAGAAATACGAGGCTATAAGCAATCATGCATATAAGAGATCAAAGAAACTCAAATAACTTTCATGGATATAAAAAGATAGATATGATCATAAACTCAAAGTTAATCGGATCCCAACAAACACACCGCAAAAAGAGTTACTTCATATGGATGTCCAAGAGACCATCGTATTGAGAATCAAACAAGAGAGAGGAAGCCATCTAGCTACTAACTATGGACCTGAAGGTCTACAAACAACTACTCACGCATCATCAAAGAGCACCAATGGAAGTGGTGAACCCCTCTGTGATGGTGTCTAGATTGGATCTGGTGTTTTCTGGACTCCGCGGCGGCTGGAATTGATTTTCGTTGACTCCCCTAGGGTTTATGGAATATTGGGGTATTTATAGAGCAAAGAGGCGGTCCGGGGGGCACCCGAGGTGGGCACAACCCACCAGGGCGCGCCTGGGCCTCCTGGGTGTCTTCTGGTCCATAAAAAATCTCCGTAAAGTTTCGTTGCATTTGGACTCCGTTTGGTATTAATTTCCTGCGATGTAAAAAACATGCAGAAAACAGCAACTGGTACTTGGCACTATGTCAATAGGTTAGTACCAAAAAATGATATAAAATGACTATAAAATGATTATAAAACATCCAAGATTGATAATATAACTGCATGGAACAATCAAAAATTATAGATACATCGTAGACGTATCATGGAGCAATCTCAGCAGGGCTTCGCCAAGCACTACCTGAACGTGGAGGAGTAACGGGAGGGAGACGGGGCAAGCATGGAAGGGTTGCTGCACCCAACGGCTCCCCACCTTTATATAGGCGTGGAGGGGGCTAGTGGCTTGCCCTCCAAGGCCCTAGGGTCGTTGGCCAAAGGTGAGGAAGGAAATCCCTCCTTTCCTTCCCCACCGATCGCTGTCCCCCCTTTTTAGGGATCCTGATCTTATGCCTTTGGGATATGATACTATTCCTTTTAAGGGAGGATCTTGGTGCGCCTAGACTAGGGTTGTGGGGACTTTCCCAACTACCCACGCTCATGTGGGTCCCCATGCGGGTGGGCCCCACTCTGGAACCTTCTAGAACCTTCTCGGTACAATTCCAAAAAAACTCAAACTTTTTTCGGAATCCCAATAACAACTTTCTATATATGAATCTTTACCTCTGGACCATTCCAGAGCTCCTCGTGATGTACGGGATCTCATCCGGGACTTCGAACAACCTTCTGTCACCAACACAACAACTCAACTATACTTAGATCGTCACCAAACGTGAAGTGTGTAGACCCTGCGGGTTCGAGAACTATGCAGACATGACTGAGACACCTCTACGTTTAATAACCAATAGCGGGACCTGAATGCCCATATTGGCTCCTGCATATTCTAGGAAGATCTTTATCGGTCAAACCATGATATTAAGGATTCAGCTAATCCCGTATGCAGTTCCCTTTATCCATCGGTATGTTACTTGCCCGAGATTCGATCGTCGATATCTCCATACCTAGTTCAATCTCATTGCCGGCAAGTCTCTTTACTCGGTCCGTAATACAAGATCCTGTGACTAGTCACATTGCTTGCAAGCCTTTTGTGATGTTGTATTACCGAGTGGGCCATGAGATACCTCTCCGTCACACGGAGTGACAAATCCCAGTCTTGATCCATGACAACTCAAAAGACACCCTCGGAGATACTTGTAGAGCATCTTTATAGTCACCCACTTATGTTGCGACATTTGATACACACAAGGTACTCCTCCGACGTTAGTGAGTTGCATGATCTCATGGTCATAGGAACAGATACTTGACATGCAGAAAGCGATACCGATAAACTTGATACGATCATATGCTACGCTTATGGTTTGATCTTGTCCATCACATCATTCTCCTAATGATGTGACCCCATTATCAAATGACAACTCATGTCTATGGCTAGGAAACCATAGCCATCTTTGATCAACGAGCTAGTCCGGTAGAGGCTCACTAGGGACATGTTGTTGTCTATGTATCCACACATGTATTTGAGTTTCTAATCAATACAATTACAGCATGGATAATAAATGATTATCATGAACAAGGAAATATAATAATAACCACTTTTTTATTGCCTCTAGGGCATATTTCCAACACTTCCATGTCCATGTCTCCCCCTCTACTTCCTCTACCCCTACCTACCTCCTATACTTCCTCCTTCCATACTTCCTCTCCTCCCACCGCATATCCCGGCGAGTCGTTGTTCCAAAGAAGCCAGCTACCCCACTCGCAAGTGTGTGGGTCGTGTACTCCATTGCCACACTCTTCCACTGAATGACCCATCAAACCACAGAAATAGCAAAACTCTGGCAGCTTGTCATAATGAACAGGATAATTCTTGCGTTCTTTCAAAGTGATTGGAACAAATTAGACCAGAGGTTTATTAACATCCACATAAACTCTTACCCTCAGAGTGCTCGTCGGGTTGATTTTGCCTTCATTAACAATGATCGTGAACGGTGGTTCCCCATCTTGGCTGCAACCTTCTCGGCTAGTTCCTTCTTAGCTGTTAAACCGTCCAGCATAGCTTTGATCCATGCCCAAAGTGGTAGCTTGTTTAGCTTATACTTAGCTACATCAGTAAAACCATCATACTCTTGGATAGTGACATAAGCAGAATTACGAACATCCATGGACCACCTTCCGTGATCCTCTTCCAATCACCCAGGTAATGGCACTGTACCAGGAATAGATTTGGGCCCTTCACATTGAACGTTACACCCTGTGCTGATGCCCATGCGTTCGTCATCTGTCTCAAGAGGGCATCATGACTGAAGGCCTTCATTGTATGAACACGGAAAAGCCCTAACCAACGGACTCCTTTGATCAACTCATCCACTTCCTCGGACAGGTCCAGATCATCCTCCTCCTCTCCATGCAGATGTATCCCCGTGAATTGATCTTCCAGATCCGCTTCTGGTCCGTACGAATCCTAGAACCCCCCCTCTCCCAGGTCAACATCCCTCTCTTCAGAGCCCCTTCTCCCATCTCCTCCATTGCACCAGCCGCACCGACCTCCGCCGACCTGCTGCCCTCCCCCTTCTCTGTCTCCTCATCTTTCTCTTCTCCCGCTACTGCCTCCTTCTCCTTCCTAATCTCCCCCTCTCAACTGTTTTCTTGTGGTAAGTCAACCATGCAAACTGAGATCCGCAAGCCTGAAGATATTGTGATTCCGACCGCCGGAGAAATCCGACCGCCGTGAAGTAATTTCGTGGACTCCGGTCGTAGCCGCCACAGGGTAGGTGGAACCCTAGATCGCCTAGGGGTTTCTCAAGAAATGCAAATATGTACTCCTTCCGTTCCTAAATATAAGTCTTTTTGAGAGATTTCACTACAAACTACATACAGATGTATATAGACATATTATTGAGTGTAGATTCACTCATTTTGCTACGTATGTAGTCCATAGTGGAATGTCTAAAAAGACCTATATTTAGGAACAGAGGGAGTATTTCCAAATGTTTTTTTGGTTACAGGCGGGATTATCTTTTGTACAACTTAGAATTTTTTTTTTCAAAAAAACCAATTCATGGATTCATAGTGAATGCGTACAAGTTTCCACAAAATTAGTTTTGAATTTGTTTGAAACTTTAAAATAAGTTTTTTTATTTTTTCAGAAAAAGAGGCACCAAGATGCCCGAGCACTACAACTTCACGTCCTGGGCTCAGAGCCCAAAGCGGCAAGGACTGTGGGCCGACGTGTGCTGAGAAAGCAACAAGGATTTCGTGGGAAAGACTGGGCCAGGGTCCAGGATGCCAATTGTGGGACGCGTCGAATTCCAACGCCGGCTTTATATAAAAGGTCGCCCTAGGTTCCCCGGTTGATCGATCCAGATCTAGAAGAGGGAAACCACAGGAGAGAAGAAGAATCAAGCCAGGCGAGCAGAGGAGAGGGAAGCCATGGATGTGCGCGAGGGGACGCGGAGGATGAGGGGTGCTTCCATCCCTGCTCCGCTCGAGGGGGATGGCGAGAGCCTGCTGCTGATGTATCTGCCTCAGCCGGCGCCGGCGTCGGCGTCGGCGGCGATGATGCCCACGCCGCCGCCCTCGTTGGAGGACTTCGAAGCTTTAGGAGAAGATGGCAAGCCGTTGTGGCCGTCCAAGGAATTCCTCCGGCAGATGTTGGTGGCCATCGCCCCGACCGGATCGATTCTGCCCACTGTCAAATTAATTACTACGAGTAGCTTTCTTTCTACTCGATCGTACTACGAGTAGCTTTCTTTCTACTCGATCGTTTGCCCATATGTAATAAATTGTGACCATCGATGAGGGCGACTACTTTATTTGTATGCACTGTCTTGTTTTAATCGATGATGGACTGCCTACTGTCTAATAAATTGTTGTTTGTTTTGCAAAGCAAATGTAACGCGTTCAGTATGATCCTAATTCCTTGCTTGTTCCTCTGCATATTGATTGCTCTTGGTGCAGATGAACGTTTCACCTATAGCTACTGGGAACTTGATTATAACCGGCTGAGCCGGCAACTTGCCCGTCTTATTTGATTGCTTTGCTGCTATGCATATCCTCATATCTATCTACCTGCACATCAGTGGGTCAGTTCTTCCAAGGACCCGATGAAAAAGGGGATTGATCAGGATTGGGTGGCAAACGGAAAAAAGATTATATGAGACCAGGTCTCACGGCTAGCAGGTGAGACCCACTCTGATGGATGACACATGACATTCACAAAGCATCTAATCTCTCCCACCCCTCCCTCGATTTTTAGATAGGAATGGGATAGATGCTTTATGATTTGTGAATGTCACGTGTCATCCATCAGGGTGGGTCTTAACTGCTAGCCCGTGAAATCTGGTCTTATAAAATTCTTTTCCGTGGCAAACACCACTTCGTTCCAACCAGCGCATCTTTATCAGGTTGATGTTTCCCGTGCCTGCTTTTATAGTCTCAATAGACTATGATGTGCACTTATATTGGAGGTGTATTTATTTATTTATCTATCTGATATCCGGGGCGAGGCACTCTGTTGGCCATGCACTGGTGGTAGTCCTGTCGAATGTGTTTTTGTTACAAACATTAACACATGGACACCACCGAAAATACCTACGCAATGTCATGTAAGACAACAAGATAATTTCCCCGCACGTTGCAGCGGGAATATAAAGATTAATTGCAGATGAGTTATATATGAAGGGAAATATCTAAATAAAAAGATACTCCCTCCGTCCCATAATGTAAGACGGTTTTTGACTCTAGTGTAGTGTCAAAAAACGTCTTACATTATGAGACGGAGGGAGTACTATTTTTTATATAGAAATATTCGGTACTTGCATTGTGGGAATAAAGAGTATGCATGTACACCGTACAATAGCATCTGCAACAATTTAATCAGGGCATTTCACAACCTTCAAAGAGTAGACAAATTCAATAATGACATGTTGTACTGCATATGTTTGTAAAGGACTTCTTGAGAGATGCAACAATGAAGAAAAAAATTAAAATCTAGTATCATACGGAAAATATATAACAACGCTCCAGCAGTCGAGATACATGTATCATATTTCCCCGGAATGTCAATGTCACTTGAAAAAGTACCATCACCTAGAAGAACATGAAAGTACTGCGGGCGTTTACCTGTACATCAAGGGAAGGATTGTTTCATGACATCCACATGGATAAATAATTTTTATGTAGCTAATACTTAACAAAGGATCAAATTTGAGTTCATTCAAATTGATATATGTGGACTGCTAGAAACAAAAAAGGAAAAATTATAAATAGATCTACACATATGTACAAAACTGATAAATGTGAAAGAAAATAGCGCAGATAAAATATTGATGTTATGGAAGATCTGAAGGTACATACCTAGAATATTGGGAGTTTACTAAAAACAGGGCACTGTGCCACCAAGCTTACGCATGAGGTGAGCATCAATAACCCTAAGAAACAAAGGAAATGAAACCCACAGAGAAGAAATACTCAGATATTGCACTGGCAACAAAGTATGTGTTACTACTACATCCAATTTTGGAGGTTTGTCATTGTATAAACAGTTGGTGAGCGTGCCGGAAAGCTCGAGTGATATTGCTGAAAAGGCAAGAGAAAGAACATCCATCTATTAGAAATGAATCATATATACTTTGTTGGACAAAATGATAAATCATAACCAGGAATCAGAACATTTGAATGTGAAATAGCAATTCACTATAATATTGAACGAAATTGAGATTGAAAAAATTGCTACCTCGAGTCCTTGACTCAACTGAGAGATCTATGTGAACCAAAAAGTTTCATGCAATTTATCCATGTTTAGATAATACAAATATGCAGACTAATTAAGTTGTGTAGTAGCCAGCTCATATATAAACGAAGGTAGAAACTGGAGTGATCAAACATATCTGGATTGATGTGCAAAGGCTATGGTGACTTACATGCTTGTACTCAATCATCATGAAGTGGATTGGTGTGATACGTATCCATGTTCGTCCTATTCGTCATAAGAACAGATCCAGGGGGAATAACAGATTAACTTGTACTCCGAACTAAAACCACGACGAGTAATTTGGAATGGAGGGAGTACATCCTATAGTTTAACCACGTGCTCTTTGACCTCCAGAAAATGTAGATCGAGGATGATACCGCCAGCCACCAGTGGAGAGTAAGAATGAGAAGTTGCTGCTGATTTGGGATTCCTACTTGGCCGGTGTTAGAAGGGAGGAAGAGGTTTGGTGGAATAGTTCGTTGTATTGCTTTAGCCTCGTGGGCATATATATAGGAGTATAATGACCAACTTGGAGTACAAGACAAGGAAGGAACAAATCCTAGTCTATTCTATACGTCCTAATATACATTATACTCAACATCCCCCCGCAGTCACAACGGTAGCGACACAGACGGTGAGACTGGAGAAGAATCCGAAGGGAAGCCGATGGACAGCCCCCCCAGTCGTAACGGTCAATGCATCACGGAGTCGTGGCTGGAGTGAAAACCGACAAGGTTGCTCAAGCAAGGCGGTAGCCCTTTGTGCCAATTTGTCGATGTAGCCGAGAGCGGAGGGTGGTGTAGCTGTGGTCGAGGTAGCCGTGCGAAGAATGCCATGGTCGATGTCGAGTCGGGGAGCCGGTGTCGAGGATGTCGTCGTGGAGCCGCGGGCGCAAGGAGGCGCCGAGTTAGCATGGGCGCAATGGTGTCGAAGTAGTGGTGCACCGAGAAGAAGATGTTGTTACACGTCGCGGCGGGTTTGCCAAGCCCGGGGATACATCATGAACGAAGGCACGCACCGGTGTTGCCAGCACCGGGTGATACGTCCATTTTGCATCATGCTTTGATATTGATATTTATTGCATTATGGGTTGTTATTACACGTTATGTCACAATACTTATGCCTTTTCTCTCTTATTTTACAAGGTTTACATGAAGAGGGAGAATGCCGGCAGCTGGAATTCTGGGCTGGAAAAGGAGCAAATATTAGAGACCTATTCTGCACAACTCCAAAAGTCGTAAAACTCCACGGAAGTTATTTTTGGAAAATATTAAAAATACTGGATGAAGAAAATACCAGAGGGGGCCCACACCCTGGCCACGAGGGTCGGGGGCGCGCCCTACCCCCCTGGGCGCGCCCCCTTGCCTCGTGGGCCCCCTGGTGGCCCTCCAGTGCCCATCTTCTGCTATATGAAGTTTTTCGTCCAAGAAAAAAATCAGAAGCAAGTTTACGGGGCGAGACTCCACCGCCACGAGGCGGAACCTTGGCGAAACCAATCTAGGGCTCCGGCGGAGCTGTTCTGCCAGGGAAACTTCCCTCTGGGAGGGGGAAATCATCACCATCGTCATCACCAACAATCCTCCCATCGGGAGAGGGTCAATCTTCATCAACATCTTCACTAGCACCATCTCCTCTCAAAACCTAGTTCATCTCTTGTATCCAATTCTTGTCTCTAAGTCTGAGATAGGTACCTGTAGGATGCTAGTAGTGTTGATTACTCCTTGTAGTTGATGCTAGTTGGTTTACTTGGTGGACGATTATATGTTCAGATCCTATATGCATATTAATACCCCTCTGATTATGAACATTAATATGATTTGTGAGTAGTTACGTTTGTTCCTGAGGACATGGGAGAAGTCTTTCTATTAGTAGTCATGTGAATTTGGTATTCGTTCGATATTTTGATGAGATGTATGTTGTCTCTCCTCTAGTGGTGTCATGTGAACGTCGACTACATGACACTTCACCATTATTTGGGCCTAGAGGAAGGCATTGGGAAGTAATAAGTAGATGATGGGTTGCTAGAGTGACAGAAGTTTAAACCCTAGTTTATGCGTTGCTTCGTAAGGGGCTGATTTGGATCCATATGTTTCATGATGTGGTTAGGTTTACCTTAATACTTCTTTTGTAGTTGCAGATGCTTGCATTAGGAGTTAATCATAAGTGGGATGCTTGTCCAAGTTGTTGGGGATCGTAGCAGAAATTTAAAATTTTCTACGCATCACCAAGATCAATCTATGGAGTCATCTAGCAACGAGAGAGAGAGGAGTGCATCTACATACCCTTGTAGATCGCGAGCGGAAGCGTTCAAGAGAACGGGGTTGATGGAATCGTACTCGTCATGATCCAAATCACCGATGATCCTAGCGCTGAACGGACGGCACCTCCGCGTTCAACACACGTACGGAGCGGAGAAGTCTCCTCCTTCTTGATCCAGCAAGGGGGAAGGAGAAGTTGATGGAGATCCAGCAGCACGACGGTGTGGTGGTGGAAGCATCGGAATTCCAGCAGGGATTCGCCAAGCGCTACTGGAGGAGGAAGAGGTGTCACGGGAGGGAGAGGGAGGCGCCAGGGCTTAGGGTGCGGCTGCCCTCCCTCCCCTCCACTATATATAGGGGCTAGGGGGGCGCATGCCCCCTTGGAGATCCCATCTAGAGGGGGGGGGCTCCCAAGGGTTTAGGGTGCGGCTGCCCTCCCTCCCCTCCACTATATATAGGGGCTAGGGGGGGGGGGCGCATGCGCCCCCCTGCGCTACTCTCCGGTTCAAGAGGCAATACTTCATCAAGTTCTACTTTCCTCCCACTTACTTCTTTCGAGAGAACCTCTTTCTCTAGAAAGGATCCATTCTTGGCAACAAAGATCTTGCCTTCGGATCTGAGGTAGAAGGTATACCCAATAGTTTCCTTAGGGTATCCTATGAAGACGCATTTTTCCGATTTGGGTTCGAGCTTTTCAGGTTGAAGTTTCTTGACATAAGCATCGCATCCCCAAACTTTTAGAAACGACAACTTAGGTTTCTTCCCAAACCACAATTCATACGGTGTCGTCTCAACGGATTTCAATGGAGCCCTATTTAAAGTGAATGCGGCAGTCTCTATAGCATAACCCCAAAATGATAGCGGTAGATTGGTAAGAGACATCATAGATCGCGCCATATCCAATAGAGTGCGATTACGACGTTCAGACACACCATTACGCTGAGGTGTTCCAGGCGGCATGAGTTGTGAAACAATTCCACATTTCCTTAAGTGCGTGCCAAATTTGTGACTCAAATATTCTCCCCCATGATCTGATCGTAAGAACTTGATTTTCCTGTCACGTTGATTCTCAACCTCACTCCGAAATTCCTTGAACTTTTCAAAGGTCTCATACTTGTGTTTCATTAAGTAGACATACCCATATCTACTTAAGTCAGCAGTGAGGGTGAGAACATAACGATAACCACCGCGAGCCTCAACGCTCATTGGACCGCACACATCAGTATGTATGATTTCCAATAAGTTGGTTGCTCGCTCCATTGTTCCGGAGAATGGAGTCTTGGTCATTTTTCCCATGAGGTATGGTTCGCACGTGTCAAATGATTCATAATCAAGAGACTCCAAAAGTCCATCTGCATGGAGTTTCTTCATGCGTTTGACACCAATGTGACCAAGGCGGCAGTGCCATAAGTATATGGGACTATCATTATCAACCTTACATCTTTTGGCATTCACACTGTGAATATGTGTAACATCACGTTCGAGATTCAATAAGAATAAACCATTGACCAGCGGGGCATGACCATAAAACATGTCTCTCATATAAATAGAACAACTATTATTCTCAGATTTAAATGAGTAGCCATCTCGCATTAAACGAGATCCAGATACAATGTTCATGCTCAAAGCTGGTACTAACTAACAATTATTGAGGTTTAAAACTAATCATGTAGGTAAATGTAGAGGTAGCGGGCCGACGGCGATCACATCGACCTTGGAACCATTCCCGACGCGCATCGTCACCTCGTCCTTCGCCAGTCTCCGCTTATTCCGCAGCTCCTGTTTTGAGTTACAAATATGAGCAACCGCACCGGTATCAAATACCCAGGAGCTACTACGAGTGCTGGTTAGGTACACATCAATAACATGTATATAACATATACCTTTGGTATTGCCGGCCTTCTTATCCGCTGAGTACTTGGGGCAGTTCCGCTTCCAGTGACCGTTTCCCTTGCAATAAAAGCACTCAGTCTCAGGCTTGGGTCCATGCTTTGGCTTCTTCCCGGCAACTGGCTTACCGGGCGCGGCAACTCCCTTGCCGTCCTTCTTGAAGTTCTTCTTACCCTTGCCTTTCTTAAACTTAGTGGTTTTACTCACCATCAACACTTGATGTTCCTTTTTGATCTCCACCTCCGCTGATTTCAGCATTGAATGTCCTCAGGAATGGTCTTTTCCATCCTCTGCATATTGAAGTTCATCACAAAGCTCTTGTAGCTAGGTGGGAGCGACTGAAGGATTCTGTCAACGACCGCATCATCCGGGAGATTAACTCCCAGCTGAGATAAGCGGTTGTGCAACCCAGACATTTTGAGTATGTGCTTGCTGACAGAACTATTCTCTTCCATCTTACAACTGTAGAACTTGTCGGAGACTTCATAACTCTTGACCCAGGCATGAGTTTGTAAAACCATTTTCAGCTCTTGGAACATCTCATATGCTCCGTGCTGCTCAAAACGCTTTTGGAGCCCCGGTTCTAAGCTGTAAAGCATGCCGCACTGAACCAGGGAGTAATCATCACTACGCGACTGCCAGGCGTTCATAACGTCTTGAGTTGCTGGGAAAACAGGTGCTTCACCTAGCGGTGCATCAAGGACATATGCTTTCTTGGCAGCTATGAGGATAATCCTCAGGTTACGGACCCAGTCCGTGTAGTTGCTGCCATCGTCTTTCAGCTTGGTTTTCTCTAGGGACGCGTTGAAGTTGAGGGCAACATTAGCGTGAGCCATTTGATCTACAAGACATATTGCAAAGTTTTAGACTATGTTCATGATAATTAAGTTCATCTAATCAAATTATTTAATGAACTCCCACTCAGATAGACATCCCTCTAGTCATCTAAGTGATACATGATCCGAGTCAACTAGGCCATGTCCGATCATCACATGAGACGCGCTAGTCATCATTGGTGAACATCTTCATGTTGATCGTATCTTCAATACGACTCATGTTTGACCTTTCGGTCTGCCGTGTTCCGAGGCCATGTTTGTACATGCTAGCCTCGTTAAGTCAACCTAAGTGTATTGCGTGTGTAAATCTGGCTTACACCCATTGTATGCGAACGTTAGAACCTATCACACCCGATCATCACGTGGTGCTTCGGAACAACGGACCTTAGCAACGGTGCACAGTTAGGGGGAACACAATTCTTGATATTTTTATGAGGGATCATCTTATTTATGCTACCATTGTTCTAAGCAAATAAGATGTAAAAACATGATAAACATCACATGACATCAAATAGTGACATGATATGGCCAATATAATTTTGCTCCTTTTGATCTCCATCTTCGGGGCGCCATGATCATCATCGTCACCGGCTTGACACCATGATCTCCATCATCATGATCCTTGTCATCGTGTCTTCATGAAGTTGTCTCACCAACTATTACTTCTACTACTATGGCTAACGGTTTAGCAATAAAGTAAAGTAATTACATGACGTTTATGTTGAGACGCAGGTCATAAATAAATTAAGACAACTCCTATGGCTCCTGCCGGTTGTCATACTCATCGACATGCAAGTCGTGATTCCTATTACAAGGACATGATCAATCTCATACATCACATATATCATTCATCACATCCTTTTGGCCATATCACATCACACGGCATATGCTCCAAAAACAAGTTAGACGTCCTCTAATTGTTGTTGCACATTTTTTTACGTGGCTGCTATAGGTTTCTTAGCAAGAACGTTTCTTACCTACACCAAAACCACAACGTGATATTCCAATTTCTATTTACCCTTTATAAGGACCCTTTTCATCGAATCCGATCCGACTAAAGTGGGAGAGATAGACACCCGCTAGCCACCTTATGCAACTAGTGCATGTCAGTCGGTGGAACTTGTCTCACGTAAGCATACGTGTAAGGTCGGTCCGGGCCGCTTCATACCACGATGCCGCTGAATCAAGATAAGACTAGTAACGACAAGTAAATTGACAAAATCGACGCCCACAACAACTTGCGTTCTACTCGTGAATAGAAACTACGCATAGACCTAGCTCATGATGCCACTGTTGGGGATCGTAGCAGAAATTTAAAATTTTCTACGCATCACCAAGATCAATCTATGGAGTCATCTAGCAACGAGAGAGAGAGAAGTGCATCTACATACCCTTGTAGATCGCGAGCGGAAGCGTTCAACAGAACGGGGTTGATGGAGTCATACTCGTCGTGATCCAAATCACCGATGATCGTAGTGCCGAACGGACGGCACCTCCGCGTTCAACACACGTATGGAGCGGAGACGTCTCCTCCTTGATCCAGCAAGGGGGAAGGAGAAGTTGATGGAGATCCAGCAGCGCGATGGCGTGGTGGTGGAAGCAGCGGGATTTCAGCAGGGCTTCGCCAAGCGCTACTTGAGGAGGAAGAGGTGTCACGGGAGGGAGAGGGAGGCGCCAGGGCTTAGGGTGCGGCTACCTCCCTCCCCTCCACTATATATAGGGGCTAGGGGGCGCATGCCCCCTTGCAGATCCCATCTAGAGGGGGGGACAGCGGCCCCTCGGGGGGCAACGGCCCCCTTAGGGTTTCCAACCAGGGGGGCGCATGCCCCCTCGGGTTTCCAACCTTAGGCGCCTTGGGCCCTTGGGTGGGGCGCACCAGCCCACCAGGGGCTGGTTCCCACGCCACTTCAGTGTAACGCCCCAGATTCGATGCGTCAGGTGTCTGCCAGTTATTCGCCGCCGTTGCCATGTCTTTTGCTTGCATGTTGCACTTTGCCATGTCATCATCTGCATTTCATCTTCATGTTTTTCAAAACTTGCATCCGTTCGGGTCCTCCCGGTTCTCTCCGTTGTCCGTTCGGAGTTCAGACCACACTCGCACGCGCCCGCGGCACCTCCGAAATATTATTTTATAAGTGGCATAAAAATGTTCTCGGAATGGGTTGCAACTTGTCATGCGGTCTTATTATAGTGTAGACAGAGCGCCTGCCAAGTTTCATCGCATTTGGAGTCCGTTTGACTGCCCAACCGTTAAACATAGAGCGGTACCGTTGCCGGTACCTTCGTCGGACGATTCGGTCTCCGAAACTGCCGCCGGGCCTCTCTTTCTCTTCTCTTCTCTCAGACCGACCCCTCTTCTCAGCCCACCTAAATCCCCCCTTGCAAGGGGTGTCCATTTATAGCACATAGCCGCCGCCGCGCTCTCCCGCTCGCTCCGCCCGAGTCCCGCTCGCCCCCGCGCTCGTCCTGCTCCCCGCACCAGAGGCCGACCCCGCCGCCTCGCCAGAGGACACGCGCCGCCGCCGCCGGCGACCTCGACGCCCAGGCCAGATCCGCTGCCCTCTGCCTTCTTCTCCTTCTCTCCCTCTTCTCCTCCCTCTAATCTCTCTCCTTCCCCGCAGGGAACCGCCGCCGCTGCTGCCTGGGGATCTCGCCTCCGCGCCGGAGCTCCCCGCCCCGTTCCGGCGCCGGGAATGGGCTCCCGACGCCCGGATCCGGCCTCCCCTCGCCGGATCTGGCCTCCTCTGCCTTCCATCGCCGAGACCCACCGTCCTTCGTCCCCGTTCGGGAGAGACGATGACAGGCGTTACCAGCCACGTGGGCCCCTCCCCGCGAGGCATTGCCGCCGGCCCAGCTCGGCCTGCCCCGGCGTGCCTCCAGACCGACCGGGCCAAGGCCTGCATGGTGAGCGTCCGCTAAATCCCGCCCGTGCATCGGATAACTATTCAACGCTCATTCATTTTTTTTCAGAAAAACTGCTAAGTCCCGAAGTATTTGCATAATCATGCCATGTTCATCGCATCGTAACTCTGCATCGGTAGCTCCGTTTTGTGCGTGTAATATGTCAAATTGTTCGTCTCAACGAGCACTTCATTTCATTCCATTGCATAATTTTCATTTGAGCTCATATTGATGCCCGAAATGCTGTTGGAAGAGTGCATGTTGCTGTTAATCTGCTGAAACTGTTATAACATGCTCATTTGTCATTTTTGCCATATTTGATGTGTGCATCCTATGAGGTTGATGTCTACATGTGTTTTGATCTATGCCATGCCATCTATCAAAAGGTGCAACCCATGTAATTTTGTGCCTTGTGTGCTGAGTGCATCGAGCTTTTTAAGTAGGGCACTTGCTGTTACTGTTTTGCTAGGCTGAATCTGTTATATTTTGTTGCTATGTTAACCTGCTGCTACTAATCATTCTATGCATAATCTGGAGATGTTCTATAAACATGTTTTGATCTACATGTAATCATCTATCCATCCATGCCCCTGGTTGCATTTATAGGTTGCTGTAGCTTGTTGTAATCTTGCTCTAAAGTTGCTTGATGATGTTGCTGTCAGCTTGTTAACATGAAGTTCAGTTTTAGCCATGTGCTTTTCCAGTGATCCATACACCCTATGAACTTGTTATTGCCATGCTTAGCTTCACAAACATGTCTTCTTACTGTTGGTTGCCTTGCCATGCCATGTATTGCTCTGTGGTGTGTGGTACAAGCTCACCAACATGCCTACTTATTGTTGTTCCTACCATGTTTAAATCTGTAATATAACTTGCCATGTTTACATGGGTGCCATCATATTTTCTGTGCCTTTTTGACTCTTGGTCAGTAAGGGACTTTTGATCTATGCAATTAGTAGATTCATGCCATGCCTTTGTTTGCCATTATAAGTTCCTGTAACATGTTGTTTGATAGCTCTAAACATTGCAACCTGATGTTATTTCCTGATAAGTCTGAAACTGTTATTATTTGCAATCTTACCATGTCATTTTGAGCATGTTCTAGTCTTTTCTGGAGATAGCTCAGTGTTCATGTTTTGTTGTCCTTTACCTGTACTTCATGCTCATGCCTTTTGTTCTTATGTTGGGGTGCTGTAGCTTGTTGTTTTGATGCTTGTAAGATGCCTAGTTGCTGTTATGGACAGATTGTTGCTATAACTTGTATAGTGCATGTGTTGAACCGTTGCTCCGTTTTGAGTGTGCTCTATATGAAACTTGCTTGATTTTGCATGTAGTTTCATATTATCATGTTGCATCCTTGTTTTGAGGTGTTTGCTTGATGTTTGTATGCATTTTGCATCGATGCCATGTTTAACTTGTTTTGCTCATATCTTCTAGGCCGTAGCTCCAAATCTAATGAACTTTATATGTAACTTGACTAGAATTTCGTGTAGATCCTCTTGGTGCTCTACAGCAATGCTGTTTAACAACTTGAACATAAGGTTTGTTCAGATCTGGACCAATTTCGAAATTTGCATATGAGGATTTACCGGAATTGTTATATGTTGTTTCCGGCCTCATTTAAACTTGCCTTGATGTGTTGTTCTTGTTTGCATCATCTCTTGCCATGAGTAGCTTCATGTAGCCTTGTCATGCATCATGCTTGTGTGCATCATGTCTTGTTCATGTGTGGTGTGTTTACTATGTTGTGTGCTTCTTTTCGATAGTTCCTGTTTCGTTGCGATCGTGAGGATTCGTTCGTCTACGCTTGGTTCGTCTTCGTGGCTTCATCTTCTTCATGGACTCGTTCTTCTTCCTTGCGGGATTTCAGGCAAGATGACCGCTACCCTGGATCTCACTACTATCATTGCTATGCTAGTTGCTTCGTTCTATCGCTATGCTGCGTTACCTATCATTTGCTCTTCAAGCCTCCCATATTGCCATGAACCTCTAACCTTTGACACCATTCCTAGCAAACCGTTGTTTGGCTATGTTACCGCTTTGCTCAGCCCTCTTATAGCGTTGCTAGTTGCAGGTGAAGTTGAAGATTTCTCCATGGTGGACAATTTTGGTTGGGATATCACAATATCTCTTATATTATTAATGCATCTATATATTTGGTAAAGGGTGGAAGGCTCGGCCTTATGCCTGGTGTTTTGTTCCACTCTTGTCGCCCTAGTTTCCGTCATACCGGTGTTATGTTCCTGGATTTTGCGTTCCTAACGCGGTCGGGTGATTTATGGGACCCCCCTGACAGTTCGCTTTGAATAAAACTTGTCCAGCAAGGCCCAACCTTGGTTTTACCATTTGCCTCACCACCACCTACTTTTCCCTTGGGAGTAATTAACCCAAGGGTCATCTTTATTTTAGCCCCCCCGGGCCAGTGCTTGTCTAAGTGCTGGTTCGAACCGAGTAGACTGCGGGGCCCCCTCGGGGAAACTCGAGGTCTGGTTTTACTCGTAGGATGTCTGATCCGGTGTTGCCCTGAGAACGAGATATGTGCTGCTCCTATCGGGATTGTCGGCGCATCGGGCGGCTTTGCTGGTCTTGTTTTACCATTGTCGAAATGTCTTGTAAACCGGGATTCCGAGACTGATTGGGTCTTCCTGGGAGAAGGTCTATTCCTTCGTTGATCGCGAGAGCTTGTCATGGGCTAAGTTGGGACACCCCTGCAGGGTTTAAACTTTCGAGAGCCATGCCCGCGGTTATGTGGCAGATGGGAATTTGTTAATGTCCGGTTGTAGATAACTTGACACCTGATCCGAATTAAAACGCATCAACCGAGTGTGTAGCCGTGATGGTCTCTTCTCGGCGGAGTCCGGGAAGTGAACACGGTTTCTGTGTTATGTTTGACGTAAGTAGGTGTTCAGGATCACCTCTTGATCATTGCTAGTTGACGACCGTTCCTTTGCTTCTCTTCTCGCTCTTATTTGTGTATGTTAGCCACCATATCATGCTTAGTCGCTGCTGCAACCTCACCACTTTACCCCTTCCTTTCCCATTAAGCTTGCTAGTCTTGATACCCATGGTAATGGGATTGCTAAGTCCTCGTGGCTCACAGATTACTACCACAACAGTTGCAGGTACATGTTATGCGATGATCTTGACGCGAGAGCGATGTTTGCTTGTTTTGAGTTCTTCTTCTGCTTCTTCTTCGATCAGGGGATAGGTTCCAGGTCGGCAGCCTGGGCTAGTAGGGTGGATATTGGTTGAGTTTCTGTTTATGTTTCATTCGTAGTCGGATGTTGATCTTGTATAAGATGTGATGTTGTATTCGTGTGGCATTGTATGCCTTTTGTATGTATCTGCAACTATTATGTAATGTTTAATGTAATGATATCCACCTTGCAAAAGCGTTCTAATATGCGGGTCTATCCTTGGTGGGACTTTCGAGTTCCTTTTGGATAGGGTCGCTGTCGGTGTCAAAACCGGCGGATCTCGGGTAGGGGGTCCCGAACTGTGCGTCTAGGCGGATGGTAACAGGAGACAAGGGACACGATGTTTTACCCAGGTTCGGGCCCTCTCGATGGAGGTAAAACCCTATGTCCTGCTTGATTAATATTGATGATATGGGTAGTACAAGAGTGGATCTACCACGAGATCAAGGAGGCTAAACCCTAAAGCTAGCCTATGGTATGACTGTTGTAATGTATGTTGTGTCCTACGGACTAAAGCCCTCCGGTTTATATAGACACCAGAGAAGGCTAGGGTTACATAGAGTCGGTTACAATGGTAGGAGATCTACATATCCGTATCGCCAAGCTTGCCTTCCACGCCAAGGAAAGTCCCATCCGGACACGGGACGGAGTCTTCAATCTTGTATCTTCGTAGTCTTGGAGTCCGGTGGACGATGATAGTCCGGCTGTCCGGACACCCCCTAGTCACGGACTCCCTCAGTAGCCCCCGAACCAGGCTTCAATGACGATAAGTCCAGCGCGTATATAGTCTTCGGCGTTGCAAGGCGGGTTCTCCCTTCAAGTTCCATGTACCTGCCGAACAGTGTACGACTTCATCATAAATACTGTGTTTCTTGGCTTCTACGCCCAATAATGGCCTTCTTCCACACGTCGCATGAATGCAAAAAGCCAGGGCGTCTTTTATGTTTCACCCCCTAGTCGTGTGAGTCATCCGCCTACAAAAGAGGCAAAAATCCAGATCCAAACCACACCATCTTCCTTCTACGAATACTCATCGGAGCACTTTCGACCTAAAAATCCATTCCACCATGGACCGTCGACGCGGCTCTTCCTCTCACGCTCCCAGCCCACCGCCTGGGGATTGGAGGAGGTGCTCTGTTCCACACAACGAGCTAGAGAAGCTCCAAGCGGGGGGATATCTCCCTCCGGCCTTCATGGTCCCGGTTCGAGCCGGGCTGGCCACCTACCAAGGTGGGAAGCAAGCGGAGGCTACCCCAAGTCCCAACAAAGGGGAGCGGGGTATGCTTCGTCCCCTATCTGATAAGGGGACTCGGATTCCCAATACATCCGTTCCTCCGCGGGCTCCTGGAGTTCTACGGACTCCAGCTCCATCACCTTACGCCCGCCTCTATCCTGCATATCGCGGGCTACGTAGCTCTTTGCGAGCTTTTCCTGGGCATCGAGCCCCATTTTGCACTGTGGAAGAGGTTGTTCTGCCTCGTACCCCGTTCTTACGAGGGATCCATATATCAAGTAGGCGGCGCCGATATATGGCGCATTCTCGGGACCGAATACCCATCCGGTACTCCTAAGAAGGCGTCCGAAGACTGGCCTTCAGAGTGGTTTTACATAGAAGACGCTCCGCTGCCGGACCCAGTCCGGATTGGCCTCCTGGAGTTTAGTTCTGCTCGTCTGAAGAAACGCCTCAGCTGGCGCCCACGGATCCCCCGATTGGAGGAAGACAAGAGCGTCCATTACTTGATGGGACGAATAAGATTACTGGCCCATTCCGGGTTGACCATGATTGGAGTCATGGCGACATGCATCATGCGGGGGGTACAGCCATTGCAATACAGAGGCCACCCCATGTGGGATTTCAACGGGGAAGACGATGCCACCCGTCATGGCCGCGAAGGGCCGGATTCGACCGAGGATCTGGTGCAGATCCTGTCCAGCCTATACAAGGGGGAGAAGGAGGACTTCCTTCGGACGAACCCTTTGAATGGGTTTTCCATGAACAACCCTAGAGGCTGGGTAAGCGAACACTTTTAAGGGCTCAACCCATGCTTTCGAAGTTTAGGCTTCTTACATTATGTCTTCAGCGCAGGATCTACGCCGGACTGTGGAGGACATGGTAAGTCCCGCTCCGCAACCCGAGGATCCAGAAAGATCCTTGGATCCGGCCTCCGAAGAGGATCCGGACATCAAGGTGGAGCTGATCGACGGGGTGTTTCACCAGGTCAGCATGGACAATGCTTTGGTCGCCATTACAGCGGACTACCCCGGACTGTATCCGGCTTCCCAGGTGACTGTGACCGAGGTACGGACACCATTATCTCTTCCTTGCCCATTTCTGACCTTCACGAACGATGGTGTTTTACAGGAAGCGCCTTCAAGGCAGGAAGCCGAGCCCGCGGCGGCTGACCAACAAAGGTCAGTCCGGACCAGCAGGCGGAAAAGGAGCGCGGCGCGGACTAAAACATCGCCGCAAAGGTATAGCTCGTGTTTAAATTTTCGGAGCAACGCGCCTAGGAAGCGTCTGAGTGCTCATGATCTTTGTAGGAGAAAAAGTGCCCGCCGGACTGCGGGCGTAGAGGTTGCCGATCCGACCTATACCAGCCAGGTTCCAGCGCCCGACCTGGAGGGGGAGGCAAGCGCAAGGCGCGGGCCGGATACTCCTCCAACGGAGGATGCCGACAGACTGTCCGCCACCAAGTCTGAGGTGGAGAGCGCCATGAACCACAGGCGCCACCGGACAGTATTTCGTGAAGTGTGCTTCTCCCCTGAGGCATTGGACGCCTTTAACGCAGGGGCCGCGCACCTCTGTGCTGCTCAAGACGGTTTTACCCGAGCCACAGAGCAGTATGTAAAAGACATATGGGTAAGGGAATTTAATGGTTATATATGCCAGTAGCCCCCGAGACTTAAAGTAGTTATGTTAACTGATTTAAGGATCATTTGAAATGCAGGCTCTTACTGAGAAGAATGCCTAGCTGTCTCAGGAGCTGCAAGAATGCAAGGCCCAACTTGAGGCCGCACTTGCTGCCGCAGGAGGAAACTCAGAGACCCCTCCTGGTAACACATTTTTATTAATAAATATAAGTGCTGTGCGGCGTGCGCGCAAGTCTAATAATGACTGTGCAGGTGCCGCCCGACAAGATCCGGACAGGTAAGGATTACTGCACCAGCTGAAGGCCGGCGAGAGTGTGCTGAATAGGGTGCAGCAAGGAAGGAACAAACTCCAGGATGCCAACGCCAAGCTCGGAGAAGAGCTGAAAGGCGCTCGCGCCGGGCTGTCCGGCTCCGTTAAGGAGAATGAGCGGCTTCCTCACGACATTTATAGTAAGTGCTTGAGCGGACTCCTTTGAAAAGAAGAGTTCGGCGAGGAAGTATATTGACATGATATGTCTTGTAGGTATACTCACAGGTCGCCCTGTAGAGGAGATGCCCATATCAACGGGTGATCAACTTCCCGAGCTGTTGCAACTGCTTGAACGAGTTCGGCAGGCAATGAGCGGCGTCGTCCATGCTTTATGGCCAGCCCTCTCCCTACCCGAGGGCCTTGGGGAGCTTGCGGAGAAGCTTCAGGGAGTGCGGCAGCACTTCCATTTGTGGAAGATTTCGGCTTGCCGTCAAGGTGCCAGGGAGGCTTGGGCCATGGTGAAGACGCGTTACAAGAAGGCGGATCCCAACCACATGGCCGAAGTTGGACCGATGGGGCCCGATGGGAAGGAGATCCCTGTGAGTTTAGTATACAGCCAGGTAGAGTTGGCTGCTAAGTTTTCCCAACGGGACTGTAAGTTAGATAGCCTGTTAGACGGGATTGAGGAGGAATACAATCAGTAAATTTGACAATGTATTTTAAAATGACATGTGAAATGCCTTCTAGCCGGGTTGTAGATCGTTTGTCTTTGCCGACCTTTTCGCTTCGACCTCGGGACCCTAGAGTCCGAAGTGTGTTCGAATAGCTTCTTGGTTAAGAAACAACCGGGGTATGCATGGAGACCAGGCGTAGGGGTCATTAGTGCTTTATCAGACAAGTGCCCAACTAGTTATGTTATATTACATGGTTAGTAAGAAACATCTTCCAGGGAGAATAGATCCGTTAAGGGTTCCTTTCCCTGGGAGGCATGCCCTAAAGTGCATGTCCGGACTGCAAAAAGAGCAGGAAAACATCTGGGGGCAGATAAATAAATAGGTAGAAAATCATCTTTCAAATCACCGACTGAATATTCCCTTAAGAACGCTAGCTTTCGGCTTCACCCAGTCTGAGGTACACATCCGGCTGACCCGGCAGTAACAATCGCAGAGGTGCTCCCTTTACCTCCTAGCCGAACAATCGGGAACGTAGGGGTAAGCACAGGAGCCAGGCAACCCAGCTTGGCCAAAACTTAAGTCATATCGATGCATATAATGGTGAGTAAAAGGTACATGTGGAAGCTTGACACATGTGTTGGGCATGAAGCCCTTATAATTGAGCTTCTGGAAAAGAAGCCCCCAGGTATAATGAGTGCGGATGGCACATCAAGTGTATGCGAACAATGCGAAGGTAGGCCCTTAGGGGCTTTTTAGTAAAAAGGTTAGGAGAAGAAAGAGAAACAAAAGACAGCCGAAGTGTAAAAATTTGAACGTAGGAAGGGGACGAACTCTTAGTCCGGCTCTAGGCATAGAATCTTCGGAGACGGGCTGCGTTCCATGGGTTCGGCTCGAGTCGGTTATCCGACGCATTTCGTAGACGGTACGCTCCGCCGGTCAGGACTTGATCGATAATGAAGGGCCCCTCCCATTTGGGTTTGAGCTTGTCCTTTTTCTTGTCCGGCAGGCGTAGAACTAGTTCGCCAGCGTTGTAAGTCTTGGCCCGTACTTCTCTGCTTTGATATCTTTGGGCCTGCTGCTGATAAAATGCGGAACGAGCCTTGGCGACGTCGCGCTCTTCCTCCAATGTGTCCAAACTGTCCTGCCGATCCAGCTCGGCCTCTCTTTCTTCGTACATGTGCACTCGAGGTGAGTCATGAATAATGTCGCAGGGCAGGACTGCCTCTGCGCCGTAGACCATAAAAAATGGTGTGAATCCGGTAGTGCGGTTAGGCGTTGTCCGCAGCCCCCAGAGTACGGAGTCGAGCTCCTCGACCCAGTGCGTGTCAGATTTAGTAAGTGACCGCACTAGTCTGGGTTTAATGCCGCTCATTATTAGACCATTTGCTCGTTCCACTTGACCGTTGGTTTGAGGGTGATAGACTGAAGCGTAGTCGAGCTTGATGCCCATATTTTTGCACCATGGCTTAACCTCGTCGGCTGTGAAGTTCGTGCCGTTGTCGGTGATGATGCTGTGGGGGACTCCGTAACGGTGTACTACCCCGGATATAAAGTCTATCACTGGTCCAGACTCTGCCGTTTTGACAGGTTTGGCCTCTATCCATTTGGTGAATTTATCCACCATGACCAATAGGTACCTTTGCTTGTGGGTTCCCCCTTTAAGGGGTCCAACCATATCAAGCCCCCAGACCGCGAACGGCCAGGTAATGGGTATAGTTTTGAGGGCGGTGGGCGGCATATGGCTCTGATTAGCAAAGAGCTGACAACCAACGCATCTCTGGACTAAGTCCTGGGCATCTTCCCAGGCCGTCGGCCAATAAAATCCTGTACGGAATGCCTTTCCTACAAGGGCCCGGGCTGCTGCGTGGTGTCCGCCTAGTCCGGCATGAATTTCAGCCAGGAGGTCTCGCCCTTCCTCTTTAGAGATACACCTTTAAAGGACTCCGGTTGTAATTTTCTTATAAAGTTCTCCCTCATGGACCTTGTAGGCTTTTGATCGCCGGACTATGCAGCGGGCCTTGTTTTGGTCTTCGGGGAGTTCCTGCCTAAGCAAGTAGGCTAGGAATGGTACTGTCCACGGGGCGATTACTGCCATTATGTCGTGGGCTGAAGGTGTTATGTCATCGGCTGAATCGCCGGTTGGCGAGGTTTTTTCTGGTTTGTCACTTCCGGGCTCCTCTTCCCATAGTACGGATGGCTTGAAGATCCGTTCCAGGAAGATATTTGGAGGGACAGCATCACGTTTCGCACCGATGCGTGCCAGTACGTCGGCCGCTTGGTTATTATCTCGGGCTATGTGATGGAATTCGAGTCCTTCAAACCGAGCTGACATTTTTAGGACAGCGTTGCGGTATGCTGCCATTTTCGGATCCTTGGCGTCAAAGTCTCCATTTATTTGGGATATTGCAAGGTTTGAATCCCCGCGCACCTCTAGGCGTTGAATGCCCATGGAGACTGCCATCCAGAGACCATGTAACAGGGCCTCATATTCGGCTGCGTTGTTGGAGTCCATGTACATTATTTGAAGTACATACTGGACTGTGTCCCCGGTTGGGGACGTCAATACAACACCAGCCCCCAGTCCGGCCAACATTTTAGAGCCGTCGAAGTGCATAATCCAATTGGAGTATGCGCCGTACTCTTTAGAGAGTTCGGCCTCGGTCCATTCAGCGACAAAGTCAGCCAAAACTTGTGACTTTATAGCTCGCCGAGGTTTGTAAGTTATATCGAATGGTAAGAGCTCAATGGCCCATTTTGCAATCCTACCCGTTGCGTCACGGTTATTTATGATGTCATTGAGTGGTACTTCGAAGGCCACTGTTATCGAACACTCTTGAAAGTAGCGTCGGAGCTTCCGGGATGCCATGAACACCGCATACGCTATCTTCTGATAGTGTGGGTAACGGGACTTGCAGGGGGTTAACACACTGGAAACATAATACACTGGTTTTTGGAGAGGGAATTTATGCCCTTCTGTCTCTCGTTCGACGACGAGTACCGCGCTTACAACTTGATGCGTTGCTGCGATGTATAACAACATTGGTTCGCCCAGGTTGGGCGCAGCCAGGACCGGATTTGTTGCCAGTATGGCCTTTATTTCTTCGAGTCCGGCAGTGGCAGCATCCGTCCACTTGAAGTGTTCGGTGCGCCTGAGGAGGCGATAGAGAGGCAATGCCTTTTCTCCTAGACGGGAGATAAAGTGGCTTAAAGCTGCCATGCATCCTGTTAATTTTTGTATCTGCTTGAGGTCTTTAGGGATATCCAACTATGACAGAGCTCGGATTTTTGCCGGGTTTGCTTCAATTCCTCTACCGGATACAATGAAGCCCAGCAGCTTTCCGGCTGGTACGCCGAAAATGCATTTTTCCGGATTCAGCTTGATGTCATATGCTCTGAGGTTGTCGAATGTGAGCCTCAAATCGTCTACTAGAGTTTTGACGTGTTTTGTTTTGACAACTACGTCGTTTACGTATGCTTCGACTGTTTTGCCGATCTGGGTAACCAGACATGTTTGAATCATGCGCTGATATGTTGCGCCGGCAATTTTTAGTCCGAAGGGCATCATGTTGAAGCAGAATGGTCCGTATGTAGTGATGAATGCCATTGCGGCTTGGTCTGCTTCCGCCATCTTGATTTGATGGTAGCCAGAGTATGCGTCGAGGAAGCACAATGAATCGTGTCCTGCGGTAGCATCGATAATTTGATCGATGCGGGGGAGGGGGAAGGGATCCTTTGGGCAAGCCTTATTAAGGTCTTTCAAATCGATGCATAGGCGCCAGGATTTGTCCTTCTTTGGTACCATTACCAGATTTGCTAGCCAATCCGGATGTTTGATATCTCTGATGAATCCGGCTTCCAATAGTTTGGCTAGCTCTTATCCCATTGCCTGTCTTTTGGGTTCGGAAAATCGCCGAAGAGCCTGTTTGACTGGCTTAAATCCTTTTAGGATGTTTAGGCTGTGTTCTGCCAACCTGCGTGGGATTCCAGGCATATCCAAAGGATGCCAGGCGAAAATGTCCCAATTTTCCCGAAGGAATTCGCGCAGTGCGGCGTCTACTTCGGGGTTCAATTGTGCCCCAATGGAGGCCGTCTTTGTTGGGTCCGTTGGATGGACCTGGAATTTGATTATTTCATTTGCTGGTTTGAAGGAGGTGGACTTGGATCTTTTATCGAGTATCACATCGCCCCTGTTCACCGTAGAGCGCAGCGCGGTGAGTTCTTCTGCCGCTAGGGCTTCGGATAGTGCCTCCAGGGCTAGTGCGGCTGTCTTGTTTTCGGCGCGGAGCGCTATGTCCGGATCACTAGCGAGAGTGATTATTCCGCCGGGCCCAGGCATTTTGAGCTTCATATACCCGTAATGGGGTACGGCTTGAAAAATTGTGAATGCCTCTTGTCCTAATATAGCGTGATATCCGCTGTTGAACGGGGCCACCTGGAACATGACTTCTTCGGATCTGTAATTGTCCGGCGAGCCGAACACCACATCGAGTCTGATTTTTCCGGTGCAGCGCGCTTCCCGGCTAGGGATTATTCCTCTGAAGGTTGTGCTGCTTCGCTCAATACGGCTCCAGTCGATTTCCCTTTTTTGAAGAGTTTCCTCGTAGATGAGGTTTAGTCCGCTGCCGCCATCCATGAGGACCTTTGTAAGTCGAAAGCTGTCCACTATGGGACTAAGCACCAGTGCGGCTGGTGCTCGGGCTGTTCGGGATTTAGGTTCATCGCTGGCGTTGAACGTGATGGCTGTGTCGCTCCATGGATTTGGTGTTGCTACTTGGTAGACTTCGGCGAGGCCGCGGATTGTTCGTTTTCGCATATTATTTGATGCGAAGGTCTCGAAGACTGTTGATACCGTACCGGTATTGTTGGAATGGTTTTCCGGGGCTAGAAGCTCCTCGCCACTTTTGGCCACCTGCCGTAGTATCCAACATGCTCGAAGGCTATGTGTTGGGACGGCTCCCTCTGTACTATGAAGCTTACAGGGTCCATTGAGCCATCCCTCCAGTACGGTTCCGTGCCCTTTATGGGGTTTGTGCTTTTTGGTTTTTGTATCTGGGGCCTGAGTGTGATGCACCCTTTTGTTGCAGACTGGGGTTGTATTCGGGGCCGGATTGTCCCAAAACTGGTTTTCGGTTTTCCGGAAACTCTCCATCGCACAGTACTTTCGTACTATGGACGCCAGATCGGTGAAGCGTATTGCGTTCTCCTCTCGGCAGTCCTTTATCCTGTCCATAACCAGGAGGAATCTGGCCCAGTAGTGCGGCACTGTTTCAGCGGGCTCTTGCCGTATTAGAGATAGATCGCATATGTCTGGGTGGGTGGGTGGAATAAAATCCGGATCTCTACCCATCTTGAGGCTTAAAGGCTGAGGAGTTTCCGAATTCGGAAGCTTGGATTGCTGGACATGATCCAGCGGGTCCGGAACGATGCATGATTTTAAGTTCAATGCTCGATCGAAGTTCGTCCCTCCGCGGAAATCCGGCATGGAGGGTTCAAGAATCCGGACGTGACTAGTTTTCAATATAGGCGAAAAGTCGCCGCATTGCTCCTCAACCACTGCGACGCGGTGGGTGGCCTGGGGAGAGTTAATCTCTCTCACATCGGTTTTAAGCCCAATCTGATTGTAGTCTGTAGCGACTCCCAGGGCGGCGATGCGATCCAAGAGCTCGTTGACAGATGAGAGCTCTATTGGATCCAGCCGCTCGGCGAATTCCGAGCTGACGCGGAGATTGCTTCCGACGACTTGGGAAGTCATTGTCGGAGCCGTGGCCGGACAGGCGGTCATAAGAAAACCGCCTAGCCGGATAGTTTGGCAGGCGGCCAAGGCCCCTTTGGCGAAAATACCGTCTTTGAAGACGGGTGGAGGCATCCTTCCTATCGGTGACGACACAGAGGAACTCTCAATGAAACACCAATGTCGGTGTCAAAACCGGCGGATCTCGGGGGGTCCCGAACTGTGCGTCTAGGCGGATGGTAACAGGAGACAAGGGACACGATGTTTTACCCAGGTTCGGGCCCTCTCGATGGAGGTAAAACCCTACGTCCTGCTTGATTAATATTGATGATATGGGTAGTACAAGAGTGGATCTACCACGAGATCAAGGAGGCTAAACCCTAAAGCTAGCCTATGGTATGACTGTTGTAATGTATGTTGTGTCCTACGGACTAAAGCCCTCCGGTTTATATAGACACCAGAGAAGGCTAGGGTTACACAGAGTCGGTTACAATGGTAGGAGATCTACATATCCGTATCGCCAAGCTTGCCTTCCACGCCAAGGAAAGTCCCATCCGGACACGGGACGGAGTCTTCAATCTTGTATCTTCGTAGTCTTGGAGTTCGGCGGACGATGATAGTCCGGCTGTCTGGACACCCCCTAGTCCAGGACTCCCTCAGTCGCATATTTGGCGTGACAAGTTGGTATCAGAGCCTCGACCGACCCTAGGAGCCCCCTTGATTGATCGTGTAGTTTGGCCGTTGTCGAGTCTAGAAGAAAACTATTTTCGGAGTCTAGTTATATCGGAGAGTAGGAATTCTTTTTACTCCTCAGCCCCTTCGTCGCTCTGGTAAGGAATCTTGACGTAGGTGTTTTGAATTACTCCTCTTCCCGTTCAAATTTTTCTTTAGGGTCACGTGGTTAGTTTCGTGAGTTGTCCATCCTCTTTTGTCCGGTGCATTTCTCGTCAAGTTGACTTGAGCCTCTTCATCGTTGTCAAGTTCAATCCTCAGTTGTTTTATTTTCTCACCCGCCCTCCCCCTTTTTCTCCTCGGAACCGGAGTCCGTAATCGAGTATCCATCCTACTCGTGCAAAGTCTCTGCTTTCTTTCCTCAATGATTTCAACCGGTGTTTTCTCTTCAAGTTATTCGTCGGTTCCCCCTTCTAGTTGCCTGTGTTTTTCCCGCCCTCCCACCCTTTTTCTTCTCGGAACCTAAGTCTCTTTCGAGCATCAATTTTCATTCATACGGAGTCTCTTCAGTCTTCCCTTAATTATTTCTACCGGTGAATTCTTGTCTCGTTCGTCATTCTTCATCTCTTTTTCTTCTCCGGCGGACTCAATTCAAGTTTTTCGGGTTGATCATATTCTTTTCCTTGGATCAAGTGTTCTCCTTGCTCATTCGCCTCTCGCCAGATTATCCTTCCGGAGTGTTCAAGATATCTCAGGAGATTCGTCTGTGTTTGAATTAATTCGAGGTTGTCACCTCATTCTAATATTTCAATTGTTCCGGTGCATCATCTATCTGTTCAACAATCCTTTTCAACGGTGTTTTTCTCTTTAGTGGGCCCTAACCCACAGGTCTTTTCCCAGGATCTTACCTGACTCTTCTAATTCCCCCGGAGTTATTCTCAATTCTTTTCAAGTGTGACGTAAGAATGGATTCCATCAGTCACATGCCTTCTCCAAGATCGCTTTCAAAATGATTTCATTGTTGGCTTAACCTCTTCGCTTTTCATTCTTCCGGAGTGTCTTAGTAATTTTGGTGGTGTTTCTCGTCATCATTTGAAGATCGAAGAAGATTTCTCTTAAATCTTGTCTGTTCCACCGGAGATCCGCGGTCCTAGCTCGATGTTATGCTATAAAATTGTTTCTAGTCATGCAAATTCTTTTCATCCATCCGGAGCATTTCAGGAGTTGCTTTCTCTCTCGATCATCCGGAGGCCATCTATTCGGAAGATTTCTTCATTCTAAGTTTTCAGATTCGTTCTCCAATTATTCTATATCCGTGCCCTTTCGTTCGTCTCAATATTCTTCCGGTGCTTCGTTCAAGTATTCTCCAATCAGTTCGCGATCCATTCGTTATCTTATCTCTAAATTCCCTCAAGTATCCTTTTGCGTTTCTAATTCTTCCCGGTGATTCATACTCTTTCACCAGTCTTTTCCGAATTCTAACGGTGGTTCGTTCAAGATTCTTTTCCTTGTTTATCTTATTACTTCATTCGTTCTTTCCAATCCTATCGGTGATTCATGAAGACTTTCTCAAGTTTGAGATATGTCACTTCTCAATTCTTTTTCAAGAAGAATAAGTAGTATGTAAAATCCATTGCTTGTCATCAATTTAATTTGATGAAGGATAAGCATACAATAAATCTTATTCTTATTTCCTCAAAGTGTTTAATCCCTTCCTTTAGAGTTTGTTCTTGATGAATAAATTCTAGTTCCAAGTGTTTCATCTTTTCTTTTCCGGAGTTCAATTTTCCTCAGCCATTTCGTCGGAATCTCCATCTAAGTCATCGCAAGCTTTAGTCTTATTCTTTTCATCCTTTAATTCTATCTCATCATCCTTTTGTTACCGGAGTTCTTCACGGTGGATCGTCATGATTTAATTCATTCTTCAAGAGTTCATCAAGTATCATTCCATCCTCCCTAGCTCGTGTTCTATTCCCCCATGTTTCAGCTGAAGTGCTGCCTAAATCCTTTCAGTCTTATTCGTTTCTTTTCTCATTCTAACCACTCCGGTTAGAACGAGTGGTTTCATGGACTATTTGATCCCGTGAGCTTTCGGTTCTCGTCATTCTTACCGTCCCTCTCTTCTTCTCGAGTGCTCTCGATTCTTTGCTTCTTCTCTTGAGTTCTTGTTTCACCTCATCCTTTTTTCCCTTCCGTCTCGGTCCTAAGATCTCGGGACGAGATCTCTTGTTAGTGGAGGAGTGTTGTAACGCCCCGGATTCGATGCGCCAGGTGTCTGCCAGTTATTCGCCGCCGTTGCCATGTCTTTTGCTTGCGTGTTGCACTTTGCCATGTCATCATCTACATTTCATCTTCATGTTTTTCAAAACTTGCATCCGTTCGGGTCCTCCCGGTTCTCTCCGTTGTCCGTTCGGAGTTCAGACCACACTCGCACGCGCCCGCGGCACCTCCGAAATATTATTTTATAAGTGGCATAAAAATGTTCTCGGAATGGGTTGCAACTTGTCGTACGGTCTTATTATAGTGTAGACAGAGCGCCTGCCAAGTTTCATCGCATTCGGAGTCCGTTTGACTGCCCAACCGTTAAACATATAGCGGTACCATTGCCGGTACCTTCGTCAGACGTTTCGGTCTCCGAAACTGCCGCCGGGCCTCTCTTTCTCTGCTCTTCTCTCAGCCCGACCCCTCTTCTCAGCCCACCTGCAGCCCACCTAAACCCCCCTCCGTTCCGGATCGTCAGATTGCGATTGTAGGGCTCCGAAACCCCCAAAAACCCTAGCTATGTGCTATAAATGGACACCCCTTGTCCATTTTGGGCAGCCTAACCCCCTCCACCTACCTCTAGCCTCCCCCTCCTCAGATTCCGCGCCACCGCCCGTGGCCACTCCTCATGCGCCACGTCGCATTGCCCCACTTCGCCGCAGCCCAGATCCGGCCCGCCCCCGGGCCGCAGCGGGCCCGCCTGGCCCGAATCGCACCGCCGCGCTCTCCCGCTCGCTCCGCCCGAGTCCCGCTCGCCCCCGCGCTCGTCCTGCTCCCCGCATCAGAGGCCGACCCCGCCGCCTCGCCAGAGGACACGCGCCGCCGCCGCCGGCGACCTCGACGCCCAGGCCAGATCCGCTGCCCTCTGCCTTCTTCTCCTTCTCTCCCTCTTCTCCTCCCTCTAATCTCTCTCCTTCCCCGTAGGGAACCGCCGCCGCCGCCGCCTGGGGATCTCGCCTCCGCGCCTTCAGCTCCGCGCCGGAGCTCCCCGCCCCGTTCCGGCGCCGGGAATGGGCTCCCAACACCCGGATCCGGCCTCCCCTTGCCGGATCTGGCCTCCTCTGCCTTCCATCGCCGAGACCCGCCGTCCTTCGTCCCCGTTCGGGAGAGACGACGACAGGCGTTACCAGCCACGTGGGCCCCTCCCCGCGAGGCCTTGTCACCGGCCCAGCTCGGCCTGCCCCGACCTGCCTCCACACCGGCCGGGCCAAGGCCTGCATGGTGAGCTTCCGCTAAATCCCACCCGTGCATCGGATAACTATTCAATGCTCATTCATTTTTTTTCCAGAAAAACTGCCAAGTCCCGAAGTATTTGCATAATCATGCCATGTTCATCGCATTGTAACTCTGCATCCGTAGCTCCGTTTTGTGCATGTAATATGTCAAATTTTTTGTCTCACCGAGTACTTCATTTCATTCCATTGCATCATTTTCATTTGAGCTCATCTTGATGCCCGAAATGCTGTTGGAAGAGTGCATGTTGCTGTTAATCTGCTGAAACTGTTATAACATGCTCATTTGTCATTTTTGCCATATTTGATGTGTGCATCCTATGAGGTTGATGTCTACATGTGTTTTGATCTATGCCATGCCATCTTTCCAGAGGTGCAACCCATGTATTTTTGTGACTTGTGTGCTGAGTGCATCGAGCTTGTTAAGTAGGGCACTTGCTGTTACTATTTTGCTAGGCTGAATCTGTTATATTTTGTTGCTATGTTAACCTGCTGCTACAAATCATTCTATGCATAATCTGGAGATGTTCTATAAACATGTTTTGATCTACATGTCATCCTCTATCCATCCATGCCCCTGGTTGCATTTATAGGTTGCTGTAGCTTGTTGTAATCTTGCTCTAAAGTTGCTTGATGATGTTGCTGTCAGCTTGTTAACATGAAGTTAAGTTTTGGCCATGTGCTTTTCTAGTGATCCATACACCCTATGAACTTGTGATTGCCATGCTTAGCTTCACAAACATGTCTTCTTACTGTTGGTTTCCTTGCCATGCCATGTATTGCTCTGTGGTGAGTGGTACAAGCTCACCACAATGCCTACTTATTGTTGTTCCTGCCATGTTTAAATCTGTAATATAACTTGCCATGTTTACATGGGTGCCATCATATTTTCTGTGCCTTTTTGACTCTTGGTCAGTAAGGGACTTTTGATATATGCAATTTGTAGATCCATGCCATGCCTTTGTTTGCCATTATAAGTTCCTGTAACATGTTGTTTGATAGCTCTAAACATTGCAACCTGATGTTATTTCCTGATAAGTCTGAAACTGTTATTATTTGCAATCTTACCATGTCATTTTGAGCATGTTCTAGTCTTTTCTGGAGATAGCTCAGTGTTCATGTTTTGTTGTCCTTTACCTGTACTTCATGCTCATGCCTTTTGTTCTTATGTTGGGGTGCTGTAGCTTGTTGTTTTGATGCTTGTAAGATGCCTAGTTGCTGTTATGGACAGATTGTTGCTATAACTTGTATAGAGTGCATGTGTTGAACCGTTGCTCCGTTTTGAGTGTGCTTTATATGAAACTTGCTTGATTTTGCATGTAGTTTCATATTATCATGTTGCATCCTTGTTTTGAGGTGTTTGCTTGATGTTTGTATGCATTTTGCATCCATGCCATGTTTAACTTGTTTTGCTCATATCTTCTAGGCCGTAGCTCCAAATCTAATGAACTTTATATGTAACTTGACTAGAATTTCGTGTAGATCCTCTTGGTGCTCTTTAAGTTGATATTTAAGAACTTGAACATAAGGTTTGTTCAGATCTGGACCAATTTCGAAATTTGCATATGAGGACTTACTGGAATTGTTATATGTTGTTTCCGGCCTCATTTAAACTTGCCTTGATGTGTTGTTCTTGTTTGCATCATCTCTTGCCATGAGTAGCTTCATCTAGCCTTGTCATGCATCATGCTTGTGTGCATCATGTCTTGTTCATGTGTGGTGTGTTTACTATGTTGTGTGCTTCTTTCCGATTGTTCCTGTTTCGTTGCGATCGTGAGGATTTGTTCGTCTACGCTTGGTTTGTCTTCGTGGCTTCATCTTCTTCATGGACTCGTTCTTCTTCCTTGTGGGATTTCAGGCAAGATGACCGCTACCCTGGATCTCACTACTATCATTGCTATGCTAGTTGCTTCGTTCTATCGCTATGCTGCGTTACCTATCATTTGCTCTTCAAGCCTCCCAGATTGCCATGAACCTCTAACCTTTGACACCATTCCTAGCAAACCGTTGTTTGGCTATGTTACCGCTTTGCTCAGCCCTCTTATAGCGTTGCTAGTTGCAGGTGAAGTTGAAGATTTCTCCATGGTGGACAGGATTTTGGTTGGGAGATCACAATATCTCTTATATTATTAATGCATCTATATATTTGGTAAAGGGTGGAAGGCTCGGCCTTATGCCTGGTGTTTTGTTCCACTCTTGTCGCCCTAGTTTCCGTCATACCGGTGTTATGTTCCTGGATTTTGCGTTCCTAACGCGGTCGGGTGATTTATGGGACCCCCCTGACAGTTCGCTTTGAATAAAACTTGTCCAGCAAGGCCCAACCTTGGTTTTACCATTTGCCTCACCACCACCTACTTTTCCCTTGGGAGTAATTAACCCAAGGGTCATCTTTATTTTAGCCCCCCCGGGCCAGTGCTTGTCTAAGTGCTGGTTCGAACCGAGTAGACTGCGGGGCCCCCTCGGGGAAACTCGAGGTCTGGTTTTACTCGTAGGATGTCTGATCTGGTGTTGCCCTGAGAACGAGATATGTGCAGCTCCTATCGGGATTGTCGGCGCATCGGGCGGCTTTGCTGGTCTTGTTTTACCATTGTCGAAATGTCTTGTAAACCGGGATTCCGAGACTGATTGGGTCTTCCTAGGAGAAGGTCTATTCCTTCGTTGATCGGGAGAGCTTGTCATGGGCTAAGTTGGGACACCCCTGCAGGGTTTAAACTTTCGAGAGCCGTGCCCGCGGTTATGTGGCAGATGGGAATTTGTTAGTGTCCGGTTGTAGATAACTTGACACCTGATCCGAATTAAAACGCATCAACCGAGTGTGTAGCCGTGATGGTCTCTTCTCTGCGGAGTCCGGGAAGTGAACACGGTTTCTGTGTTATGTTTGACGTAAGTAGGTGTTCAGGATCACCTCTTGATCATTGCTAGTTGACGACCGTTCCTTTGCTTCTCTTCTCGCTCTTATTTGCGTATGTTAGCCACCATATCATGCTTAGTCGCTGCTGCAACCTCACCACTTTACCCCTTCCTTTCCCATTAAGCTTTGCTAGTCTTGATACCCATGGTAATGGGATTGCTGAGTCCTCGTGGCTCACAGATTACTACCACAACAGTTGCTGGTACAGGTTATGCGATGATCTTGATGCGAGAGCGATGTTTGCTTGTTTTGAGTTCTTCTTCTGCTTCTTCTTCGATCAGGGGATAGGTTCCAGGTCGGCAGCCTGGGCTAGCAGGGTGGATATTGGTTGAGTTTCTGTTTATGTTCCATCCGTAGTCGGATGTTGATCTTGTATATGATGTGATGTTGTATTCGTGTGGCATTGTATGCCTTTTGTATGTATCCCCAACTATTATGTAATGTTTAATGTAATGATATCCACCTTGCAAAAGCGTTCCAATATGCGGGTCTATCCTTGGTGGGACCTTCGAGTTCCTTTTGGATAGGGTCGCATATTGGGCGTGACATTCAGCCCATGGGGCCCTCCTGGATAGGTGGCCCCACCTGGTGAACCCCGGGACCCTTCCGGTGGTCCCGGTACAATACCGGTGACCTCCGAAACTCTCTCGGTGGCCGAAACTGGACTTCCTATATATAAATCTTTACCTTCGGACCATTCTGGAACTCCTCGTGATGTCTGGGATCTCATCCGGGACTCCGAACAACTTTTGGTTAACCGCATACTAATATCTCTACAACTCTAGCGTCACCGAACCTTAAGTGTGTAGACCCTACGGGTTCGGGAGACACGTAGACATGACCGAGAGAACTCTCCGGTCAATAACCAATAGTGGGATCTGGATACCCATGTTGGCTCCCACATGCTCCAAGATAATCTCATCGGATGAACCACGATGTCTAGGATTCAATCAATCCCGTATACAATTCCCTTTGTCTATCGGTACGATACTTGCCCAAGATTCGATTGTCGGTATACCGATACCTTGTTCAATCTCGTTACGACAAGTCTCTTTAATCGTTCCCATAACATATCATCCCGCGAACAACTCCTTGATCACATTGAGCTCATTATGATGATGTCCTACCGAGTGGGCCCAGAGATACCTCTCCATCATACGGAGTGACAAATCCCAGTCTCGATTCGTGCCAACCCAACAGATACTTTCGGGGATACCCGTAGTGTACCTTTATAGCCAGCCAGTTACGTTGTGACGTTTGGCACACCCAAAGTACCCTTACGGTATCCGGGAGTTGCACAATCTCATGGTATAAGGAAAGGATACTTGACATTAGAAAAGCTTTAGCAGACGAATTACACGATCTTGTGCTATGCTTAGGATTGGGTCTTGTCCATCACATCATTATCCTAATGATGTGATCCCGTTATCAATGACATCATATGTCCATGGTTAGGAAACCGTAACCATCTATTGATCAACGAGCTAGTCAACTAGAGGCTCACTAGGGACATGTTGTGGTCTATGTATACACACATGTATTACGATTTCCGGATAACACAATTATAGCATGAACAATAGACAATTATCATGAACAAGGAAATATAATAATAACCTTTTTATTATTGCCTCTAGGGCATATTTCCAACAGTCTCCCACTTGCACTAGAGTCAATAACCTAGTTACATTGTGATGAATTGAACACCCATAGAGTTCTGGTGTTGATCATGCTTTGCACGCGGAAGAGGTTTAGTCAACGGATCTGCAACATTCAGGTTCGTATGCACTTTACAAATCCCTGTGTCTCCATCCTGAACATTTTCACAAATGGAGTTGAAGCGACGCTTGATATGCCTTGTCTTCTTGTGAAACCTCGGCTCCTTGGCAAGGGTAATAGCTCCAGTGTTGTCACAGAAGAGAGTCATCAGGCCCGACGCATTGCTAATAACTTGTAGGTCGGTAATGAACTCCTTCATCCAAATTGCTTCATGTGCTACCTCCGAGGCTGCCATGTAGTCCGCTTCACATGTAGATCCTGCCACGACGCTTTGCTTGCAACTGCACCAGCTGACTGCCCCACCATTCAAAATATACACGTATCCGGTTTGTGACTTGGAGTCATCCAGATCTGTGCCGAAGCTAGCATCAACGTAAACCTTTACGACGAGCTCTTCGTCACCTCCATAAATGAGAAACATATCCTGAGTCCTTTTTAGGTACTTCAGGATATTCTTGACCGTTGTCCAGTGTTCCATGCCGGGATTACTTTGGTACGTTCCCACCAAACTTACGGCAAGGTTTACATCAGGTCTGGTACACAGCATGGCATACATAATAGACCCTATGGCCGAGGCATAGGGGATGACACTCATCTTTTCCCTATCTTCTGCCGTGGTCAGGCATTGAGTCGTTCTCAATCTCACACCTTGTAATACAGGTAAGAACCCCTTCTTGGACTGATCCATATTGAACTTCTTCAATATCTTGTCAAGGTACGTGCTTTGTGAAAGACCAATGAGGCGTCTCGATCTATCTCTATAGATCTTGATGCCTAATATGTAAGAAGCTTCTCCAAGGTCCTTCATTGAAAAACACTTATTCAAGTAGGCCTTTATGCTTTCCAAGAGTTCTATATCATTTCCCATCAATAGTATGTCATCCACATATAATATGAGAAATGCTACAGAGCTCCCACTCACTTTCTTGTAAACACAGGCTTCTCCATAAATCTGTGTAAACCCAAATGCTTTGATCATCTCATCAAAATGAATGATTCAAACAGACTTCAGCTTCGCTACGGGTGAGAAGGTCTCATCGTAGTCAACCCCTTGAACTTTTCGATAACCTTAGCGACAAGCCGAGCCTTATAGATGGTTACATTACCATCCGCGTATGTGTTCTTCTTAAAGATCCATTTATTTTCTATGGCTCGCCGATCATCGGGCAAGTCTGTCAAAGTCCATACTTCGTTTTCATACATGGATCCTATCTCGGATTTCATGGCTTCAAGCCATTTGTCGGAATCCGGGCCTGCCATCGCTTCTTCATAGTTCGAAGGTTCACCATTTTCTAACAACATGATTTCCAGGACAGGGTTGCCATACCACTTTGGTGCAGAACGTGTCCTTGTGGACCTACGAAGTTCAGTAGCAAATTGATCTGAAGTTTCATGATCATCATCATTAACTTCCTCTCTAGTCGGTTTAGGCACCATAGAAACATTTTCTTGAGCTGCGCTACTCTCCAGTTCAAGAGGCAATACTTCATCAAGTTCTACTTTCCTCCCACTTACTTCTTTCGAGAGAAACTCTTTATCTAGAAAGGATCCATTCTTGGCAACAAAGATCTTGCCTTCAGATATGAGGTAGAAGGTATACCCAATAGTTTCCTTAGGGTATCCTATGAAGACGCATTTTTCCGATTTGGGTTCGAGCTTTTCAGGTTGAAGTTTCTTGACATAAGCATCGCATCCCCAAACTTTCAGAAACGACAACTTAGGTTTCTTCCCAAACCACAATTCATACGGTGTCGTCTCAACGGATTTCGATGGAGCCCTATTTAAAGTGAATGCGGCAGTCTCTATAGCATAACCCCAAAATGATAGCAGTAGATCGGTAAGAGACATCATAGATCGCACCATATCCAATAGAGTGTGATTACGACGTTCGGACACACCATTACGCTGAGGTGTTCCAGGCGGCGTGCGTTGTGAAACAATTCCACATTTCCTTAAGTGCGTGCCAAATTCGTGACTCAAATATTCTCCCCCACGATTTGATCGTAAGAACTTGATTTTCCTGTCACGTTGATTCTCACCCTCACTCTGAAATTCCTTGAACTTTTCAAAGGTCTCAGACTTGTGTTTCATTAAGTAGACATACCCATATCTACTTAAGTCATCACTGAGGGTGAGAACATAACGATAACCACCGAGAGCCTCAATGCTCATTAGACCGCACACATCAGTATGTATGATTTCCAATAAGTTGGTTGCTCGCTCCATTGTTCCGGAGAACAGAGTCTTGGTCATTTTGCCCATGAGGTATGGTTCGCATGTGTCAAATGATTCATAATCAAGAGACTCCAAAAGTCCATCTGCATGGAGTTTCTTCATGCGTTTGACACCAATGTGACCAAGGCGGCAGTGCCACAAGTATGTGGGACTATCATTATCAACCTTATATCTTTTGGCATTCACACTGTGAATATGTGTTTCATCACGTTCGAGATTCAATAAGAATAAACCATTGACCAGCGGGGCATGACCATAAAACATGTCTCTCATATAAATAGAACAACTATTATTCTCAGATTTAAATGAGTAGCCATCTCGCATTAAACGAGATCCAGATACAATGTTCATGCTCAAAGCTGGTACTAAATAACAATTATTGAGGTTTAAAACTAATCCCGTAGGTAAATGTAGAGGTAGCGTGCCGACGACGATCACATCGACCTTGGAACCATTCCCGACGCGCATCGTCACCTTGTCCTTCGCCAGTCTCCGCTTATTCCGCAGCTCCTGTTTTGAGTTACAAATATGAGCAACCGCACCGGTATCAAATACCCAGGAGCTACTACGAGCGCTGGTTAGGTACACATCAATAACATGTATATCACATATACCTTTAGTATTGCCGGCCTTCTTATCCGCTAAGTACTTGGGGAAGTTCCGCTTCCAGTGACCGTTTCCCTTGCAATAAAAGCACTCAGTCTCAGGCTTGGGTCCATGCTTTGGCTTCTTCCCAGCAACTGGCTTACCGGGCGCGGCAACTCCCTTGCCGTCCTTCTTGAAGTTCTTCTTACCCTTGCCTTTCTTGAACTTAGTGGTTTTATTCACCATCAACACTTGATGTTCCTTTTTGATCTCCACCTCTGCTGATTTCAGCATTGAATATACCCCAGGAATGGTCTTTTCCATCCCATGCATATTGAAGTTCATCACAAAGCTCTTGTAGCTAAGTGGGAGTGACTGAAGGATTTTGTCAACGGCCGCATCATCCGGGAGATTAACTCCCAGCTGAGATAAGCGGTTGTGCAACCCAGACATTTTGAGTATGTGCTCGCTGACAGAACTATTCTCCTCCATCTTACAGCTGTAGAACTTGTCGGAGACTTCATATCTCTCAACCCAGGCATGAGCTTGTAAAACCATTTTCAGCTCTTGGAACATCTCATATGCTCCGTGTTGCTCAAAACGCTTTTGGAGCCCCGGTTCTAAGCTGTAAAGCATGCCGCACTGAACCAGGGAGTAATCATCACTACATGACTGCCAGGCGTTCATAATGTCTTGGGTTGCTGCGAAAACAGGTGCTTCACCTAGCGGTGCATCAAGGACATATGCTTTCTTGGCAGCTATGAGGATAATCCTCAGGTTACGGACCCAGTCCGTGTAGTTGCTGCCATCATCTTTCAGCTTGGTTTTCTCTAGGAACGCGTTGAAGTTGAGGGCAACATTAGCGTGGGCCATTTGATCTACAAGACATATTGCAAAGTTTTAGACTATGTTCATGATAATTAAGTTCATCTAATCAAATTATTTAATGAACTCCCACTCAGATAGACATCCCTCTAGTCATCTAAGTGATACATGATCCGAGTCAACTAGGCCATGTCCGATCATCACGTGAGACGGGCTAGTCATCATTGGTGAACATCTTCATGTTGATCGTATCTTCTATACGACTCATGTTCGACCTTTCGGTCTTCCGTGTTCCGAGGCCATGTCTGTACATGCTAGGCTCGTCAAGTCAACCTAAGTGTATTGTGTGTGTAAATCTGGCTTACACCCGTTGTATGCGAACGTTAGAACCTATCACACCCGATCATCACGTGGTGCTTCGGAACAACGGACCTTAGCAACGGTGCACAGTTAGGGGGAACACAATTCTTGATATTTTAATGAGGGATCCTCTTATTTATTGAAGGAAATATGCCCTAGAGGCAATAGTAAAGTTATTATTTATTTCCTTATATCATGATAAATCTTTATTATTCATGCTAGAATTGTATTAACCGGAAACATAATACATGTGTGAATACATAGACAAACAGAGTGTCACTAGTACGCCTCTACTTGACTAGCTTGTTAATCAAAGATGGTTATGTTTCCTAGCCATAGACATGTGTTGTCATTTGATTAACGGGATCACATCATTAGGATAATGATGTGATTGACATGACCCATTCCGTTAGCTTAGCACACAATCGTTTAGTATGTTGCTATTGCTTTCTTCATGAATTATACATGTTCCTATGACTATGAGATTATTCAACTCCCGTTTACCGAAGGAACACTTTGTGTGCTACCAAATGTCACAACGTAACTTGGTGATTATAAAGGTGCTCTACAGGTGTCTCCAAAGGTACATGTTGAATTGGCGTATTTCGAGATTAGGATTTGTCACTCCGATTGTCGAAGAGGTATCTCTGGGCCCACTCGGTAATGCACATCACTTAAGCCTTGCAAGAATTGCAACTAATGAGTTGGTTGCGGGATGATGTATTACGGAACGAGTAAAGGGACTTTTCGGTAACGAGATTGAACTAGGTATTAAGATACCGACGATCGAATCTCGGGCAAGTAACATACCGATGACAAAGGGAACAACATATGTTGTTATGCGGTCTGACCGATAAAGATCTTCGTAGAATATGTGGGAGCCAATATGAGCATCCAGGTTCTGCTATTGGTTATTGACCGGAGACGTGTCTCGGTCATGTCTACATTGTTCTCGAACCCGTAGGGTCCGCACGCTTAACGTTACGATGACAATTTCATTATGAGTTTATATTTTTTGATGTACCGAAGGTTGTTCAGAGTCCCGGATGTGATCACGGACATGACGAGGAGTCTCGAAATGGTCGGGACATGAAGATTGATATATTGGAAGCCTATGTTTGGACATCGGAAGTGTTCCGGGTGAAATCGGCATTTTACCGGAGTACCGGGAGGTTACCGGAACCCCCCGATAACCTAATGGGCCTTAATGGGCCTAGTGGAGGAAGAGGAGAGGAGGCCAAGGGGCAGCCGCGCGCCCCTCCCACCCAAGTCCGAATTGGACAAGGAGGGGGGCGGCCCCCCCTTTCCTTTCCCCTCTCTCTCTCTCCTTCCCCCCCAAGTCCTAGTCCAACACGGAAAAGGGGGGGTCCTACTTCCGGTAGGAGTAGGACTCCTCCTGGCGCCCCTTGCCTGGCCGCACCACCTCCCCCTTGCTCCTTTATATACGGGGGCAGGGGGCACCCCATAGACACAACAATTAATCATTGATCTCTTAGCCGTGTGCGGTGCCCCCCTCCACCATAATCCTCGATAATATTGTAGCGGTGCTTAGGCGAAGTCCTGCGACGGTAGAACATCAAGATCGTCATCACTTTGTCATGCTGACGGAACTCTTCCCCGACATTCTGCTGGATCGGAGTCCGGGGATCGTCATCGAGCTGAACGTGTGCTAGAACTCGGAGGTGCCGTAGTTTCGGTGCTTGATTGGTCGGGCCGTGAAGACGTACGACTACATCAACCGCGTTGTCATAACGCTTCCGCTTTCGGTCTACGAGGGTACGTGGACAACACTCTCCCCTCTTGTTGCTATGCATCGCCATGATCTTGCGTGTGCGTAGGATTTTTTTTGAAATTACTACGTTCCCCAACACTGGTATCAGAGCCTAGTTTTATGCGTTGATGTTATATGCACGAGTAGAACACAAGTAAGTTGTGGACGATACAAGTCATACTGCTTACCAGCATGTCATACTTTGGTTCGGCGGTATTGTTGGATGAAGCGGCCCGGACCGACATTACGCGTACGCTTACGCGAGACTGGTTCTACCGACGTGCTTTGCACATAGGTGGCTAGCGGGTGTCAGTTTCTCCAACTTTAGTTGAACCGAGTGTGGCTACGCCCGGTCCTTGCGAAGGTTAAAACAGCACCAACTTGACAAACTATCGTTGTGGTTTTGATGCGTAGGTAAGAACGGTTCTTGCTAAGCCCGTAGCAGCCACGTAAAACTTGCAACAACAAAGTAGAGGACGTGTAACTTGTTTTTGCAGGGCATGTTGTGATGTGATATGGTCAAGACATGATGCTATATTTTATTGTATGAGATGATCATGTTTTGTAACTGAGTTATCGACAACCGGCAGGAGCCATATGGTTGTTGCTTTATTGTATGCAATGCAATCGCCCTGTAATGCTTTACTTTATCACTAAGCGGTAGCGATAGTCATAGAAGAATAAGATTGGCGAGACGACAACGATGCTATGATGGAGATCATGGTGTCGCGCCGGTGACGATGGTGATCATGACGGTGCTTCGGAGATGGAGATCACAAGCACAAGATGATGATGGCCATATCATATCACTTATATTGATTGCATGTGATGTTTATCTTTTATGCATCTTATCTTGCTTTGATTGACGGTAGCATTATAAGATGATCTCTCACTAAATTTCAAGATAAAAGTGTTCTCCCTGAGTATGCACCGTTGCCAAAGTTCGTCGTGCCCAGACACCACGTGATGATCGGGTGTGATAAGCTCTACGTCCATCTACAACGGGTGCAAGCCAGTTTTGCACACGCAGAATACTCAGGTTAAACTTGACGAGCCTAGCATATGTAGATATTGCCTCGGAACACTGAGACCGAAAGGTCGAGCGTGAATCATATAGTAGATATGATCAACATAGTGATGTTCACCATTGAAAACTACTCCATTTCACGTGATGATCGGTTATGGTTTAGTTGATTTGGATCACGTGATCACTTAGAGGATTAGAGGGATGTCTTTCTAAGTGGGAGTTCTGAAGTAATATGATTAATTGAACTTAAATTTATCATGAACTTAGTACCTGATAGTATTTTGCTTGTCTATGTTTGATTGTAGATAAATGGCTCGTGTTGTTGTTCCGTTGAATTTTAATGCGTTCCTTGAGAAAGCAAAGTTGAAAGATGATGGTAGCAATTACACGGACTGGGTCCGTAACTTGAGGATTATCCTCATTGCTGCACAGAAGAATTACGTCCTGGAAGCACCGCTGGGTGCCAGGCCTGCTGCTGGAGCAACACCAGATGTTATGAACATCTGGCAGAGCAAAGATGATGACTACTCAATAGTTTAGTGTGCCATGCTTTACGGCTTAGAACCGGGTCTTCGACGACATTTTGAACGTCATGGAGCATATGAGATGTTCCAGGAGTTGAAGTTAATATTTCAAGCAAATTCCCGGATTGAGAGATATGAAGTCTCCAATAAGTTCTATAGTTGCAAGATGGAGGAGAACATTTCTGTCAATGAGCATATACTCAAGATGTGTGGGTATAATAATCACTTGATTCAAGTGGGAGTTAATCTTTCGGATGATAGCGTCATTGATATAATTCTCCAATCACTCCCACCAAGCTACAAGAGCTTCGTGATGAACTATAATATGCAAGGGATGAAAAAGACGATTCCTGAGCTCTTCGCAATGCTAAAGGCTGCGGAGGTAGAAATCAAAAAGGAGCATCAAGTGTTGATGGTCAACAAGACCACTAGTTTCAAGAAAAAGGGCAAAGGGAAGAAGAAGGGTAACTTCAAGAAGAACAGCAAGCAAGTTGCTGCTCAGGAGAAGAAACCCAAGTCTGGACCTAAGTTTGAAACTGAGTGTTTCTACTGCAAGCAGACTGGTCACTGGAAGCGGAACTGCCCCAAGTATTTGGCGGATAAGAAGGATGGCAAGGTGAACAAAGGTATATGTGATATACATGTTATTGATGTGTACCTTACTAGAGCTCGCAGTAGCACCTGGGTATTTAATACTGGTTCTGTTGCTAATATTTGCAACTCAAAATAGGGACTACGGATTAAGCGAACACTGGCAAAGGATGAGGTGACGATGCGCGTGGGAAATGGTTCCAAAGTCGATGTGATCACGGTCGGCACGCTACCTCTACATCTACCTTCGGGATTAGTTTTAGACCTAAATAATTGTTATTTGGTGCGAGCGTTGAGCATGAACATTATATCTGGATCTTGTTTGATGTGAGACGGTTATTCATTTAAATCAGAGAATAATGGTTGTTCTATTTATATGAGTAATATCTTTTATGGTCATGCACCCTTGAAGAGTGGTCTATTTTTGATGGATCTCGATAGTAGTGATACACATATTCATAATGTTGAAGCCAAAAGATGCAGAGTTGATAATGATAGTGCAACTTATTTGTGGCACTGCCATTTAGGTCATATCGGTGTAAAGCGCATGAAGAAACTCCATACTGATGGACTTTTGGAACCACTTGATTATGAATCACTTGGTACTTGCGAACCGTGCCTCATGGGCAAGATGACTAAAACACCGTTCTCCGGTACTATGGAGAGAGCAACAGATTTGTTGGAAATCATACATACAGATGTATGTGGTCTGATGAATGTTGAGGCTCGTGGCGGATATCATTATTTTCTCACCTTCACAGATGATTTAAGCAGATATGGGTATATCTACTTAATGAAACATAAGTATGAAACATTTGAAAAGTTCAAAGATTTTCAGAGTGAAGTTGAAAATCATCATAACAAGAAAATAAAGTTTCTACGATCTGCTCGTGGAGGAGAATATTTGAGTTACGAGTTTGGTCTACATTTGAAACAATGCGGAATAGTTTCGCAACTCACGCCACCCGGAACACAACAGCGTAATGGTGTGTCCGAACATCGTAATCATACTTTACTTGATATGGTACGATCTATGATGTCTCTTACTGATTTACCGCTATCATTTTGGGGTTATGCTTTAGAGACAGCTGCATTCACGTCAAATAGGGCACCATCGAAATCCGTTGAGACGACGCCTTATGAACTGTGTTTTGGCAAGAAACCAAAGTTGTCATTTCTGAAAGTTTGGGGCTGCGATGCTTATGTGAAAAAGCTTCAACCTGATAAGCTCGAACCCAAATCGGAGAAATGTGTCTTCATAGGATACCCAAAGGAAACTGTTGGGTACAGCTTCTATCACAGATCCGAAGGCAAGACATTCGTTGCTAAGAATGGATCCTTTCTAAAGAAGGAGTTTCTCTCGAAAGAAGTGACTGGGAGGAAAGTAGAACTTGACGAGGTAACTGTACCTGCTCCCTTATTGGAAAGTAGTTCATCGCATAAACCAATTTCTGCGACACCTACACCAATTAGTGAGGAAGTTAATGATGCTGATCATGAAACTTCAGATCAAGTAATTACTGAACCTCGTAGATCAACCAGAGTAAGATCCGCACCAGAGTGGTACTGTAATCCTGTTCTGGAAGTCATGTTACTAGACCATGATGAACCTACGAACTATGAAGAAGCGATGGTGAGCCCAGATTCCGCAAAATGGCTTGAGGCCATGAAATCTGAGATGGGATCCATGTATGAGAACAAAGTGTGGACTCTGGTTGACTTGCCCGATGATCGGCAAGCAATTGAGAATGAATGGATCTTCAAGAAGAAGACTGACGCTGACGGTAATGTTACTGTCTACAAAGCTCGACTTGTTGCATAAGGTTTTCGACAAGTTCAAGGGATTGACTACGATGAGACCTTCTCACCCGTAGCGGTGCTTAAGTCTGTCCGAATCATGTTAGCGATTGCCGCATTTTATGATTATGAAATATGGCTGTCGGTGTACTAGAGTAGGGGTACCCTAGTATCCCGAACTTGTGCACGGGCAGTTGCAGCACCCCGCGGCAAGGCTTGCCGGACGACCGCCAGGGTCCTCCGTGGGTTCCTTTGGAGCCATTCAAGAACAAAGTATTTAAGATGAAGAGACAAGGCCCCGGCAAGAGGAGCTTGCCGGGAAGAGACAAGGCCCCGGCAAGAGGAGCTTGCCGGGAAGGCCAACCCCGACACCTCAAGAAACTTGTCGCGACACACCGCACGTCCCGGCAAGGTCCGGCGAGCGACAAGCTTCTGGATGCGACAAGACGACGACCCCGACAAGGTACTTGCCGGGGGCCAGCTGCTACTCTATACCCGTGCTCCAGCGCACCCACCCGCGTGTCGCCATGAGGTTTTCTCAGGGGCGCGTGGCGGGAGCCTGTGCAGCCAGGGGTACGCGGTGGCAAGCGGAGATGAAGAGGAGGCCATCGTGGCAAACGGTGGCGCTCCTAACGGTCACTTTTTGCACTGTTTAGGCAACTCAGACGGGCATTCAATGACCTTGTCCCCTGCCGTCAGAGTTAGGTAGGATACACTGTGTCCACAGTAGCGGTAGCTGCACCTACCGCATTCTTTTCCATTTTTTACCCTTCTAGTCTATGTTGCCACCTGTCGGTGACCCCTTGAGCGTATAAAAGGAGGCCCATGCGCAACATAGAGGGGGGTTCGGCTCATTCGAAACACCAAGAACACTCTCACGCTCGGTCTGGTAGCGTTCATCGCTCCTGAGCAAGAATCCAATACAATCAAGCAAGTAGGAGTAGGGTATTACGCATCCGTGCTGCCCGAACCTGGGTAAACTGCTCGTGTGCACTGCCTCGATCCGCTCTTCGTGCGACCTCCGCCCCCCTCCGAACCGAAAGGGGCTCGGTCCGCCGGTCCCCATAGGTGTTCGTGGATCAGTTTCCCCGACATCTTTGGCGCGCCTGGTAGGGGGCGTCGAAATCATGTGAACCCGATCCGGCGTGCACGCGAGCTAAATCTTCATCGTCTTCATCGACATGCCACCGAAGAAGAAGGATTCGGAGGCAGCTGTTCTGTCTGCGTCGCTTTCACCGCCTCCGGAGCAAACGGGTGGTGGAGTGGACGCCGGCGGAAGAACGAGCGTCGACGAGGGAGCTCCCAGTGTGGCCAAGTCCAAGGACAAGGCGGCACAGACCTCGGCGTCCATGTGCGTACCGCGCCCGTCTCAGGAGGCGCGGGACCAGCAGCGTCATGGCGTTCGCAGCGCCATACGTCCGCTGGGCCAGGATCAAGCTGGTGGTTCTCGTGGCGTCCAAGACCAGCATGCGCACCAACATGCTGGCTCGAGCGAAGTACGGTCGCCTGGACGGGACACTGCTCCTTCTAACATGGTTAGGAGTCCGAGTATGTCCCGCTCCTCGCACCGTTCACCTCTGCCGCCCACCTCTCCCGCAGAAGCCTTGGCGCGAGCTCAACTGCTCCTAGACTACCCTCCGACGGCGGACAAGACCGACGAGTGGAGGGACACTATCCAAAGCCTCATCGGCTTCGCCAACGGCGACACTGCGCGGCAACCAAGCACCTCGCTGCCGCGGCAAGACTGCCGGACGCGAGCCGATGGCAACAAGACCGGGGGAGGTGCGACTTCCATGCACTCTCCACTATGAAGGCCCAGATCACCAACTCGCCGGGTCCACCCCGAAAGCGACTCCACCGCGTCATCGGACCCACGAGCTCGTCGCGACCAGCGCCAAGTTCTCCACGAACGGCAACAAGAGGACGCTCGTACTCGCATCGAGCACCAACGAGAAGCGTGGCGTCTGTCTGACCAGCGCGCTGGGCCCTCTGTCGACATGCACACGCCGGGGGAGCCAGGCGACTTGCCGTACGCGGTAGGTTGCCCTGCGTTCACCCATGAGCTGCGGCAGGTCCGGTGGCCCAGCAAGAAAAACTTCAAACCAGACGTACCAGAGAAGTACGACGGCAAGACGCATCTGTCGGAGTTCCTCAGCATCTACACCATCGCGGTGCAGGCTGCCGGGGGACGGGACGACAAGATCCTTGCCAACTACTTCCCGCTGGTGCTCAAGCCCAACATCAGGTCCTGGCTCATGCACTTGCCGGACAACTCCATCTCCTCTTGGGCAGATCTATGCCATCAGTTTGTCGGCGCCTTTACAGGCGGCCACAAGCCACATGGCCAAGAGAGCGATCTTCATCTGCTCGCCCAGAAGGAAGGAGAGCCACTGCGCAAGTACATTCAGAGATTCAGCCGTGTACAGCACAACATCCCAGACATCCACCCTGTGGTGATCATCAGCGCGTTCCATCAGAATGTGCGAAACCGCAGGATGAGGGAGGAGATGGCGATGTGTAAGATCAGAGACGTCAGCGAACTTTACGCCCTGGCCGACAAGTGTGCGCGCGCTGAAGAGGGGAGGAGGCTCCCCGGAGAGAATACAGGGCCAGGAGGATCCGACAGTGAGGATGCTGCCCCGGCAAGGAAAGGCCGGCGGCGCAACAACAGAAGGAAAAAGGGCAAGGAAGTGCTAGCTGTCGAGCAGAGCGGCAACGGAGGTGGCGCCAACGAAGCTAGAGCTGGTGGCTCCAGCAAGGAGGCCCAGCCTGTGGCGGCCGCCGACAAGCAGGACAGCTCCGACAAGCAGTATTGCAAGATCCACCGCACCAAGGGTCATGATCTCCAGAGCTGCAAGAAGGTCGAGCAGCTTGTTGAGCTGCAAAAAGCTGAGTACGAGCGACGTGACAAGGAGAAGGCCCAGGAAGGTGCTGGAGGAGCCGGCAAGAAACGCCCCGGCCGGGGAGGACGCCGCGGCAAGGCCAAGCAGCGGCAAGGAGACAGACCTCCCCGCGGCCGCGACAAGGATGAAGATGGCGACGACGACGAAGACATGGATGATGACGAGGCCGACGAGCAGGAGTTTCAGAAAGCCACAGAGGTCCTGTGCGTTGACGGTGGCGCCTCTCTGCATACTTTGCACCGCCAACTCAAGCAGTGGATGCGGGAAGTAAATGCAGCAGAGCCATCCATAGAGTCACGCAAGCCCCTGAAATGGTCCAGCACGCCTATCATCTTCGATAATGAGGACCACCCTGATCGCGTAACTGCGGTCGGGTGCTTGCCGATGTTGGTTTCTCCAACTATCCGCAACCTCAAGGTCACGAAGATGCTAGTTGACGGCGGGGCCGGCTTGAACCTGATATCCTCCGCGGTCCTCCAGAAACTCCAGATCCTTGATAGCGAGCTCGAGGAGACCGGCACGTTCCAAGGAATCAGCCCGGGAAGGAGCAAGCCGAAGGGAAAGATCACGCTGTCGGTCACATTTGGCAGCGAGCTGAACTTTAGAACTGAGAGGGTCACTTTTGACATTGCCGACTTTCCATTACCCTACAATGGGATCCTTGGCCGTCCAGCGCTCGCCAAGTTCATGGCAGCCTCTCACTATGCATATAACATGCTCAAGATGCCAGGCCCGATAAGTGTCATTTCTGTCCCTGGCGACAAGAAAGATGCCCTTATCTGCGCCGACAAGATTTACCGGGAGGTAGCAACCGCAGCCGATCGCGAGTCACTTGCCGCTGAAGCTCCCGGGGGGAAGAAGAAGACCAAGTCCGGCAAGAGCTCTGATGCCCACTCCGGCAAGCGCACCTATTCGGAGTGCTGCGCTACCGTCGAGGACGCACCATCGAGCTCCACCGGCAAGTTCAAGAAGACGATGGCAGCTCCACCAGAGACCAAGAAGGTGTCCGCCAAGGAGGACGGCACTGGTGGTACCTTCACCATCAGTGCCACTCTCGACCCCAAATAGGAAAGCGCGCTCGTTGCTTTATTGCGGGCGAATGTCGACGTGTTTGCATGGCAACCGTCTGACATCCCCGGTGTTCCCAGGAAAGTGATTGAGCACCACCTAGCCGTTTGTCCTCATGCGCGGCCCGTCAAGCAGAAAGTCAGGAAGCAAGCAGTGGAGCGCCAAGAGTTTATTGCAGAAGAAATCAAGAAGCTTGAAGCAGCAGGCCTTGTCAGAGGAGTGCTCCATCCCACGTGGTTGGCCAATCCTGTAGTCGTGCGCAAGGCCAACGGGAAATGGAGGCTTTGCATAGACTTCACTGATGTCAATAAAGCTTGTCCCAAAGATCCATTTCCCTTGCCACGCATTGACCAGATTGTTGACTCCATAGCCGGATGTGATTTGCTTTCATTTCTTGATGCATCAGGATACCATCAGATTTTCATGGCAGAGGAAGATGAGGATAAAACCGCGTTCATCACCCCATGTGGCACATACTGTTTCGTACGGATGCCCTTCGGGTTGAAGAATGCTGGATCAACATTTGCAAGGGTAGTCCACGTCGCTTTTGAGCCCCAGATACACAGAAATGTGGAAGCCTACATGGATGATATAGTGGTCAAGAGCAAGGACAAGGCTACTCTGATTCAAGATCTAGATGAAACTTTTGCAAATCTGCGCAAGATCAACCTCAAGCTCAATCCCGAGAAGTGCGTGTTTGGAGTCCCTTCCGGCAAGCTTCTCGGGTTCTTTGTGTCACAGCGGGGGATTGAAGCCAATCCCGACAAGATCAAAGCCATCGAGCAGATTGAAGCACCAAAGCGCGTCAAGGATGTACGAACCTTGCCGGTTGCGTGGCTGCTCTCAGCAGGTTTATCTCTAAGTCCGCAGAGCGCGCCTTGCCGTTTTTCAAAATATTGAAAAAGGCAGGTCCGATGAAATGGACTCCAGAAGCGGAGGCTGCGCTACAGGACTTGAAGAGGTACCTGTCCTCCACTCCAATACTTGTCGCACCTAAGCCGTAAGAAAAGTTGCTGCTGTATCTAGCAGCAACCAATCAAGTGGTTAGTGCTGCGTTAGTAGCGGAGAGGGAGGCGAATGATGAGCCAGCAACCGGAGCAAGTGAATCCAGCGTCAACCCTTTTGACCTCGTTCACCCTGTCCACAATGGGTGCAACGAGGGCCTTGAGTGCGTCAAGATCAGCGTCCGCCGACAGCCTCTTGAGGACGTTGGTGAGGTTGAGGCCCGGATTGCGGAAGGCCACCTTCACCAGCACCTTCTCCAGAACTCCGGCACAAATCGTGCGCGACTCATCGGCCAGCTGCTTTGGGATCCGTTCCCGGAGTTGCTGGAGCGCCGTCGCCACGCCTTTGAAGAACAGAGTGAGCTTGGCACTGGGTTGGAGGTTCTCGTCGGAGGAGTACCCGAGGCCTTCCACCCCCAATTGCACCAGCTCCTCTTCGATGACTGCAGCAATGTTCACGAGGCCCTCCGTCCAGAACGCCACAGTATCTCTGAGAAGATTCTGGGTTTCGGCGGCCCTCGCCAGCAGCGCCTCGTTGGCCTTGATATCCTTCTTCAAGTCCGCCTCCCGTTTCCTGGCGCCGTCCAACGTCTCCGTCAAGGTGGCCAGCTTTAGCTTCAGATCAGCGTTGGAATCCTTGGCGGCGCTCAGCTCTTTGCCCTTCTCGGTGAGTCGTACCTGCAGCTCACCATGGGCAAGGGCGTCCTTCTCGCGCTCCAGCTTGAGCACGGCAAGCTCTTCGCCACCCACCTTCAGATCAGCCTCTAGCTGCGCCACCTTTACCTCCAATTCCTTCTTGGCGGTCTCGGCAGCCGCAGCCGCATCCTTTGCTTCTTGGAGCGGTCCGCCAAGTGCTTGTTCGCGCGCGGCAAGCTCCTCCTCGTGGCTGTCGAGACTCACCTTTAGTTGAGCTAGCTCGCCTTCTTGCGCGTATAGCTTCTCGCCGGTGAGCCGCTGCTGCTCTTCAGCTTCGGCCTTCTCGAGGAGGAAGGCTTTCCGCTCCTCAGCAAGCTGCTCCCGCTCCTCCGCCAAGGCCCGGAGAGCTTCCTGGCGAAGACCCCGGAGCTCCTCCGCGCGCTTCTCTATATCCACGCTCGCCTTCGCGACAAGCGCTTCCCGGGACTCCAACTTGACTTGGCGGGCGCGATAGAGCGCCAGCAGCCTTCGTAGCAGCCGCTCCTCCTCAGGCTCGTCGCTGCTGCTTCCCGGCGCGTCGACGATCGACAACCCGGCGGAGGCGAGCACCTCCCCATCCAGAGCTTCTCCTTCCACCGGCACCCTGGAGCTTGACGCCCAGGGGAGCTTGATGAAGATGCCCTCGCCGGCCTTCAGATAGGCACCAGGCTGGGACTCCTCGGAGCCTGGCGCCGCGGCAGCGTCGGAGGGATCAGCGGTCGGTGCAGCGCCTAGCACTCCTGTGGCCTCAGGGCCGTCAGTGCGATCGCCAGATCCCTCGCCAGCTTCTTCGGCAGCAGCCTTGGCGGCCTCTTCGCCGGCAGGCACATCAGCACCAGCTCCTTCTTCAGCGGCCGCGGCATCATCAGTGTTGCCGCGCGCGTCCTCCTCGCCGCCCGCCTCGGTCTCCATCGGATCCGCGGAGGGTGGATCTGACGACCGGAGAAGAATGGGGAATCAAACAAGCACTCGAGAAGAAAAATTAGCAGAAGAGTACAAGGAAAGTTTCGGGCAAGAAGGACTACCTGTGCTGGGATCCGCTGTCGTGAGATTCACCACCGGGGGATCATTGGCGCTGTCCCTTGCCGGAGACTCCTCCCTTGCCGGAGATTTCTCCCTTGCCGGAGAACGTTTCCTTGCCGGGGAGTCCGCCCTTGGCGGCGTAGTCGAAGCAGACGACGAGTCGGAGGTGATCACCATGCCCTCCTGATGAAGCTGTTCTGCTCCTGCACAAACAAACCAGTGATCAGATGTCAACAAAGGAAAAGAGCAACCGCGCGTGCCCAGAAGCAGAAAGTAAACCGTATACTTACGCTGGGGGTTGCGCTGGGGGCTGCTCTATGAAGTAATGGCCGGATCCGGCAAGGTGGTCTCGGGTGCGCCTCCTGCCGTCGCAGTGGGCTCGTCCTCGATGATCACCACCTGAGCCTTGGCCCTCTTCGCCGCCCTCTGGGCCAGAGTCCTGAAAAGGGAGAGTCCTGAGTGGATCAGATCAGATGCAAGACAAGAATAGCAAGTTGAAGAACTACAAGAACAACAAGGGAATCTTACTCTTCTTCTTCCTCCTCGTCGGAGCTGAGCGCGGAGAGGTCGAAGTTCGGCCCACCTCCGGCGCGACGAGGTGGAGGGGTGGGATCCCTTGGCCGCTTGACGTGGACTGCGGCGCTAGCCCGAGACGACCCCGCTCCAATTGTCACCGTGGCAGGAGGCGCTCCCCCGACAACTGTACTTGCCGCGGCGGAGCGCGTCGCGCGGCGCTGCGGCTGTTGGCCCACTTGCCGCCCTGCTGCATCCCCGGCCCTGCGGAGGCGCCTTCTTGGCTGCGCTGGGGGCTGCACTATGGGCCCTGCTAGCGGCAAGCTCCTCGGAGATGGCGGGCCGCTCACACTCTCGGCGGGCTCGCTCGACTCGGCGTCGGGCGCGGCGAGCTCTTCTTCGTCTTCGGGCCACTCCCGTTCGGCAAGACTCGTTGCCGATGCCGCGTCCGCTTCCTCCACTGTGAACCCGAATTCACCCGCGGCTGCGGCTGCCGCCACCTCTTCCGCCCTGGTGGCGATGCGTTCCATCTCTTGATCGGTGGTGTTGCGGGTGAGGAGCTTCTTTTCATCAACATTGACCGCCACTTCCACCAGGCCGTCGAAGAACTGTTGCACGACGTCGCCGGAAGGCTCTTGCCAAGTTGGAGCGATCCCGTGCGAATCACACAACGGCATCATTGCGCAGATGCGGTCACGCGAGAAGTTGTTGCACAGAGGAACGACGCCTGCCGGCAACCTGAACCACTCGGGATGCTGCGGGTCGTGCTTGAATATCTCCTTGAGTATCCCGTCCAACTCTAGGACGGTGAAATTGAAGTTGAGGCCTGGGCGCAACCTCATGATACCTGCCGGGCCTCCAAATTCCCAGGCGGGTCTCCCCCTCGCCTACAGAGGGGCGATGCGGCGGCGAAGGAAATCTATGCCGACAGCTCCTACAGTCAGCCCGGCAAGCCTGAGACGCAAGATCCGGGTGGTGGCGATCTTCAGCTTGTCGTCGTCCACGGACATGGCGCTCCAATCATTACCACGCACTGCTGGGGTTTGGCGCAGGGCGGTGAACGGCTGCGGGTTCTCCTCTACAACCCAGCACCAATCTGCTCTCCACTCATCCCACTTGCTGCGGAGCTCCCCCTCCAGATAGGTCTCCTTCTTGCCGGCTCGCGAGATCCAGGCGATCCCACCGGCAAGAGTTTCCCCTCTCTCGACACGAGGCATAAAGAAGTGGCGGAAGAGGGCTACGTTGGGGTGGACTCCGACAAAGTTTTCGCATAGATGGGCGAAAACTGCCATGGTCAGAACGGCGTTGGGGGTGAAATCAAGGAGGTGGAACCCATAGGTGTTCATGATGTCGTAGAAGAAATCAGAGAATGGCGGGCAGAGCCCGCAGTAGAAGAACACGGCGAAGAAAGGGTACCTGCCAACTGGAGCTCCTTGTGAGGCGACGGCGGAGAGTACCTTCGTGCACGGATGCGCCCGCGTCTCCATCGACCAGAAGAGATAGTACCACTCCCTCAGCTCCTTCGTGGAGAGCTCGGGGCGGAAAGTGGCCCGCTCCTTCCGCAGCGCCTCAAGCCGCTGCGCTTCGGTCGACTTCACAGCTTTTGCGGCCGCAGTCTTCGCGGCCTTCCCCTTCCCGGCCTTCGGAGCCATGGCGGAGGCGGTGGGGGAGATCGACGGCGCTGGTGGTGGCGGCAGCGACGGGGGCGGAGCGCTGCTCTCTTTCGACTTTGGAAGCGGAGGAGGGCGGCGGAGATTTCTGAGATTGCAGCAGCGAATGGCGAAGGTGGGGGAAATGCCCCTGTTTCCCCTGCTTATAAGGAGGAGGGGGCGAACGTTGCGCTCTTTCCGAATAAAGAACCACCCACGATCTCTCCCACGACGCCGCGATTGACGCGTGCCGTTACGGGGGGCGCGGTGGATACGGAGTTAGATTCGGCATGACCCAGGCCCGCGCGTGCCCGTGCCCTGTTTTGGGCCTGGCCCAACAGCGCTCGGCACCGTGTGTGGCCCAGGCCCGGGGGCTCCTGTCGGTGTACTAGAGTAGGGGTACCCTAGTATCCCGAACTTGTGCACGGGCAGTTGCAGCGCCCCGCGGCAAGGCTTGCCGGACGACCGCCAGGGTCCTCCGTGGGTTCCTTTGGAGCCATTCAAGAACAAAGTATTTAAGATGAAGAGACAAGGCCCCGGCAAGAGGAGCTTGCCGGGAAGAGACAAGGCCCCGGCAAGAGGAGCTTGCCGGGAAGGCCAACCACGGCACCTCAAGAAACTTGCCGCGACGCACCTCACGTCCCGGCAAGGTCCAGCGAGCGACAAGCTTCTGGACGCGACAAGACGACGACCCCGACAAGGTACTTGCCGGGGGCCAGCTGCCACTCTATACCCGCGCTCCAGCGCACCCACCCGCGTGTCGCCATGAGGTTTTCTCAGGGGCGCGTGGCGGGAGCCTGTGCAGCCAGGGGTACGCGGTGGCAAGCGGAGATGAAGAGGAGGCCATCGTGGCAAATGGTGGCGCTCCTAACGGTCACTTTTTGCACTGTTTAGGCAACTCAGACGGGCATTCAATGACCTTGTCCCCTGCCTTCAGAGTTAGGTAGGATACACTGTGTCCACAGTAGCGGTAGCTGCACCTACCGCATTCTTTTCCATTTTTTACCCTTCTAGTCTATGTTGCCACCTATTGGTGACCCCTTGAGCGTATAAAAGGAGGCCCATGTGCAACGTAGAGGGGGGTTCGGCTCATTCAAAACACCAAGAACACTCTCACGCTCGGTCTGGTAGCATTCATCGCTCCTGAGCAAGAATCCAATACAATCAAGCAAGCAGGAGTAGGGTATTACGCATCCGTGTGGCCCGAACCTGGGTAAACTGCTCGTGTGCACTGCCTCGATCCGCTCTTCGTGCGACCTCCGCCCCCCTCCGAACCGAAATGGGCTCGATCCACCGGTCCCCATAGGTGTTCATGGATCAGTTTCCCCGACAATGGCAGATGGATGTCAAAACTGCATTCCTGAACTGGTTTCTGGAAACAGAGTTGTATATGATGCAACCGGGACGTTTTGTCGATCCAAAGGGAGCTAACAAAGTGTGCAAGCTCCAGCGATCTATTTATGGACTGGTGCAAGCCTCTCGGAGTTGGAATAAACGCTTTGATAGTGTGATCAAAGCATTTGGTTTTATACAAACTTTTGGAGAAGCCTGTATTTACAAGAAAGTGAGTGGGAGCTCTGTAGCATTTCTGATATTATATGTGGATGACATATTGCTGATCGAAAATGATATAGAATTTCTGGATAGCATAAAGGGATACTTGAATAAGAGTTTTTCAATGAAAGACCTCGGTCAAGCTGCTTACATATTGGGCATTAAGATCTATAGAGATAGATCAAGACGCTTAATTGGACTTTCACAAAGCACATACCTTGACAAAGTTTTGAAGAAGTTCAAAATGGATCAGGCAAAGAAAGGGTTCTTGCGTGTGTTACAAGGTGTGAAGTTGAGTAAGACTCAATGCCCGACCACTGCAGAAGATAGAGAGAAGATGAAAGATGTTCCCTATGCTTCAGCCATAGGCTCTATCATGTATGCAATGCTGTGTACCAGACCTGATGTGTGCCTAGCTATAAGTCTAGTAGGGAGGTACCAAAGTAATCCAGGAGTGGATCACTGGACAGCGGTCAAGAACATCCTGAAATACCTGAAAAGGACTAAGAATATGTTTCTCGTATATGGAGGTGACAAAGAGCTCATCGTAAATGGTTACGTTGATGCAAGCTTTGACACTGATCCGGACGATTCTAAATCGCAAACCCGATACGTGTTTACATTGAACAGTGAAGCTGTCAGATGGTGTAGTTCTAAACAAAGCGTCGTGGCGGGATCTACATGTGAAGCGGAGTACATAGCTGCTTCGAAAGCAGCAAATGAAGGAGTCTGGATGAAGGAGTTCATATCTGATCTAGGTGTCATACCTAGTGCATAATGAAAATCTTTTGTGACAATACTGGTGCAATTGCCTTGGCAAAGGAATCCAGATTTCACAAGAGAACCAAGCACATCAAGAGACGTTTCAATTCCATTCGGGATTTAGTCCAAGTGGGAGACATAGAAATTTGCAAGATACATACGGATCTGAATGTAGCAGACCCGTTGACTAAGCCTCTTCCACGAGCAAAACATGATCAACACCAAAGCTCCATGGGTGTTAGAATCATTACTGTGTAATCTAGATTATTGACTCTAGTGCAAGTGGGAGACTGAAGGAAATATGCCCTAGAGGCAATAATAAAGTTATTATTTATTTCCTTATATCATGATAAATGTTTATTATTCATGCTAGAATTGTATTAACCGGAAACATAATACATGTGTGAATACATAGACAAACAGAGTGTCACTAGTATGCCTCTACTTGACTAGCTTGTTAATCAAAGATGGTTATGTTTCCTAGCCATAGACATGTGTTGTCATTTGATTAACGGGATCACATCATTGGGAGAATGATGTGATTGACATGACCCATTCCGTTAGCTTAGCACACGATCGTTTAGTATGTTGCTATTGCTTTCTTCATGACTTATACATGTTCCTATGACTATGAGATTATGCAACTCCCGTTTACCGGAGGAACACTTTGTGTGCTACCAAACGACACAACGTAACTGGGTGATTATAAAGGTGCTCTACAGGTGTCTCCAAAGGTACATGTTGACTTTGCGTATTTCGAGACTAGGATTTGTCACTCCAATTGTCGGAGAGGTATATCTGGGCCCACTCGATAATGCACATCACTTAAGCCTTGCAAGCATTGCAACTAATGAGTTGGTTGCGGGATGATGTATTACGGAACGAGTAAAGAGACTTGCCGGTAACGAGATTGAACTAGGTATTAACATTCCGACGATCGAATCTCGGGCAAGTAACATACCGATGACAAAGGGAACAACGTATGTTGTTATGCGGTCTGACCAATAAAGATCTTCGTAGAATATGTGGGAGCCAATATGAGCATCCAGGTTCCGCTATTGGTTATCGACCGAAGACGTGTCTCGGTCATGTCTACATTGTTCTCGAACCCGTAGGGTCCGCATGCTTAACGTTACGATGACAGTTTCATTATGAGTTTATATGTTTTGATGTACCGAAGGTTTTTCGGAGTCCCGTATGTGATCACGGACATGACGAGGAGTCTCGAAATGGTCGAGACATGAAGATTGATATATTGGAAGCCTATGTTTGGACATCGGAAGTGTTCCGGGTGAAATCGGCATTTTACAGGAGTACCGGGAGGTTACCAGAACCCCCCGGTAACCTAATGGGCCTTAATGGGCCTAGTGGAGGAAGAGGAGAGGAGACCAAGGGGCAGCCGCACGCCCCTCCCCCCCAAGTCCGAATTGGACAAGGAGGGGGGGGGCGGCGCCCCCCCCCCTTTCCTTTCCCCTCTCTCTCCCCTTCCCCCCAAGTCCTAGTCCAACATGGAAAAGGGGGGAGTCCTACTCCCGGTAGGAGTCGGACTCCTCCTGGTGCGCCCCTTGCCTGGCCGCACCTCCTCCCCCTTGCTCCTTTATATACGGGGGCAGGGGGGCACCCCATAGACACAACAATTAATCATTGATCTCTTAGCCGTGTGCGGTGCCCCCCTCCACCATAATCCTCGATAATATTGTAGCGGTGCTTAGGCGAAGCCCTGCGACGGTAGAACATCAAGATCGTCATCACGCCGTCGTATTGACAGAACTCTGCCCCGACATTCTGCTGGATCGGAGTCCGGGGATCTTCATCAAGTTGAACGTGTGCTAGAACTCGGAGGTGCCATAGTTTTGGTGCTTGATTGGTCGGGCCGTGAAGACGTACGACTACATCAACCACGTTGTCATAACGCTTCCCCTTTCGGTCTACGAGGGTACGTGGACAACACTCTCCCCTCTCGTTGCTATGCATCACCATGATCTTGCGTGTGCGTAGGAATTTTTTTGAAATTACTACGTTCCCCAACATTTATGCTACCGTCGTTCTAAACAAATAAGATGTAAAAACATGATAAACATCACATGCAATCAAATAGTGACATGATATGGCCAATATCATTTTGCTCCTTTTGATCTCCATCTTCGGGGCGCCATGATCATCATCGTCACCGGCTTGACACCATGATCTCCATCATCATGATCCTTGTCATCGTGTCTTCATGAAGTTGTCTCGTCAACTATTACTTCTACTACTATGGCTAACGGTTTAGCAATAAAGTAAAGTAATTACATGACGTTTATGTTGACACGCAGGTCATAAATAAATTAAAACAACTCCTATGGCTCCTGCCGGTTGTCATACTCATCGACATGCAAGTCGTGATTCCTATTACAAGACCATGATCAATCTCATACATCACATATATCATTCATCACATCCTTTTGTCCATATCACATCACACGGCATATGCTGCAAAAACAAGTTAGACGTACTCTAATTGTTGTTGCAAATTTTTTTACGTGGCTGCTATAGGTTTCTTAGCAAGAACGTTTCTTACCTACGCCAAAACCACAACGTGATAAGCCGATTTCCATTTACCCTTTATAAGGACCCTTTTCATTGAATCCGATCCGACTAAAGTGGGAGAGACAGACACCCGCTAGCCACCTTATGCAACTAGTGCATGTCACTCGGTGGAACCTGTCTCACGTAAGCATACGTGTAAGGTCGGTCCGGGCCGCTTCATCCCACGATGCCGCCGAATCAAGATAAGACTAGTAACGACAAGTAAATTGACAAAATCGACGCCCACAACAACTTGTGTTCTACTCGTGCGTAGAAACTACGCATAGACCTAGCTCATGACGCCACTGTTGGGGATCGTAGCGGAAATTTAAAGTTTTCTACACATCACCAAGATCAATCTATGGAGTCATCTAGCAACGATAGAGACAGGAGTGCATCTACATACCCTTGTAGATCGCGAGCAGAAGCGTTCAAGAGAACGGGGTTGATGGAGTCGTACTCGTCGTGATCCAAATCACCGATGATCCTAGCGCCGAACGGACGGCACCTCCGCGTTCTACACACGTACAGAGCGGAGACGTCTCCTCCTTCTTGATCCAGCAAGGGGGAAGGAGAAGTTGATGGAGATCCAGCAGCACGGCGGTGTGGTGGTGGAAGCAGCGGGATTTCAGCAGGGCTTCGCCAAGCGCTACTGGAGGAGGAAGAGGTGTCACGGGAGGGAGAGGGAGGCGCCAGGGCTTAGGGTGCGGCTGCCCTCCCTCCCCTCCACTATATATAGGGGCTAGGGGGCGCATGCCCCCTTGCAGATCCCATCTAGAGGGGGGAGGTGGCGGCCCCCGGGGTAGCGGCCCCTCGGGGGCAACGACCCCCTTAGGGTTTCCAACCAGGGGGCGCATGCCCCCTCGGGTTTCCAACCCTAGGCGCCTTGGGCCCTTGGTTGGGGTGCACCAGCCCACCTGGGGCTGGTTCCCACGCCATCCCATGGGGCCCTCCGAGATAGGTGGCCCCACCCGGTGAACCCCCGGGACCCTTCCAGTGGTCCCGATACAACACAGGTGACCCCCGAAACTCTCCCGGTGGCCGAAACTGGACTTCCTATATATAAATCTTTACCTCCGGACCATTCCGGAACTCATCGTGACGTCCGGTATCTCATCGGGAACTCCGAACAACTTTCGGTTAATTGCATACTAATATCTCTATAACTCTAGCGTCACCGAACCTTAAGTGTGTAGACCCTACGAGTTCGGGAGACACGTAGACATGACCGAGACAACTCTCCGGTCAATAACCAACAGTGGGATCTGGATACCCATGTTGGCTCCCACATGCTCCATGATAATCTCATCGGATGAACCACGATGTTGAGGATTCAATCAATCCCGTATACAATTCCCTTTGTCTATCGGTACGATACTTGCCCGAGATTCGATCGTCGGTATACCGATACCTTGTTCAATCACGTTACGGCAAGTCTCTTTACTCGTTCACATAACACATCATCCCGTGAACAACTCCATGATCACATTGAGCTCATTATGATGATGTCCTATGAGTGGGCCCAGAGATACCTCTCTGTCATACGGAGTGACATATCCCAGTCTTGATTCGTGCCAACCCAACAGATACTTTCGGGTATACCCGTAGTGTACCTTTATAGCCACCCAGTTACGTTGTGACGTTTTGGCACACCCAAAGTACCCTTACGGTATCCGGGAGTTGCACAATCTCATGGTCTAAGCAAAGGATACTTGATATTAGAAAAGCTTTAGCAGACGAATTACACGATCTTGTGCTATGCTTAGGATTGGGTCTTGTCCATCACATCATTATCCTAATGATGTGATCCCGTTATCAATGACATCCTATGTCCATGTTTAGGAAACCGTAACCATCTATTGATCAACGATCTAGTCAACTAGAGGCTCACTAGGGACATGTTGTGGTCTATGTATTCACACATGTATTACGGTTTCCGGATAACACAATTATAGCATGAAAAATAGACAATTATCATGAACAAGGAAATATAATAATAACCTTTTTATTATTGCCTCTAGGGCATATTTCCAACACAAGTAAGGGCAGCACCCAAGCACCGGTCCACCCACATATCAAATTATCAAAGTACCAAACGCGAATCATATGAACGTGATGAAAACTAGCTTGATGATAATTCCCATGTGTCCTCGGGAGCGTTTTCCTTTATATAAGAAATTGTCCAGGCTTGTCCTTTGCTACAAAAAGGATTGGGCCACCTTTCTGCACCTTATTTACTTTTATTACTGGTTGCTCGTTACCATTTACCTTATCACAAAACTATCTGTTACCGATAATTTCAGTGCTTGCAGAGAATACCTTACTGAAAACCGCTTGTCATTTCCTTCTGCTCCTCGTTGGGTTCGACACACTTACTTATCGAAAGGACTACGGTAGATCCCCTATACTTGTGGGTCATCAAGACTCTTTTCTGGCGCCGTTGCCGAGGAGTGAAGCGCCTTTGGTGAGTGGAACTTGGTAAGGAAAAATTTATATAGTGTGCTGAAATTTACTGTCACTTGTTACTATGGAAAGTAATCCTTTGAGGGGCTTGTTCGGGGTATCTTCACCCCGTCCAGAAGAGCAAAGAGTTGCTCCTCAACCTACTGAACCTTCTGAAAATGTTTGCTTTGAAATTCCTTCGGGTATGTTAGAGAAACTGCTAGCTAATCCTTTTGAAGGAGATGGAACAATGCATCCCGATTTACACCTAATCTATGTGGCTGAAGTTTGTGGATTATTTAAGCTTGCAGGTATACCCGATGATGTTATTAAGAGGAAGGTTTTCCCTTTATCTTTGGAGGGAGACGCATTGACATGGTACAGGCTATGTGATGATACGGGATCTTGGGACTATAAACGATTGAAATTGGAATTTCACCAGAAGTTTTATCCTATGCATCTTGTTCATCGTGATCGCAATTATATATATAATTTTTGGCCTCATGAAGGAGAAAGCACGCTCAAGCTTGGGGGAGTCTTAAATCAATGTTATATTCATGCCTGAAAGCACAAGTGCTCCCTGGGTGGTTTTGGTAATTAATGTCAACATATCTCTTGTTGGGCTAACACTTTTACCTAGTATGTTTCAGAGAAGTTCAACAATGGAGTGGCATGGACAAGAGGATGTGGAACCCCTTCAAGATGCTAAGGACAAAGGATTGACTCAAGCTTCAAGATCAAGACTCTACATTTTCTATTTTAGTGATCCAAGATCACATTGAGTCTATTGGAAAAGCCAATACTATCAAGAGGGGATGAGGTGTTGCTTAATGGCTTGCTTGCTCAAAGTGCTTAGTGATATGCTCCAAAACCCTCAACTACCTTCCCACATCCACATATGACCTAAACCAAAAGTCAAACTCGTCCCCACCGATTCTTTCTGTCCGGCGCCACCGAGTTTCAGATGTCATAGCCACTGCCACAAACCCTAGGCAAATCGGTTTCACCGATAGGGATCTCGGTCTCACCGAGATGGGATTGTAATCTCTCTGTGTATGTCCATTACCAAAATCGGTCTCACCGAGTTTGAGTAATCGGTACTACCCGGTCGAAGCATACATAGCGTTCTCATTCTGGTCGTGAACGTGTATGTACATACTGGTCGATTGGTCTATCTGCAGGCTGCAGCGATGAACCGTGGCCGTGTAAGGAAGGGCACGTGTGGTAGTAGAGGCGCGCACGTGTGGTAGTAGAGGCGCGCACGTAGCATGTACACGTACGTACAGCGGCCAGGGTGCAAGAAAGTAAATACGGCCACGTACGTACATATGGGCGGGGTCTCGAACGCCTACTTGCGCATACGTACGGCCAGGGCTCGTGTACATGGCTGTGACTGGGTCGGAACGGAGAAACTGCGTCATCATCGTGTTCATGGGGAGGCAACGGAATGCATCGTGTTCAAAGGGAGGCAACGGAATGCGTGCTGTTCATTGGGAGCCAACCGGCTTGGACGGAATAGGCGATGGAAACGAGGCCTGGTGTACCGCAGAATGGAGGAAATGGCCTCGTGTTCGACCAGCCACGGTGGAAACGGGATCCTGTTCATCGGGAGGGGTTTGGCGTACCGCAAAATGGAGGAAACGAACCTCCTACGGTCGAAATGGGGTCCTGTTGATCAGGAGGGGTGTGGCGTACCGCAAAACGGAAGAAACAGACTTGTGTTGGAGCGCTATGGTCGAAACGGGGGTCCTATTCATCGGGAGGGGTGTGGCGTACCACAAAACGGGACTCCACGGGATACTGCTCATCTCCACCGTCGACCTCCTCCAGCCTCCACGGGCTACTGTTCATCCACCGTTGACCTCCTCCAGCCTCCACCTATGACTGTTCATCCACGGGCTCCTGTTCATCCAGCCTCCACCGCGCGCTCCTCCATCGGCTACTGTTCAACCAGCCCTCTCCACGGGGGTCCTATTCAACCACCCCTCCACGGCCTACTATTCATCCAGCCCTCCACCGGCTACTGTTCAACCAACCCTCCACCGGCTACTGTTCAACCAGCCCTCCACGGGGTCCTGTTCATCCAGCCCTCCACGGGGTCCTGTTCATCCACCGGCTCGATCGATCGGGGTACTGTTCATCCAGCGGCAACGGCCTCTACTACCATGGGTTCCTGTTCATCCAAACACCCCAACAATGCTCACTGTTCATCCATAGGCAGCATCGATTAGCTTCAGTTAGCAGCAGTAGCGAAGGAACCGCTTGATCGGGTTCAGTTAACAGCCATCGATCAATCGCTCGGGTTCAGTAACGCGTAGCCTACAGTGCAATCGCTCGGGTTCAGTTAGAGCCCAACGCCTCACTCGGGTTCAGTTAGAGCGCAACGCCTCGCACACATGAGCGTACGTACGAGAGAAACGCGCATCGCTCGACCCCCGACCACCCACCGTAACCGGGAAATTCCCTGATATTTTCCTCGCCCTCACTTCTACCACGGTTTTCTCCGTCATGGACGGCCCAAAGAATGTCATGCAGCTGCGTCTCCGGACCGCCCAGGACGAAAAGGCCATTTTCTGTCATGATTTTTTGTCATACAAGTAGGAGCCCACCACATCTATGATGATACCGGGTTTTGTCACAATTATCATCATAGAAGTGTCATAAGCATGACAGGAAAAATATTTGTTCGGCCCAAAATGTCATGGATGTGTCTTTTTTTGTAGTGATACCTACCTATTATGGCATTTCCATAGCCATTCCGAGATATATTGCCATGCAACTTTCCACCGTTCCGTTTATTACGACATGTTCCATCATTGTCATATTGCTTTGCATGATCATGTAGTTGACATCATATTTGTGGCAAAGCCACCCTTCATAATTTTTCGTACATGTCACTCTTGATTCATTGCACATCCCGATACACCGCCGGAGGCATTCATATAGAGTCAAATTTTTTTCTAGGTATTGAGTTGAAAATAAATAGAAGTGTGATGATCTTCATTATTAGAGCATTGTCCCGTGTGAGGAAATAAAAAAAGAGGCCAAAAGAGTCTCCAAAAAAAAAGAGAAAGAGTCTCCAAAAAAAAGAAGGGAGTCTCTAAAAAAAGAGAGAAAAAGAGAGAAGGGACAATGTTACTATCCTTTTTTCCACACTTGTGCTTCAAAGTAGCACCATGATCTTCATTATAGAGAGTCTCTTCTTTTGTCACTTTCATATACTAGTGGGAATTTTCGTTATAGAACTTGGCTTGTATATTCCAATGATGGGCTTCCTCAAATGCCCTAGGTCTTCGTGAGCAAGCAAGTTGGATGCACACCTACTTAGTTTCTTTTGTTGAGTTTTCATACATTTATAGCTCTAGTGCATCCATTGCATGGCAATCCCTACTCACTCACATTGATATCTGTTGATGGACATCTCCATAGCCCATTAATATGCCTAGTTGATGTGAGACCGTCTTCCTCCTTTTTGTCTTCTCCACAACCACCATTCTATTCCACCTATAGTGCTATGTCCATGGCTCACACTCATGTATTGCGTGAAAGTTGAATTTTTTTGAAAATACTAAAGTATGAAACAATTGCTTGGCTAAAACCGGGGTTGTGCATGATTTGAATATTTTGTGTGACAAAGACGGAGCATAGCCAAACTATATGATTTTGTAGGGATGAACTTTCTTTGGCCATGTTATTTTGAGAAGACATGATTACTTTGTTAGTATGCTTGAATTATTATTATTTTTATGTCAATATTAAAATTTTGTCTTGAATCTTTCGGATCTGAACATTCATGCCACAATAAAGAAAATTACATTGATAAATATGTTAGGTAGCATTCCACATCAAAAATTCTATTTTTATCATTTACCTACTCGCGGACGAGCAGGAATTAAGCTTGCGGATGCTTGATACGTCTCCAACGTATCTATAATTTTTTATTGTTCCATGCTATTATATTATCTGTTTTGGATGTTTAATGGGCTTTAATATGCTCTTTTATATCATTTTTTGGACTAACCTATTAAACGAAGGCCTAGTGCCAGTTTCTGTTTTTTGCCTATTTCAGTGTTTTGCGGAAAAGGAATATCAAACGGAATCCAAACGGAATGAAACCTTCGCGATGATCTTTCATGGAACAAATGCAATCCAGAAGACTTGGAGTTGAAGTCTGGAACTCCGCGAGGCGGCCACGAGGCAGGAGGGCGCGCCCAGGGGGTAGGCACGCCCCCAGCCTCGTGGGCCCCACGAAGCTCCACCGACATACTTCTTTCGCCTATATATACTCTTATACCCTAAAAACATCAAGGGGAGCCACAAAACCACTTTTCCACCGCCGTAACCTTCTGTACCAGTGAGATCCCATCTTGGGGCCTCTTCCGGTGCTCTGCCGAAGGGGGAATCGATCACGGGGGGCTTCTACATCAACACCATAGCCTCTCCGATGAAGCATGAGTAGTTTACCATAGACCTTCAGGTCAATGGTTATTAGCTAGATGGCTTCTTCTCTCTCTTTGATTCTCAATACAAAGTTCTCCACGATGTTCTTGGAGATCTATTCGATGTAATACTCTTTTGCGGCGTGTTTGCCGAGATCCGATGAATTGTGGATTTATGATCAAGTTTATCTATGAATATTATTTGGTTCTTCTCTGAATTCTTATATGCATGCTTTGATATCTTTGCAAGTCTCTTCGAATTATCAGTTTAGTTTGGCCTACTAGATTGATCTTTCTTGCAATGGGAGAAGTGCTTAGCTTTGGGTTCAATCTTGCGGTGTCCTTTCCTAGTGACAGTAGGGGCAGCAAGGCATATATTGTATTGTTTCCATCGAGGATAAAAAGATGGGGTTTATATCATATTGCTTGAGTTTATCCCTCTACATCATGTCATCTTGCTTAATGCGTTACTTTGTTCTTATGAACTTAATACTCTAGATGCATGATGGATAGCGGTCGATGTGTGGAGTAATAGTAGTAGATGCAGAATCGTTTCGGTCTACTTGACACGGACGTGCTGCCTATATTCATGATCATTTCCTAGATATTCTCATAACTATGCGCTTTTCTATCAATTGCTCGGCAGTAATTTGTTCACCCACCGTAATACATGCTATCTTGAGAGAAGCCACTAGTGAAACCTATGCCCCCTGGTCTATTTTCCATCATATTATCTTCTATTTTACATAATATAAGTTTCCGATCTACAATTCTAGTTTCCTATTTGTTTTATGTTGCAATCTTTACTTTCCAATCTATACAACAAAAATACCAAAAATATTTACTTTACTATCTCTATTAGATCTCACTTTTGCGAGTGACTGTGAAGGGATTGACAACCCCTTTATCGCATTGGTTGCAAGGTTCTTGATTGTTTGTGAAGGTACTAGGTGACTTGCGTGTTATCTCCTACTGGATTGATACCTTGGTTCTCAAAAACTAAGGGAAATACTTACGCTACTTTGCTGCATCACCCTTTCCCTCTTCAAGGGAAAACCAACGCATGCTCAAGAGGTAGCAGGCAGCCGATCATCCCCTATCGAATCACCTCCAATTGTTGGTGACTCAGGAATCAATTCATACTCCATTACTGGAGTAGTTGTAACCAAGGAAAAAATAGCGCTTACAGCAAAATAGCGGTAGCCTCAGAATACGCTATTAGCGTGCTATATCGTGTTATAGCATGCTATTAGTGAGACGTTGTACACTAATTTATTTAGCGAGACAATTCTCAATACGCTATTGCATGCTATTAGCAACGTTATAGCGTGCTATTTTTTCAGTGGTTGTAATGGGCCATTAGTGGCAAATAAATGGGGTGCACTCACTAGCGGCCCATAATTGGAGGTCAGTTACAATATGGATTTATCATATCTATATAATCTACATTGTCCAGCTTCTCCTTACACAAATCCTTTGGTGGACCGGCATGGCTGACACTCAGATCGATAATTAGTCTCCCCACTCCTGGCCTTCCACAAGTGTGCCCTCGTTCGTACCTCAACTCTCTCTCAAATTCGGCATGGATTTTCCAATTGATGTTATTCTTTGTGCTCTCAAATGAATGCAGGTTTCATTGTGTTCCACGGGGTTCACTGGATTGGCTCATTCTTCTACGTAAGTAAGTTGCAACATGAGGCACTGCTTTGACCTTCAATCATTTCTTGCCTGACTATATTATTCATGAATTCCACCATCTTTGCAACCCAAGGTGGTAATGGTTAAATTGTTTGTTGTGGTCTAATATTCTTTTGTGCTTCTCTATTGCAGATAAAGCAGATGTACTCAAACTTATAATTTTGATTCTGCTTCTACAACAATTATGATATATACACAGAGTGTGTTTCATAATTAGTATGAACGTGTGTGTTTTATGCAAACATAATTCGAAATGAATGCATGGGCCATTGTAGGATGAATTTGAGCCCGGTACTGCTTTGTTTGCTGCTTCTACCGGGTAGTATTCTTCCTTACAACATATTTCATGGAACTCCAATGGCTAATGGACAAGTTATTATCTATGCACTGTTATGCCTCATGTTAATTATCTTGCAACGTCATTTCATATGTTTGGTATTCTGGAGCAATTGCTCTAGGTGGAACTGGCTACTCTAAGTCACCACTCCATTCTTGATTCCAATCATGTATGTGATAATCTCCATGACATCGAAAGATTGGATTGAAAACAATTGTTCTACTGATGTATCATGCTTTTGAGCCAACTCCTACCCTATGTTTTCACGGGTTCCACCTGCTGTCGTCGGATGCGCAAGGAACAAATGGCATGCAGCAATGTCCATCTGCAGTAGCTCAATGAACGTGACAGGATCCAATTGATATACTCAAACCACCAAGATGACCGGTTAATTTGGGAGCTGGCCAATCATGTGTAGCAACCCTTAAGATAACTACTGCTATATTATTACTGAAGTCTGCAGTCGGGTGACTTCCAAAAAATGCGACGTTGCACTCCTATAATCTAGTGTCTTCCTCTCTACTTATATGGGTAACATATGCGAACATGTTTAATTGTTGGTCTAAAAAAGTTTCAGGTTATTATAACTGCTACTTCATCATATGATAAAAATGGCATTTGCTAGGATTTGATCAATGCTATTGTATATTGGGATTTTCATGTTAAGTTTTGGGATGCTACTATCAAGTTATGCATTTTGTGCCTGTAGTAGTACAATCTCCTCGAATATCAGCTTGTGGTGTTCCCCTACTGGTAACTTTATTGCTACAAGCTATCTCTGCATCAAAGATTGTTCCCCCTCACTTGGATGCCAACAAATCATGTTATCATCTTCAAATATATACAAACAAAGTAGTTTAAGTGCAAAACACTTGAATTTTATAGATTAGTATTATATATCCATAAAAGGTTCAAGGTTTTTACGTGAGTTAGTTTTTCTGTACAAAAGTTGGATCTCGGGCTGTCAACATTGTCCAATTTCATGCTTATATAAAATATATATTCTTATAGAATAATTTTCTTATAGGATAATTATCTTATAGCTTAGATTTCAGGCTTTCGATATTGTTCAATTTTATGCATAAATTCATGTGCTAGATGAAATTTTAGTCGAACGACGCCTTTGATGCCATCAACAATTCTAGCCAGCGATCACTTGCATTGCTCCTGAAGCGTACCAATTATTACGTCATGCTAGCTATATCACCTTGATGTTTCATTGTTCATGAAAGGAACCAATTTAATCTTCATGTTTTGCCCTCAGGCCGGGCAATTTTTCTAAATACCAACCATTTTATTGTAAAAATGTACGGGTGCAGCAACGCGTGTTATCAATGATCTAGTTATATTATCAACCTTGGGTGTTTTATATGCATTAATATGCTATTTTATATCATTTTGGGACTAACCTATTAACCTAGTGCCTAGTGCCAGTTTATGTTTTTCCCTTGTTTTTGGCTTTCGCAAAAAAAGAATATCAAACGGAATAAAACTTTACAATGATTTTTCTTGGACCAGCAGACACCTACGAGACTTGGAGTGGGGGCCAAGGGACCCACGAGGAAACAACAAGCCGTAGGGGCGCGCCCCTTGGGCTTGTGGCCCCCTCGGGGGTCCCCTGCATCGCCTCTTTTGCTTATAAATTCCCAAATATTCCAGAAACCCTAGTGGAGTCACCAGAAATACTTTTCCACCGTCGTACGTCTTTGTTCCCGTGAGATCCAATCTTGGGGCCTTTTCCGGTACTCCGTCAGAGGGGGATTCGATCACGGAGGGCTTCTACATCAACCTTGCTAACCTTCCGATGATGTGTGAGTAGTTTACTATAGACCTATGGGTCCATAGCTAGTAGCTAGATGGCTTCTTCTCTCTCTTTGATCTTCAATACAATGTTCTCCTTGATGTTCTTGGAGATCTATTCAATGTAATCTTCTTTTGCGGTGTGTTTGTTGATATCCAATGAATTGGGGATTTATTATCAAATTATCTATGAATATTATTTGAGTCTTCTCTGAACTCTTTTATGCATGATTAAGATAGCTTTGTATTTCTTTCCGATCTATCGATTTGGTTTGGCCAAATAGATTGGGTTTTCTTGCAATGAGACAGGTGCTTAGTGATGGGTTCAATCTTGCGGTGTCCTCACCCAGTGATAGAAGGGGTAGCGAGGCACATATTGTATTATTGCCATTAAGGATGAAAAGACGGATTTTATATCATATTGCTTGAGTTTATCCCTCTACATCATGTCATCTTGCTTAAGGCATTACTATGTTCTTATGAACTTAATACTCTAGATGTATGCTGGATAGCGGTCGATGTGTGGAGTAGTAGTAGTAGATGCAGGCAGGAATCAGTCTACTTGTCACGGACATGATGCCTATATTCATGATTATTGCCTTGGATGTCGTCATAACTATGCACTTTTCTAGCAATTGCTCAACAGTAATTTGTTCACCCACCGTATGCTTTCTTCGAGAGAGAAGCCTTTAGTGAAACCGATGGCCCCTGGGTCTACTTTCCATCATATATTTTCAGATCTATAAAACCAAAAACCCAAAAATACCTTGCTGCAATTATTTTGTGTTCACTTTATTTTTCCTTTTACTTTTAGTTTAAATCTATCTCTATTAGATCTCACTCTTGCAAGTAACCGTGAAGGGATTGACAACCCCTTTTTCGTGTTGTGTGCAAGTGTTTGTTAGTTTGTGCAGGTGCATATATTGGAGACTTGCTTGTGCCTCCTACTGGATTGATACCTTGGTTCTTAACCGAGGGAAATACTTATCTACTACTTTGTTGCATCACCCTATCCTCTTAAAGGGAAAAATCAACGCAAGCTCAAGAAGTAGCAAGAAGGATTTCTGGCACCGTTGCCGGGGAGGTTCTACATCAAGCCTACCAAGTACTTGTCATAAATCTAATCTCTTGCACTCGCATTATTTGCCATTTGCCTCCCGTTTTCATCTCCCCCACTTCTAAAATGTTTTGAGAAAAACACAAAAATATTTGCCTTTTTATTCGCCCTTTCTTCGTTCGTCTTTTTGTTTGCTTGTGTGCTAGATCGCTTGCTTTGTCACAATGACCCAAGAGAATACTAAGTTGTGTGACTTTTCCAACACTAATAATAGTGATTTTATTAGTACTCCGATTGCTCCCACCACTAGTGCGGAATCTTATGAAATCAATGCCGCTTTATTGAATCTTGTTATGAAAGAACAATTTTTTGGTAGTCCTAATGAAGATGGTGCATCCCATCTAATTTTTTTGTTGCATTGTGTGATATGCAAAATAAAAATATGTGGATAATGGTATCATTAAATTGAAGCTTTTTTCTGTTCTCATTACGAGATCGTGCTAAAACTTGGTTTTCATCTTTGCCTAAAAATAGTATTGATTGATGGAATAAGTGTAAATATGCCTTTATTTCCATGTATTTTCCTCCCACTAAGATCATCTCCCTTAGGAACGATATAATGAATTTTGAGCAACTAGATCATGAGCATGTTGCACAATCATGGGAAAGGATGAAACTAATGATAAGAAATTTCCCTACTCATGGTTTAAGTTTATGGATGATCATACAAAAAATTTATGCCGGATTGAATTTTGCATCTAGAAATCTTTTAGATACCGCCGCGGGAGGTACTTTCATGGAAATCGAATTAGGATAAGATACTAAACTCCTAGATAATATTATGGAAAATTACTCTCAATGGCATACCGAAAGATCATGTACTAGTAAGAAAAAGTGCATGCAATTGAAGAAATAAATGTTTTGAGTGCATAGATGGATGATCTTATGAAATTAATTGCTAGCAAAGGTGCTCCTATAGACCCTAATGATATGCCTTTGTCTACTTTGCCTGAGAATAATAATGAATCTATGGATGTGAATTTTGTTGGTAGGAACAATTTGGTAATAACGCGTATAGAGGTAATTTCAACCCTAGGCCGTTTCCTAGTAATTCCTCTAATAATTATGGTAATTCTACAACAATTTTTATGGAAATTATAATAAGATGCCCTCTGATCTTGAGAATAATATTAAATATTTTATAATCTCCCAAAAGAGTTTCAATGCTATGGTAGAAGAAAAATTGCTTAATATTAATGATTTGGCTAGAAACGTTGATAGAATTTCTCATGAGATTGATTCTTTAAAAATTAGATCTATGCCACCAAAGCATGATATTAATGATTCTCTGAAAGTTATGCAAATTTCTATTAATGAGAGTAGAGAGAGCGGCTAGGTTGCTTGCTAAAAAAGAATTGTTAGAAAAAACATGTTCTTCTAGTTTTTGCGGGAACAATGATGAAGATCTTAAGATGCTTGGCTTGACTCCTATTTAATCTTTGTTTGCTAATATAGATCTTGAAAAATAAGGGACTGGTGATGATTCAACTTTAGATAAAAGGCGTCCCGATAATTTGGAGAATAAAGATCTTAACGAAAAAAGTGATAAAAGTGGGATTGGACAGGTCAAAACTTTAGCAAGCAATGAACCCACTATTTTGGATCTCAAGGATTTTAATTATGACTAGCACACATGCCCGTGCGTTGCAACGGAAGAAAAAAAATTTCAAATGCCCCCAATGAACATCAAAACATGTTCAAGACCCCACATATCCACGTCTGTTCTTTGAAAGTGGGAACATGAGTGAAACTGGGTGGATAGGGGATAGAAGATCGACAAGTAGAAAAACATTCCTCGTTTTACTATCATTCCTAACAAAACGAGCTATAGATAAAATTGTACAGTATTCTAAATAAGTGTATAGCTACAAAGAAAATGATCATATATAGTAGAATGCGTACATTATCTAGCCAACCATTTTGTAATGATATGTTCACAAACTTAGTTGTATTATTACTGGCTCGTGTATCATTCTCTCCCATAGAAATCATACAACAAAAGCTTCAGAACGCAAATGACCAACATACTTTGAATCAGTTCTCATACACACACTCTATAATATAAATTCAGACCATATACTTTCAGCTTCTACGACAAAGAAATTGAAGCAAGGAATGCTGCGTTGGTCAGTTCGTCCATGAGAAAATGCAGTTGAAGGCCTCCATCCTAAAAGCCGAGACCAGAACCGTCATCTTGTCGTGGTCGCTGTGTAACCGGAAGAAGGAGCTCACGCTGAGCAACCACAAGTTGGTGGCTGCCACGTTATCTTCGGCAGATCGTTGGCTGAGGTCGAGAGCCTTGACAGTGTCTGAGCAGAGGGCGAGCGCGTGCGCAGCATATGTATGCAGACTCCTCAGCAAAATTGGAAAAAAAACTCAACTTTGTCAGCCCGGCGAAAGGGCCAGGTTAGTTCAAAATGTGCCACTTGCTGGTGTAAAAACATGGAGCAATGACGCATGTATGCTCAGGAAGCTATCTATAACATTGTAATGGGATTAAAATTAGCTAGCTAGTATCATATTTCTGCAAACTTGTCATCTTAATTATGCAAAAACAAAAATCTGAAGCTAGCTGAGCATAAATGGTTTGGTGCCCCTTGGGTTGTTTTCTTGTCCTAACATAACATGGAGGAGGTACCAAGGGTTCAACATTGAGCTTTGATTTACCTCCATTATCCCTGAGATACTGGTGTTTGTGATGAACTAAATAGACAATTTGTTGTGTTGGGATGATTCATGATGGATTGATAAGATGAGCTTCACAACAACTACCATCATGCATGAGCATGGGTAAAATCCAAAATTTCCCAAAGCAGCCATGTTTTTATGTGTATTCTGTTGCTTATTTCCCTCTGAAAATTGACAAAACATCCACACTTCTAGTCTTATATCCCTATGAAAATCTATTAAACATACACAAATCTGCTTTTGGAGTAAGAAATTATAACCCATAAATAAGAAAATTTTAACTTAATTAGTTTTACCAATCTACATAACAAAATTTGATTTATCCACTACTGATTAACTGTAACAAGACAGAAAATCAAGTCGCACACTCACACCTCAAATCTTGAGGCATGCGCAGTCTGTTGAAGCCTCAAACAGAGAACCATATCATGTGACTTTCCAACAAATAATTAGGACTACATTTGCCTGTTTGATCCTTACCAGTTTATTAGTTACGTATCTATCAATTCCATGATCTTCCACAATGCTTCCAACCGCTTCATAACTCCTGTCGGTCCCTCGAGGTGGAAATTTTCACGCTGAGATGCAACAGAATTAATATCATGCATTAAGTCATGCAAAAATACCAACCTAACATATGCCAGTATAGTTTGACATAGATACAAATTACCATCCTTCTCAGTAGCATCTCAAAACACCAAAAGGCATCTACATCATCCTCATATAGAACAACAAAAGGGGAAACCAGATCGCTCATACCTACAATCAATTTGTACCATTTAGGCAGTTTAAATAATGAAAGCAAAATGATGCAATACTCCATTGAAATGCAAACCTTGACAGTATCTAGGGGAGGGATCAACCCATGCATAAAATGGAAATATATCTGACATACCTTCATGGAAGCCGCCGCTTGAACCCCACGGAGCCGCTCGTCGCCAGCCCCTCCAGAATCGCCAGATCCAGCCGCCTCCACTCCATTCTCGGTGTCGGGCCTCGAGAGCTCCTCCCCTCGTCCTCCTACATCGACCCGAGCCACCATGGACGGCCGCTGCGTCCGCGTTGACTGCGGGCGAACGCGCGCGTCTGACGCATATGGACCTGCCTCCGTGCCTCCGCTCATGCTCCTCCTCTCGTCCGCCATGTGCTCGCCGCCGTCGTCCTGCTCCCGATCGAATAGGGAGCGCCGCCGCTCGATCTGCAACGCAAAAAGAATATCGAACCGTTTTTTCTTAACTCAAATATAGTTCACACGGGTTAATTTATTGTTTCATGTGCACATATTGATCAATTTTTTTTTTGCGAATACGCAAAGATTGCGTATCATTGCATTGATAGGAGGGGGTTGAAAGTACATAGAGACATGCCGACAATGGCCACGCGTACACAGGTCGGCGCGGGCACAAGTGGCCGGAGCAGCTAGGAGAGGGGCTGCTCAACCCTCATTACAAAAAAGCTAAGCCTAAATCTCAGGAATCAGGTTCGCCAAGCCGTTGGCACCGGCACAAGCCCACAGGCGAGTGTCTTCTTGAATGGATTGCAGCAGAGTTGCGATCGAGGGTTGCCGCTGATCGAACACGCATCCATTCCGGTGTCTCCAGATGGCCCAAGCGGTGAGGGCGATGACGGAGCAGAGTCCCTTCCGCAGCGCCGAGGGTGATGAAGTGCAAGCATCCATCCACCAGTCCACGAACGTTGTGTCGGGGTTGGGGATCGTGGCAGTCGATCGGTACCAAGAAAGGACCTCATGCCAAATTTGGCGAGAGAAGGGGCAGGAGGTGAACAAGTGGTGCATGTCCTCAGTGGTCTGGTCGCACAGCATGCAACTGTCATTGTGGGGCAGTCCTCGCCGGGCAAGGTGGTCGGCCATCCAACATCGGTCTTGCAGGGCAAGCCAGATGAAGATCTTGATGCGTAAGGGGGCCCAAGTCTTCCAGGTGCGCTTCTAGGATGCGTCGGTCGTGGATCCGTGAAAGAGCGCAAGGTAGCAGGATTTGGCGGAATAGACGCCGGACTCCGTCCACTTCCATCGCAGCACATCAGGCCCAGCCGAGAGGGTAGCGCTTTGAAGCATGCGCCAGAGCTCGACATACTGGATCAGGGCTGCCGGGCCAAGCGCGCCGGCAATGTCGCGCACCCAGGCGCGCCCAGGAAGCCCCTCGGCCACCGTGCGATCGCGACGATGCCGTCTGGAGACCAGGGAGAACACGAGGGGGCAAGCTCGAGGATGGCCTTGCCATCGATCCAGGGGTCAGTCTAGAACCTGCAGGTGCGACCATCACGCACCTCCCAAGAGGTGGAGGCCCTGAAAATCTGCGAGGCCGTAGGGTCATGGGGGAGGTGCAGATGACTCCAGGGGCGCGAAGCATCAGTACGCTGGAGCCAGAGCCATCGGGTGCGCAAGGCGACGTTGGCGCGCTGCAGGTCGCGTATCCCCAAGCCACCGAGGAAGGTGGGGCGACACACCCGAGCCCAGTTCACTCGGCATTACCCTCCGTGCGCGTCCTTGCGGCCAACCCAAAGGAAGCTCCGGATAATCCGGTTGACCCGAGCAAGGATGGGCTTGTTGACAGCAATGGCGATGAGGATGTGGATGGGCATGGCGCAGAGGACGTGCCGATAGAGCGCGAGGCGATTCCCCAAGGAGAGCATGGATCCCAGCCAGGTAGAGAGCTTCCTCTCGAGCTTGTCGACGAGGGGTAAAAGGTCGACAGTCGAGGGCTTACGGAGGGAAAGCGGGAGGCCGAGGTACTTCACCGGAAAGTAAGAGATCGGGCAGGCCATCTCAGACGTGATCATGGCGACGTGCCCCTCGTCGCAGCGAATGGGGGAGGCCGAGCACTTGGCGATGTTCGTGCAGAGCCCGGACGCCTTGCCGAAGACATCCAGAATGCGGCGAATGGAGTGGATGTGATGGGTGTCGGGGTGGCCGAAGATAACAACGTCGTCGGCGTAGAGGAAGACGCTCGAAGGCATGTGTCGCGCGGTCAGTCGCTGTAGGAGGCCGCGCTCGACGGCTCGCTGAAGGAGCGAGTTGAGTACGTCGATGATGATGAAGAAGAGCATAGGGGAAATGGGGTCCCCTTGCCGTAGCACGCACGCGTGAAGAATTGGTGGCCCGAGGACACCATTGACAAGCACACGCGTCGATGCGGTAGAGAGCAGGATGGAGATCCATTCGCACCACCGGTCTCCAAAGCCTAGGTGCTTGAGCGTGTCGAGCAGAAAGGGCCATGCCACCGAGTCAAAAGCCCTCGTGATGTCGAGCTTGAGGAGCATTCGCGGCATTTTGAGGTTTTGAAGAAGTCTGGCCGTCTGTTGAACAAGGAGGAAGTTGTCGTGAATGCTTCGGCCGGCGATGAATGCGCTTTGATTGGTAGAAACCATCTTGCCCAGGTGGGGTGCCAGCCGAAGAGAGAGCGCCTTCGCGAACAGCTTCGCAATGAGATGGATGAGGCTAATGGGGCGGTAGTCGAAGAGAGATGCCGCGTCCTGCTTCTTCGAAAGGAGGGTGAGGAGCGCCTCATTGAGCCTCTGGAAACCCTGTCCGTTGAGTGCGTATAGCTTATCGAAGACGGCGCAGATGTCCTGCTTGATCACGTCCCACGCACTCCGGAGGAATTCAGCGGTGATGCTATCGGGGCCGGGCGCCTTCCCAAGCTTCAAGCTTTTGACCGCAGCCCAGATCTCGTCCTCTGAGAAAGGTGCGTCGAGGCTGGAGAGGTCAAATGGCCCAACGTGGAGCGCAGAGAGGTCTAAGGAGAAAGGCCGTGGCTTCGCCGATCCAAAGATGCCGCAGAAGTGATCGAACGCAGCCTCAGCGAGAGCGGCCGGGTCGCAGATGGAAGTGTCTACGACCTGCAACTCGATGATCCGGTTCTTCTGCTTGCGGTGTGCTGCATGCACTCTGAAGAACTTCACACCCGGGTCGCCGTCTCGCAACCAGGAAAGCCTAATGCACTGGCGCGAGATCGAGCGCTCGAGGGACGCCAGCCCTAGGTATGCCCCTTTGAGGCGCCTGCGTAGCCAGGCCTCGGCCGCATAAAGGGGCCGGAAGTCTTGCGCCGCATCCAGGCGCGCGATCAGCTCACGAGCGACAAGGAGCTGCGGGGACACGTCCCCAATCTTCTTCGCGCTCCAGCTTTGGAGACGTCGTGCAGTGTTCTTGAGGCGCGCCACCAGCCTGCGGAAGGGGTCCGGCTCGTCGGCCGCAGCAGCCCAGGCCTCGAGCACGACCTGCGTGTAGCCATCGGTGCGCGGCTAGAATCTTTCATAGTGGAATCTTCGCGTGCCAGGCGAGCGCGCAGTGCAGTCGAGAAGGAGAGGTGCATGATCAGATGATGCGGAGGAGAGGCAGCGTAGCATGCAATGCGGGTGGAGAGCTTCCCATGCGGAATTGGAGATCACCCGGTCAATGCGCGTGAGGGTGGGGGTGCCGCGTTCGTTTGACCAAGTATATCGTCGCCCGTGCAGGTAGATGTCACGCAGTTCCTCGTCGGCGAGGAAGCGGCGGAACCGTGACATGACCCGGTGATTGAGCCGGGAGTTATTCTTGTCCGCAGCCCCAGAGATCATGTTAAAGTCACCCCCAAGGATCCAAGGGCCAGCTCGCAGTGATCGGACCTCACTGAGGTCCCCGAGGAAAGCGATCTTGTCATCATCACCTTGCGGGCCATAAACGCCAGTGAGCCACCAGTGGTGGGCGCCATCCAGGGAAGAGGCCAGCGCGGTGATGTGGTGGTCACCACGGTATGGATCGGAGAGCGCGATCATGTCCGGCCGCCAAGCAAGCAGGATACCCCCACGGGTCCCATCCGCGGGAAGGAAGAAGAACTTGGAGAAGGACGAGCCGAGCGTCTCAGCGACAAGCGAGGACGAGAGAGCAATCATCTTAGTCTCTTGGATGCAAACAATACAAGGCGAGGCAGCGGTGATCACGCTGCGTACGGCGGTGCGCTTGGCCGGGGCATTAAGGCCACACACGTTCTAGAATACAATGCGAAGGTTGTGATCCATGGAGAGAGGTGGAGTCCTGCGGTGGCTTAGGCAGCCACTAGGCCTCGACCGCGCGAGGCAGGGGGAGGGCGAGTTGACAGGCGGGTCGATCAGCTCGGGGATGCGCCAGCCGAAGAGATCGGCGAATGCCTGCAGCACGTCGTGCGCCAGCAGCTTCTGGAAGAGGCGCTCGTACTTCGCTAGCATAGAAGCGGAGATGGGGGCGTCGTCCGAGACGAGCTCGAGGCGACGGAGGAGCACCTTCTTGGCCTTGAGCTCAGAATTGAGGCCGCAATCAGCCTTGGCAATCCTGCCGCTCCGACGGGGCATGAAGTTCGGCGGTAAATCCTTCCTCCGGGAGCGGGAGGGGGCGCAGGGAGAATCTGCAAGATCGGCCTCCGAATGGAGTCTAAAAACGCGTCCACAGGCTCCACGTCGGCATGCGCGCCACGTGGTGAGTCCGGGGCGGTTGCATGGGAAGCAAGATTCGCCGAGGGAGCGGGATCGCTCGGGATCAGAGCGGGCGAACTTTCCACAGCGGGATCCGAGGCGGGGGAGGGGAGTGGCCCAATGGCGGGGCAGCGCAGGGGGCCTGGTGGGTCCGCGCCTTGGCTAGACGACACCAGCTGTCCCGCAGAGGGAGGGGAGGATGGCCCGCTTTCAAATTTCTCGGGATCCGCCAGCGGGTTTGTCGCGGATCCTGATGGGGCCGCGCAAAGCAGTAGCAGGCCAGGGGCGACCACTGGGGCGGGATCAACATGGGGTTGCGCGCCGGTCTCCAGCAGGTGTTCGGGTGGGTCAGGCGATGACACGTTAGCAAACGGTGGGGTGGTGGGCGCGGGAGCAGCGACCCGGTCAACAGGGTTGGGGTTTGAACTAGGCGCGCCAACGGGCGGGGACGGGGCGGGATGGCCAGCTGTCACCGCGGCTTTCTGGAAAGCCGCCTTCTCCCCCAGGCGCAGCTTTGCCGGGCCCCGCGTGACACCAGCCACAACCGGCAGGTATGGCCCGAGAACCCCATGCCAGATGCGCGAGAAGGTGAGGGGGCGGTTGCGGCGGCGACCTCCACGGCGGCGACTGAAGCGGCCGGACCGGCGCGAGGGGCCGGTGATATCACGGCGTGGCGGCACCGGAGGGTGATCATACTGGCGCGGCCAGGGCGCAGGACAGGATGGAGAGTCTTGGCCGGGGCCAGCGCCATCGTCGGAGTCGGGGCCTGGAGAGACACGCGGTGGCGGAGGCGGCGGGGTGGGTCGACGGAAGTCCTTGCAGCGGGCCACATGAATCACTACTGGGAAACACAGTAGGTCCATGCCAAGGCGCTCAGCCACGTCCGGGTCCGCGTCGACGGCAACGCCATCGCGCACCGGGAGGAAGAGGTCGGCGGCTAGCGGGATCGCGTCAGGGTTGGCCGTCCATGCCGAGAGCCGGAAGATGTCCAGGTCGACGCCACGGTGAGTGCGTGGCTCGAGGTGCTCCAGCAGGCAGAACGGCGAGAGCAGCGCGACCGCGGTGGCGCGGTGCGAGACATGATCGGGCACCTCGGTGAGCTCGAGGTGGACCCGGAAGCGGGCGCGCACCTACTCCGCACCGGCAAGCGCGCTCCATGGGTGAAGCAGCAGGCGGAAGCGGGCGGTGCGGACGCCGTCATTGGCCACCAGGGCCCGATCCTCCGCACACAGGAAGCGGATGAGGAAATCCTCCGGCAGGTGGCGGTGAACCAAGAAGCGCGCCTCCGGGATGCCAAAACGTCGGAGAACTCCTGACATGAGACCCCGGTCCTGCACCCCGCGACTGTGGCAAGCAACGCGCGCTGGAGCTCCTCCTCGGCGGCGTCGATCTCCGCGAAAAGAGGAAGGAAGCACGCGGGCGCAGCGGCTGGACGCAGCGAGGGGTGGCCGGTGAAGGGGGCGCAGGGGGAGGCGGGCCGCGTAGCCTGGGAGGCACGGGGGGAGGGGACGGCAAGCCCGGAGGACGCAGGTTGCCAAGACCCTTGGACGGACATGGGCGAAGCCGAAGGCGAAGGCACCGGGGAGGGCGAAGGCTGGGCGGGGAAGGCCCACGAAGGCGCTTAGGCGATGGGCTGGAGCGCGAGGAGGGCGACGGCGAGCGCGGGTTCGTGCACATGCGTGCCACATGGCTTCCAATCTAGTTAATTGTACTGCTGGATTTTGGTGGTCATTCTGAATGTACAGATTTGTTGTGCGGATCTCTGAACTAATATGGATCTGTTGATGAACTATAACTTAGCACTATATCTGGTTCTTGCTATCATTTTGATTTTGGTCATCCAAGTGGATATATACACCAGTCATGCAGCCACAGTCTGCACTATTTGGTTAATGAGAACGGGAGGAGCACAACACTGACCCCATCGCTATCTCAGCTAGCTTCAGGTCCACCATGGCCACCTACACCGAGCACCATATCATGTCTCCGAGCTTAGTTGTCGATTCATCTACACCAACCCAATCACCACAAACAGGGATATAATCAGATCTAATAAGAGATAGCTCCATGACCATGAAGAAAGGACGAACCGTGGGAGCAGCCCGTAGGCGGCCACGCTGGACCACATCCGCTCGTCCGCGTATCCAAGAGCTAACCAGGGCAAGGCGGTCGGTGCTGGGCGACCACAGCAACGGCCATGTAACCAGGACACGAGGCGGAAGGAATCGGTAGGCGGTGTGATGCCCTCGTCCTCCGGCGTGTAGTCAGATCTGTCCCCGTCATCCCCGTTCCCTCCTCCGCCGCCTCCAGCTCCCTCTCCCACTCCTACTGGCTTCTCTACCGCCTCCACCTTCCTCTCCTCCTCCTACCAGTTCCTCCGCTGTCTCCACCTCCCTATCCTCGTCCTACCACCCGTTGCCCGTGGCGACGCTGAGTGTGCCGAGCAGCCCGTCGCGGTCGGCGGCACGCGCTCGAGACGGCCGGCGCGAGCCCAAAGCACGGCGGCCTGGGCCTCGGTGTCGGCGAACTACATGCGGAGGACTCGGACGACACGGGGAGGAGGGCGCGGCGGACGATGCGGGCCGGCGGCGGGGAGGCGGCGGATCTAGATGGGGGTGCGAGGTGCGGTCGCTTGACTCGGAGGTGATTTTTTTGTCAAGCATGTCCACGCGAGGTAAACCCGGAGTCAATCCGTGTTTTCATGATCACATGATAAATAGTACCACCTCGGATGTAGAAAATATAATATAGGTGAAAAAAACTGAAAGCGTACATTTACAGGAAAAAGCGTATTGTGACGGTGAACCTGACAAAGTCAATCCGTGCTTTATTATTAGGGATAGATAGTTGTTCTTTGATAGGTTGTATTTCCTTGTTGCAATACATGCTGAATTCTCCTCATGCTTATAATCAAAATAAGGCTTTTACGAAGCATATTGTTGATGCTATGATGAAATCTTTTGAAGAAAAACTTGAGTTGGAACTTTCAATCCCTAGAAAGCTTTATGATGATTACCTACTATTAAAATCAAGATTAAAGATTATGAGTGTAATGCTATTTGTGTGCTAGCGTTCAACAATTCCAAAAACTCTATGTGATGTGTTAGGTTTCCATAAACATGATGATTGTTCTTTAAATTTGCATCTAGCGGATTCCACTATTAAAAAACTTATGGGAATGATTAATCATGTTATTATTTTTGAAAATAGGAATTATGTGCCTGTAGATTTTATTGTTCTTGATATAGATTGCAATCCAACATGCCCTATTATTCTTGGTAGACCTTTCCATAGAACGATTGGTGCAATTATTGATATGAAAGAACGAAACATTAGATTTCAATTTCCATTAAGGAAGGGCATGGAACACTTTCCAAGAAAGAAAATTAAGTTACCATATGAATCTATTCTGAGGGCTAATTATGGGATGAATACCAAAGATGACAATACCTAGATCGTTGCTTTATGCATAGCTAGGGGCGTTAAACAATATCACTTGTTGGGAGGCAACCCAATTTTATTTTGGTTTTTACTTTTTGTTCATGTTTTTGAATAAATATATATATATACATATATATATATATATATATATTAGTGGGTTAGAGAAGTTTTTATGATTTTTATTAGTGTTTGTGCCAAGTAAGACCTTTGGGATGATTTGGAAGATAGTAGATTGGTTTTGTTGAAAAATAGAAACTTTTGCGCCCAGTGCCAGAATTCTTTGTGATTACTAGAACGTGATAAATTCTTGAATTTTTACACAATTCTGATATACAAATTTCCCACGTTGTCCTAATTTTTCAGAATTTTTAGAAATATAGAGGTTTTCGCTTTAATTCGCATCTTTACAGACTGTCCTGTTTTAGTTAAATTATGTTTTCTTGTGTTGTTTGCTTATTGATGAATCTATGGGTAGTATCGAGGGGATGAACCATGGAAAAGTTGGAATACAGTAGATATAACACAAATATAAAATAAGAATGAGTTCACAACAGTACCTAAAAGTAAGGTTTGGATTTGTTTTACTAACGAATCTCATGAGTTTTCTGTTGAGTTTTGTGTTGTGAAGTTTTCAAGTTTTGGGTAAAGATTTGATGGACTATGGAATAAGGAGTGGAAAGAGCCTAAGATTGGGGATGCTCAAGGCACCCCATGGTAATATTCAAGTACAACCAAGCATCTAAGCTTGGGGATGCCTCGGATGGCATCCCCTCTATTGTCTTCAATCCATCGGTAAATGTACTTGAGGCTATATTTTTATTCACCACATGATATGTGTTTTGCGTGGAGCGTCTTGTATGATTTGAGTCTTTGCTTTTCAGTTTGCCAGAATCATCCTTGTTGAATACACCTTTTTGAGAGGGACACACATTAATCGTGAATTTATTAGAATACCCTATGTGCTTCACTTATATCTTTTGATCTAGGTAGTTGCTCTAGTGCTTCACTTATATATTTTTGAGCACAACGGTGATGTTATTTTGAAGAAATTATTGAACTCTAATGATTCACTTATATTATTTGACAGTCTCTCTAAACAGCGTGGTAATTTTATTGGGTTATTAATTTAGTCCTAATATGATGGGCATCCAAGGGGGATATAATAAAAACTTTCATAAAGAGCATTGAATATATAAGAAATTTGATTCCTTGCAATTGTTTTGAGATATGAAGATGGTGATATTAGAGTCAAGTTAGTTGTTAATTGTGTAATTAAAAAAATATTTGTGTTAAGGTTTGTGATTCCCGTAGCATGCACATATGGTCTTCTAGTTATGTGATGAAGTTGGAGCGCAATTTATTCTTGATCGTCTTCCTTTGTGTGAAAGTCGGGAGCGCATGATGGTTAACTCCTACCAACCTCTCCCGTAGGAGTATGCGTAGTAGTACTTTGCTTCAAGGGCTAATAAACTTTTTGCAATAAGTATGTGAATTCTTTATGACTAATGTTGAGTCCATGGATTATATGCACTCTCACCCTTCCACCTTTGCTAGCCACTCTAGTACCACGCAACTTTCGTCGGTGTATCAAACCTACCTTATACCCTTCCTCAAAATAGCCACCATACCTACCTATATGGCATTTTCATACCCATTCCAAGATATATTGCCATGTAACACCATCATCATCATCATATACATGACTTGAGCATTCATTGTCATATTGCTTTGCATGATCATAAGATAGCTAGCACGATATTTTCATGGCTTGTCCTTTTTTTGATATCTTTGCTATGCTAGATCATTCCACATCCTGGTAGAGTTATCATGTATTAGTTTTATCGAGTTGTAAGTAAATAAAAGTGTGATGATCATCATTATTAGAACATTGTCCCATGTGAGGTTATAAAAAATAGAGAGAGGCCAAACGAGTCTCCCAAAAAAGAAGGAAAAAAATAAATAAGAAATAATGAGAAAAATGAGAGAAAAAGAGACAAGGGGAAATGTTACTATCCTTTTCCACACTTGTGCTTCAAAGTAACACCATGTTCTTCATGATAGAGAGTCTCCTATTTTGACACTTTCATATATTTCTAGTGGGAATTTTTCGTTATAGAACTTGGCTTGTATATTCCAACAATGAGCTTCCTCAAATTGCCCTAGATCTTCATGAGCAAGAAAGTTGGATGCACACTCACTTAGTTTTCTTTCGAGCTTTCATACACTTATAGCTCTAGTGCATCCATTACATGGCGATCCCTACTCGCTCACACTGATATCAATTGATGGACATCTCCATAGTTCATTAATTTTCCTAGTTGACGTGAGACTTTCTCCCTTCTTTTGTCTACTACCACCTTCTATTCCACCTATAGTGCAATGTCCATGGCTCACGCTCATGTATTGCATGAAGAGTTGAAAAAGCTGAAGCGCGAAGTATGAAACAATTGCTTGACTGACACCGGGGTGGTACAAGATTTATACCTTGTGTTAAGAAGAGGGAGCATAACAAGACGATATGATTTTGTAGGGATAACTTTCTTTAGCCATGTTATTTTTGAAGTTTCATGATTTTGCTTTCTAGTATGCTTGAAGTATTATTGTTTTTATGTCAATGAACTTTTTTTGAATCATATGGATCTGAAAATTCATGCCAAGATAAGAAGAAATACATTGCTAACATGTTAGGTAGCATTCCACATCAAAAATTCTGTTTTTATCATTTACCTACACGAGGACGAGCAGGAATTAAGCTTCGGGATGCTTCATACGTCTCCAACGTATCTATAATTTTTTATTGTTCCATGCTATTATATTATCAACTTTGGATGTTTTATATGCATTAATATGCTATTTTATATTATTTTTTGGACTAACTTATTAACCCAGTGCCCAGTGCCAGTTTATGTTTTTTCCTTGTTTTGGCTTTCAAAGAAAAGGAATATCAAACGGAGTCCAAACGAAATAAAACTTTATGATGATTTTTCTTGGACCGGACGACACCTACAAGACTTGGAGAGGGGGTCAGAAGAGCCGCGAGGAGGCGACAAGCCGTAGGGGCGCGCCCTAGGGGGGGCCCGTGGGCTTGTGGGCCCATCGAGATTCCCCTAAACCGCCTCTAAGTCATATAAATCCTCAAATATTCCAGAAACCCTAGAGGCATCGCCAAAAATAATTTTCCAGCATCGCATGTCTCTGACCTCGTGAGATCCCATCTTGGGGCCTTTTTCGGTACTCCGCCGGAGGGGGATTCGATCAAGGAGTGCTTCTACATCAACCTTGTTGCCACTCCGATGAGGTGTGAGTAGTTTAACTTAGACCTACAGGTCCATAGCTAGTTGCTAGATGGCTTTTTCTCTCTCTTTGATCTTCAATACAATGTTCTCCTCGATGTTCTTGGAGATCTATTCGATGTTGTCTTCTTTTGTGGTGTGTTTGTTGAGACCCGATGAATTGTATTTATGATTAGATTATCTATGAACATTATTTGAGTCTTCTTTGAATTCTTATATGCATGATTTGATAGCTTTGTATTTCTCTTCGATCTATCGATTTGGTTTGGCCAACTAGATTGGCTTTTCTTGCAATGGGAGAGGTGCTTTGTGATGGGTTCAATCTTGAGGTGTCTCAGCCAGTGACAAAAGGGGTAGCAAGGCACGTATTGTATTGTTGCCATTAAGGATAAAAAGATGGGGTTTATATCATATTGCATGAGTTTATCCCTATACATCATGTCATCTTGCTTAAGGCGTTACTCTATTTTTATAACTCAATACTCTAGATGCATGCTAGATAGCGGTCGATGAGTGGAGTAATAGTAGTAGATGCAGGCAGGAGTCGGTCTACTTGTCATGGACGTGATGCCTATATTCATGATCATTGCCTTGGATGTCGTCATAACTTTGCGCTTTTCTGTCAGTTACTCAACAGTAATTTGTTCACCCACCGTATGCTTTCTTCGAGAGAGAAGCCTATAATGAAACCTATGGCCCCCAGGGTCTATTTTCCATTATATTTATTCAGATCTATAAAATCAAAAACACAAAAATACCTCGCTGAGTTTTATTTACTTTTATTTGTTTTATATCTCTCTGTTAGATCTCACAATTGCAAGTGACACTGAAGAGATTGACAACCCCTTTTTCGCATTGTGTGCAAGTGTTTGTTAGTTTGTGCGCGTGCATAGATTGAAGACTTGCTTGTGCCTCCTACTGGATTGATACCTTGGTTCTTAACTAAGGGAAATACTTATCTACTACTTGCCGCTTTACCCTTTCCTCTTTAAGGGAAAAATCAACATAAGCTCAAGAAGTAGTAGCGCCCCCCCAGGGCCCGCCCCTACGGCTTGTCGTCTCCTCTTGGGTCCCTTGGCCCCCACTCCAAGTCTCATAGGTGTCTTCTGGTCCAAGAAAAATCATAGTTAAATTTTATTCCATTTGGACTCCGTTTGATATCCCTTTTCTGCGAAAGCCAAAAACAACGGAAAAAACAGAAACAAGCACTAGGCACTAGTTAATAGGTTAGTCCAAAAAATGATATAAAATAGCATATTAATGCATATTAACATCCAAGGTTGATAATATAATAGCATGGAGAAATCAAAAATTCTAGATACGTTGGAGACGTATTAGGCACCTCCGCGTTCAAGACACGTACGGCTTGGTGACGCCTTCACCTCCTCGATCCAGCGAGCAAGGATGAAGAAGTAGCTCGAGTTCCCGGCAGCACGGCGGCGTGGTGGCTGTGATGGTGGAGTGATGCGCTTGAAGCTACATCGGTATTTCCCCAAAGAGGAAGGGATGATGCAGCACAGCGGCAGTAGGTATTTCCCTAAGTTATGAGACCAAGGTTATCGAACCAATAGGATAACCAAGCAACACAACGTAAACAACACTTGCACACAAATAACAAATACTCGCAACCCGACGTGTAAAAGGGGTTGTCAATTCCTTTCGGGTACGGCGCCTGACGATAGGCAAAATGGACGTGAGAGAGTTGTAATATTGATAGATCGATCGCCAAATAAAATAAATTGCAGCAAGGTATTTTTGTATTTTTGGTTTAATAGATCTGAATAAAAAGAGCAAATAAAATAGATTGCAAAGGCAAATAATATGAGAAAGAGACCCGGGGGCCGTAGGTTTCACTAGTGGCTTCTCTCGAGAAAATAGCAAACGGTGGGAAAACAATTACTGTTGGGCAATTGATAGAACTTCAAATAATCATGACGATATCTAGGCAATGAACATTATATATGCACCACGTCCAAGATTAGTAGGCCGACTCCTGCCTGCATCTACTACTATTACTCCACACATCGACTACTATCCAGCACGCATCTAGTGTATTAAGTTCATGAAAAAACGGAGTAATGCAATAAGAACGATGACATGATGTAGACAAGATCTATCTATGTAGAGATAGACCCCATCGTTTTATCCTTAGTAGCAATGATACATACGTGTCGGTTCCCCTTCTGTCACTGCGATCAAGCACCGTAAGATCGAACCCACTACAAAGCACCTCTTCCCATTGCAATACAAATAGATCAAGTTGGCCAAACAAAACCCAAATATCTAAGAATAAATATGAGGCTATAAGCAATCATGCATATAAGAGATCAAAGAAACTCAAATACCTTTCATGGATATAAAAAGATAGATCGGATCATAAACTCAAAGTTCATCGGATCCCAACAAACACACTGCAAAAGAGTTACATCATATGGATCTCCAAGAGACCACTGTATTGAGAATCAAACGACAGAGAGGAAGCCATCTAGCTACTAACTACGGACCCGAAGGTCTACAAAGAACTACTCACGCATCATTGGAGAGGCACCAATGGAAGTGGTGAACCCCTCCGTGATAGTGTCTAGATTGGATCTGGTGTTTTCTGGACTCTGCGGCGGCTGGAATTGATTTTCGTTGACTCCCCTAGGGTTTCTGGAATATTGGGGTATTTATAGAGCAAAGAGGCGGTCTGGGGGCACCCGAGGTGGGCACAACCCACCAGGGTGCGGCTGGGCCTCCTGGCGCGCCCTGGTGGGTTGTGCTCCCCTCGGAGCACCCCCAGGCGCTGCCTTGACCCATATGGTGTCTTCTGGTCCATAAAAAACCTATGTAAAGTTTTGTTGCATTTGTCCGTTTGGTATTGATTTCCTGCGATGTAGAAAACATGCAGAAAACAGCAACTGGCACTTGGCACTATGTCAATAGGTTAGTACCAAAAAATGATATAAAATGACTATAAAATGATTATAAAACATCCAAGATTGATAATATAACAGCATGGAACAATCAAAAATTATAGATACGTTGGAGACGTATCAGCATCCCCAAGCTTAACTCCTACTCGTCCTCGAGTAGGTAAGTGATAAAAATAGAATTTTTTATGTGGAATGCTACCTAACATGTCATACATATTATTTCTTTATAGCATGGACATTTGGACTTTTATATGGTTCAAATAAATAGTCTAGTTTTGAAAAGATAACTTCAATACTCAAGCATATCAACAAGCAACCATGTCTTTCAAAATATCAATGCTAAATTAAGTTATCCCTAGCCCATCATGCTCAATCATTGATCCATTCATGAAACACACTCGAATATTAGCTACACCCAATACTCACTCACGACCACAGTGCCCCTTAGTTGGTGCTTTATAAGAGAAGATGCCCTTAGTTGGTGCTTTATAAGAGAAGATGGAGACTCAAATTCAAAAATAAAAATTGCATAAAGTAAAATAAAGGTCCTTCGCAGAGGGAAGTATGGATTTGTAGAGGTGCCAGAGCTTAAAGCGAAAAACTTAGAGATAAAAACATTTTGGGAGGTGTGCCTTTCCCACCAACGAAAATGACTTAGAGCTCCCAACACTTTCGATGATAGATACATCATAGGCGGTTCCCAAACAGAAAATAAAATTTATTCCTTTTTCCACCATACTTTCACTTTCCATGGCTAACCGTATCCACGGGTGCCCTCCATACCAGCACTTTCCAAGGAATTTATTATTTGACAACATAAAGTAAATTCATTTTTCATTTCAGGACTAGGCATCCCTAATACCTTTGTCGTACTCTCGTGCAATGACAAGTGAATAAACACTCATCGTGAGAATAACACATCTAGCATGGAAAATATCGGCCACCCCTCACCGCTCCGCGAGCGGTACGAACACACAAAAGAGAAGTTTATTTTGAAAATTAGAGATGGCACATACAAATTTGCTTAGAACGACACGGAAATACCGCATATAGGTAGGTATAGTGGACTCATGTGGCAAAACTGGTTTAAAGGTTTTTGGATGCACAAGTAAAGATCATACTTAGTGCAAAATGAAGGCTAGCAAAAGATTGAGAAGCGACCAACCAAGAAACGAATAATCTCGTAAGCAAGCATTAAGCATAAGTAACACCGAATAATGCAGCACAAGTAGGATATAATTTCATTGCGTAATTATTGACTTTCGTTCTTGCATAGGGAATCACAAACCTTAACACCAACATTCTTACTAAAGCATAATTACTCATCAACATGACTCACATATCACATCATCATATCTCAAAACTATTACAAGGAATCAAGTTTATTTTGTCCAATGATCTTCATGAAAGTTTTATTATATCCTTCTTGGATATCTATCACTTTGGAACTAATTTTCATGTGTTGCTTTTGATAAGCTCAAACAAATATAAGTGAATATCATGAGCATAATTTTTCTTTCTCTCAAAATAATCTAAGTGAAGCAAGAGAGAGCTTCTTGAAAATTTTACTAACTCTCAAATAAATCTAAGTGAAGAAAGAGAGCATTTCTTCAAAAATTATAAAGCACACCGTGCTCAAAAATATATAAGTGAAGTACTAGAGCAAATCCATAGCTCATAAAAATTTAAGCGAAGCATATAGAGCAATTCTAACAAGTCATGGCATAATTTTGGCTCTCTCTCTCAAATAGGTGTGTCTAGTAAGGATTCAAGACTTAAAACACACAATAAAACAAGCAAAGACTCACATCATACAAGATGCTCCAAGCAAAAATCATAGTATGTGACGAATAAAAATATAGCTTCGAGTAAAATACCGATAGTCGTTAGAAGAAAGAGGGGATGCCACTCGGGGCATCCCCAAGATTAGTTGCTTGCTATCTTTTGTACAATAGCTTGGGATGCCGGGGCATCGCCAAGCTTAGGCTCTTCTTACTCCTTATTCCTTCATCCATCGTAAGATAACCCAAAACTTGAAAACTTCAATCACATAAAACTCAACAAAGCCTTCGTGAGATCTGTTAGTATAAGAAAGCAAATCACTACTATAAGTGATGTATCAAACCAATTAATATTTTATTCTTGCATTATATCTACTGTATTCCAACTTTTCTATGGCAAAAACTCATCAAAGAAAACCATAGAGCCATCAAAACCAGCACACAACGCAAAGAAAACAGAATCTGTCAAAAAATAGAACCGTCTGTAGCAATCTGAATATTTCGAATACTTCTATAACTCCAAAAATTCTAAAAAGTTAGGACGACCTGAGAAATTTGATATTAATATTCTTCAAATAGAATCAACTCAAAAGCACTCTTCTGATAAAAATGAAAAAATAATTTCGTGAGCACAAAAGTTTCTGTTTTTTAGCAAGATCAAATCTACTATCACCCAACGTAATCCTAAAGGCTTTACTTGGCACAAACACTAATTGAAACACAATCATAATAGTAGAATAATTGTGCTAACACTCAAGAATAGAAAGAAAAAAGCAAAAGTAAATTTTATTCATTGGGTTGCCTCCCAACAAGCGCTATTGTTTCACGCCCCTAGCTAGGCATAAAGCAAGGATCTAAGTTTTGTCATCTTTGGTTCGAGATCCATAAGATGCCATCATGATTGATTCATATGGAGGCCTAATTTTTTTCTATGGAAGTGTTCCATACCCTTCCTTAATGGAAATTGGAATTTAATATTGCCTTCTTTCATATCAATCACGACACCAATAGTGCGTGCAAATCTCCATTCTTAGCTTTGCCACCATGCAAATCTCAAACACCCTCCCCCACAAGGGGCAGGATAGAGATGCCTATAACCCTTGTACATGAGATGTAACTATGTACCATACCATATATGAAAAAACAGTAGGAGCCTCTCCTACTGTCTAATTCCTCAACAAAATAGTGCGTAAAAACGGTCTACCAAGAATAATTGGACAAGACGGATTACAATCAATATCATGAACAATAAAATCTATGGGCACATAAGAACATCATTAATTCTTCCCATAGGCTTTTTAATAGTGGAATCCACCAAGTGCAAATTTAAAGAGCATTCTTCAATATCGGTAAGACCAAGCACATCACATAAAGATTTCGGAATTGTAGAAACACTAGCACCCAAGTCACATAAAGCAAAACACTCATAATTTTTAATCTTGACTTTGATAGTAGGTTCCCACTCATCATGTAATTTTCTAGGAATTGAAACTTCTAATTCCAACTTTTTGCAAAAGCTTTCATCATAGCATCAACAATATGTTTAGTAAAAGCTTTATTTTGTTCATAAGCATGGGGTGAATTTATCATGGATTGTAACAAAGAAATACAATCAATCAAAGAGCAACTATCATAATTAAAGTCTTTGTAATCCAAAATAGTGGGCACATCACTATTTAAAGTCTTGACCTTTTCAAACCCACTTTTATCCAATTTTTCGACAAGATTTTCACCCTCCAAATTATAGGGACGCCTTCTAACTAAAGTTGAATCTTCTCCATTCCCTTTTTCATCAATCTTAATTTTACTAAACAAGGAATCAATAGAAGAAACACCAATCATTTTAAGATCTTCATCATTTTTATGAAAGCAATCACTAGAAAACGCCTTTTCTAAAAATTCTCTTCTAGCTCTAAGCATAGAGGTTCTTTTCTTACTTTCATCCATAGAAAAATGAAGAGCTTTAATTGATTCCTCAACTTTAGGCACAAAAAATTTCATCTTGAGATTTTCCACATCATGAGCAATTCTATCAACACTTCTAGACAAATCATCAATCTTATTCTATTTTTCTTCTATGGTAGCGTTGAAAACTTTTTGCGCATTGATAAATTCTTTAATATTATTCTCAAGATCAGAGGTGTTCCTATTATTATTGTAAGATTGATTTCCATAGGAATTACCATAATTATTAGAGGAATTACTAGGAAAAGGCCTAGGATTAAAATTACCTCTATAAGCATTGTTATTGAAATTGTTTCGAGAGATAAAATTCACATATATGGCATCACTATTTTGCTCAATCAAAGTAGACAAAGGCATATCATTGGAATCAATAGGAGCACTTTTACTAGCAACCAATTTCACAAGAGCATCAACTCTTTCACTCAAAGAAGAAATTTCTTCAATCGAATTAAGTTTTTTACTAGTAGGAGCTCTTTCGGTATGCCATTGTGAATAATTTGCCATGATATTGTCAAGCAATTTGGTGGCTTCACCCAAATTAATTTCCATAAAAGTAACACCCGCGGCGGAATCTAAAAGATTACGAGAAACAAAATTCAACCCCGCGTAAAAAAATTGTATGACCATCCAAAGATTTAACCCATGAGTTGGGCAATTCCTTAGCATCATTTTCACCCTGTCCCAAGATTGTGCAACATGCTCATGTTCAAGTTGCTCGAAATTCATGATCTGGGTTCTAAGGGATATAATTGTTGTGGGCGGAAAATACTTAGTGATAAAAGTATCTTTGCACTTATTCGAAAAATCGATACTATTGCGAGGCAAAGAAGAAAACTAAGTTTTTGCAGAATCATGCAAAGAGAATGGAAATAATTTCATCTTAACCACATCATTGTCCACATATTTTTTCTTTTGCATATCGCATAATTCCATGAAGGTATTAAGATGAGACGTGGCATCCTCATTAGGAGTACCGGAAAATTGATCTTTCATGACAAGATTCAGCAAAGCAGTATTAATATCACAAGATTCCGCACTAGTGGCGGGAGGAGCAAGCGGAGTGCCAATAAAATCATTGTTCTTGGTATTTGAGAAATCACACAACTTGGTGTTCTCTTAATTCATTGTGACTACGCAACAAGATTGCACTCAAAAACAGATCCGGTAAGAAAACGGCGAACGAAAAAGAGGGCGGATAAAACGGCAAATTTTTGTGAAGTGGGGGAGATAAACGAGAGGCAAATGGCAAATAATGTAAATTGCGAAGAGATGAGATTTGTGATTAGGAACCTGGTTTATGTTGAAGATCCTCCCCGGCAACGGCGCCAGAAATTCCTTTTGATGTGCTTGAAGCTACGTCGGTATTTCCCCAAAGAGGAAGGGATAATGCAGCACAACGGGGGTAGGTATTTCCCTCAGTTATGAGACCAAGGTTATCGAACCAGTAGGAGAACCAAGCAACACAACGTAAACATCAACTGCACACAAATAACAAATACTCGCAACCTGACGTGTAAAAGGGGTTATCAATCCCTTTCGGGTACGACGCCTGAAGATAAGCAAAACGGACGTGAGAGAGTTGTAATATTGATAGATCGAACGCCAAATAAAATAAATTGCAGCAAGGTATTTTTGTATTTTTGGTTTAATAGATCTGAATAAAAAGAGCAAATAAAATAGATTGCAAAGGCAAATAATGTGAGAAAGAGACCCGGGGGCCGTAGGTTTCACTAGTGGCTTCTCTCGAGAAAATAGCAAACAGTGGGAAAACAATTACTGTTGGGCAATTGATAGAACTTCAAATAATCATGATGATATCCAGCCAATGATCATTATATAGGCATCACTTCCAAGATTAGTAGACCGACTCCTGCCTGCATCTACTACTATTACTCTACACATCGACCGCTATCCAGCATGCATCTAGTGTATTAAGTTCAGGGAAAAACGCAGTAATGCAATAGGAACAATGACATGATGTAGACAAGATCTATCTATGTAGAGATAGACCCCATCGTTTTATCCTTAGTAGCAACGATACATACGTGTCGGTTCCCCTTTTGTCACTAGGATCAAGCACCATAAGATCGAACCCACTACAAAGCACCTCCTCCCATTGCAAGACAAATAGATCAAGTTGGGCAAACAAAAACCAAATATCGAAGAAGAAATATGAGGCTATAAGCAATCATGCATATAAGAGATCAAAGAAACTCAAATAACTTTCATGGATATAAAAAGATAGATCTTATCATAAACTCAAAGTTCATCGGATCCCAACAAACACACCGCAAAAAGAGTTACTTCATATCGATCTCCAAGAGACCATCGTATTAAGAATCAAACAAGAGAGAGGAAGCCATCTAGCTACTAACTATGGACCTGAAGGTCTACAAACAACTACTCACGCATCATCAAAGAGCACCAATGGAAGTGGTGAACCCCTCTGTGATGGTGTCTAGATTGGATCTGGTGTTTTCTGGACTCCGCGGCGGCTAGAATTGATTTTCGTCAACTCCCCTAGGGTTTATGGAATATTGGGGTATTTATAGAGCAAAGAGGCGGTCCGGGGGGCACCCGAGGTGGGCACAACCCACCAGGGCGCGCCTGGGCCTCCTGGGTGTCTTCTGGTCCATAAAAAATCTCCGTAAAGTTTCGTGGCATTTGGACTCCGTTTGGTATTAATTTCCTGCGATGTAAAAAACATGCAGAAAACAGCAACTGGCACTTGGCACTATGTCAATAGGTTAGTACCAAAAAATGATATAAAATGACTATAAAATGATTATAAAACATCCAAGATTAATAATATAACAGCATGGAACAATCAAAAATTATAGATACATTGTAGACGTATCATGGAGCAATCTCAGCAGGGCTTCGCCAAGCACTGACTGAACGTGGAGGAGTAACGGGAGGGAGACGGGGCAAGCATGGAAGGGTTGCTGCACCCAATGCCTCCCCACCTTTATATAGGCGTGGAGGGGGCTAGTGGCTTGCCCTCCAAGGCCCTAGGGTCGTTGGCCAAAGGGGAGGAAGGAAATCCCTCCTTTCCTTCCCCACCGATCGCTATCCCCCCTTTTTAGGGATCCTGATCTTATGCCTTTGGGATATGATACTATTCCTTTTAAGGGAGGATCTTGGTGCACCTAGACTAGGGTTGTGGGGACTTTCCCAACTACCCACGCTCATGTGGGTCCCCATGCGGGTGGGCCCTACTCTGGAACCTTCTAGAACCTTCTCGGTACAATTCCAAACAAACTCAAACTTTTTTCGGAATCCCAATAACAACTTTCTATATATGAATCTTTACCTCTGGACCATTCCAGAGCTCCTCGTGATGTACGGGATCTCATCCGGGACTTCGAACAACCTTCTGTCACCAACACAACAACTCAACTATACTTTGATCGTCACCAAACGTGAAGTGTGTAGACCCTGCGGGTTCGAGAACTATGCAGACATGACTGAGACACCTCTACGTTTAATAACCAATAGCGGGACCTGAATGCCCATATTGGCTCCTGCATATTCTAGGAAGATCTTTATCGGTCGAACCATGATGTTAAGGATTCAGCTAATCCCGTATGCAGTTCCCTTTATCCATCGGTATGTTACTTGCCCGAGATTCGATCGTCGATATCTCCATACCTAGTTCAATCTCATTGCCGACAAGTCTCTTTACTTGGTCCGTAATACAAGATCCTGTGACTAGTCACATTGCTTGCAAGCCTTTTGTGATGTTGTATTACCGAGTGGGCCCTGAGATACCTCTCCGTCACACGGAGTGACAAATCCCAGTCTTGATCCATGACAACTCAAAAGACACCGTCGGAGATACTTGTAGACCATCTTTATAGTCACCCACATATGTTGCGACATTTGATACACACAAGGTACTCTTCCGACGTCAGTGAGTTGCATGATCTCATGGTCATAGGAACAGATACTTGACATGCAGAAAGCGATACCGATAAACTTGATACGATCATATGCTACGCTTATGGTTTGATCTTGTCCATCACATCATTCTCCTAATGATGTGACCCCGTTATCAAATGACAACTCATGTCTATGGCTAGGAAACCATAGCCATCTTTGATCAACGAGCTAGTCCGGTAGAGGCTCACTAGGGACATGTTGTTGTCTATGTATCCACACATGTATTTGAGTTTCTAATCAATACAATTACAGCATGGATAATAAACGATTATCATGAACAAGGAAATATAATAATAGCCACTTTTTTATTGCCTCTAGGGCATATTTCCAACACTTCCATGTCCATGTCTCCCCCTCTACTTCCTCTACGCCTACCTACCTCCTATACTTCCTCCTTCCATACTTCTTCTCCTCCCACCGCATATCCCGGCGAGTCGTTGTTCCAAAGAAGCCAGCTACCCCACTCGCAAGTGTGTGGGTCGTGTACTCCATCGCCACACTCTTCCACTGAATGACCCATCAAACCACAGAAATAGCAAAACTCTGGCAGCTTGTCATAATGAACAGGATAATTCTTGCGTTCTTTCAAAGTGATTGGAACAAATTAGACCAGAGGTTTATTAACATCCACATAAACTCTTACCCTCAGAGTGCTCATCGGGTTGATTTTGCCTTCATTAACAATGACCGTGAATGGTGGTTCCCCATCTTGGCTGCAACCTTCTCGGCTAGTTCCTTCTTAGCTGTTAAACCGTCCAGCATACCTTTGATCCATGCCCAAAGTGGTACCTTGTTTAGCTTATACTTAGCTACATCAGTAAAACCATCATACTTTTGGATAGTGACATGAGCAGAATTACGAAAATCCATGGACCACCTTCCATGATCCTCTTCCAATCACCCAGGTAATGGCACTGTACCAGGAATAGATTTGGGCCCTTCACATTGAACATTACACCCTGTGCTGATGCCCATGCGTTCCTCATCTTCCTCAAGAGGGCATCATGACTGAAGGCCTTCATTGTATGAACACGGAAAAGCCCTAACCAACGGACTCCTTTGATCAACTCATCCACTTCCTCGGACAGGTCCAGATCATCCTCCTCCTCCCCATGCAGATGTATCCCCGTGAATTGATCTTCCAGATCCGCTTCTGGTCCGTACGAATCCCAGAACCCCCCTCTCCCAGGTCAACATCCCTCTCTTCAGAGCCCCTTCTCCCATCTCCTCCATTGCACCAGCCGCACCGACCTCCGCCGACCTGCTGCCCTCCCCCTTCCCCGTCTCCCCATCTTTCTCTTCTCCCGCTACTGCCTCCTTCTCCTTCCTAATCTCCCCCTCTCAACTATTTTCTTGTGGTAAGTCAGCCATGCAAACTGAGATCCGCAGGCCTGAAGATATTGTGATTCCAACCGCCGGAGAAATCTGACCACCGTGAAGTAATTTCGTGGACTCCGGTCGTAGCCGCCAGAGGGTAGGTGGAACCCTAGATCGCCTAGGGGTTTCTCAAGAAATGCAAATATGTACTCCTTCCGTTCCTAAATATAAGTCATTTTGAGAGATTTCACTACAAACTACATACGGATGTATATAGACATATTATTGAGTTTAGATTCACTCATTTTTCTACGTATGTAGTCCATAGTGGAATGTCAAAAAAGACCTATATTTAGGAACAGAGGGAGTATTTCCAAATGTTTTTTTGGTTACAGGCGGGATTATATTTTGTACAACTTAGAATTTTTTTTCCAGAAAAATCAATTCATGGATTCATAGTGAATGCGTACAAGTTTCCACAAAATTAGTTTTGAATTTGTTTGAAACTTTAAAATAAGTTTTTTATTTTTTTCAAAAAAGAGGCACCAAGATGCCCGAGCACTACAACTTCACGTCCTGGGCTCAGAGCCCAAAGCGGCAAGGACTGTGGGCCGACGTGTGCTGAGAAAGCAACAAGGATTTCGTGGGAAAGACTGGGCCAGGGTCCAGGATGCCAATTGTGGGACGCGTCGGATTCCAACGCCGGCTCTATATACAAGGTCGCCCTAGTTTCCCCGATCGATCGATCCAGATCTAGAAGAGGGAAACCACAGGAGAGAAGAAGAATCAAGCCAGGCGAGCATAGGAGAGGGAAGCCATGGATGTGCGCGAGGGGACGCGGAGGATGAGGGGTGCTTCCATCCCTGCTCCGCTCGAGGGGGATGGCGAGAGCCTGCTGCTGATGTATCTGCCTTAGTCGGCGTCGGCGTCGGCGTCGGTGGCGATGATGCCCACGCCGCCGCCCTCGTTGGAGGACTTCGATGCTTTAGGAGAAGATGGCAAGCCGTTGTGGCCGTCCAAGGAATTCCTCCGGCAGATGTTGGTGGCCATCGCCCCGACCGGATCGATTCTGCCCACTGTCTAATTAATTACTACGAGTAGCTTTCTTTCTACTCGATCGTACTACGAGTAGCTTTCTTTCTACTCGATCGTCTGCCCATATGTAATAAATTGTGACCATCGATGAGGGCGACTACTTTATTTGTATGCACTGTCTTGTTTTAATCGATGATGGACTGCCTACTGTCTAATAAATTGTCGTTTGTTTTGCAAAGCAAATGTAACGCGTTCAGTATGATCCTAATTCCTTGCTTGTTCCTCTGCATATTGATTGCTCTTGGTGCAGATGAACGTTTCACCTACAGCTGCTGGGAACTTGATTATAACCGGCTGAGCCGGCAACTTGCCCGTCTTATTTGATTGCTTTGCTGCTATGCATATCCTCATATCTATCTACCTGCACATCAGTGGGTCAGGGCTTCCAAGGACCTGATGAAAAAGGGGATTGATCAGGATTGGGTGGCAAACGAAAAAAAATTATATGAGACAAGGTCTCACGGCTAGCAGGTGAGACCCACTCTGATGGATGACACATGACATTCACAAAGCATCTAATCTCTCCCACCCCTCCCTCGATTTTCAGATAGGAATGGACTAGATGCTTTATGATTTGTGAATGTCATGTGTCATCCATCAGGGTGGGTCTTAACTCCTAGCCCGTGAAATCTGATCTTATAAAATTCTTTTCCGTGGCAAACACCACTTCGTTCCAACCAGCACATCTTTATCAGGTTGATGTTTCCCGTGCCTGCTTTTATAGTCTCAATAGACTATGATGTGCACTTATATTGGAGGTGTATTTATTTATTTATCTATCTGATATCCGGGGCGAGGCACTCTGTTGGCCATGCACTGGTGGTAGTCCTGTCGAATGTGTTTTTGTTACAAACATTAACACATGGACACCACCGAAAATACCTACGCAATGTCATATAAGACAACAAGATAATTTCCCCGCGCGTTGCAGCGGGAATATAAAGATTAATTGCAGATGAGTTATATATGAAGGAAAAGATTTAAATAAAAAGATACTCCCTCCGTCCCATAATGTAAGACGGTTTTTGACTCTAGTGTAGTGTCAAAAAACGTCTTAGATTATGAAACGGAGGGAGTACTATTTTTTATATTGAAATATTCTGTACTTGCATTGTGCGAATAAAGAGTATGCATGTATACCGTACAATAGCATCTGCAACAATTTAATCAGGGCATTTCACAACCTTCAAAGAGTAGACAAATTCAATAATGACCTATTGTACTACATATGTTTGTAAAGGACTTCTTGAGAGATGCAACAATGAAGAAAAAGTTAAAATCTAGTATCATACAGAAAATATATAACAACGCTCCAGCAGTCGAGATACATGTATCATATTTTCCCGGAATGTCAATGTCACTTGAAAGTACCATCACCTAGAAGAACATGAAAGTGCTGTGGGCGTTTACCTGTACATCAAGGGAAGGATTGTTTCATGAAATCCACATGGATAAATAATTTTTATGTAGCTAATACTTAACAAAGGATCAAATTTGAGTTCATTCAAATTGATATATGTGGACTGCTAGAAACAAAAAAGGAAAAATTATAAATAGATCTACACATATGTACAAAATTGATAAATGTGAAAGAAAATAGCGCAGATAAAATATTGATGTTATGGAAGATCTGAAGGTACATACCTAGAATATTGAGAGTTTACTAAAAACAGGGCATTGTGCCACCTAGCTTAGGCATGAGGTGAGCATCAATAACCCTAAGAAACAAAGGAAATGAAACCCACAGAGAAGAAATACTCAGATATTGCACCGGCAACAAAGTATGTGTTACTACTACATCCAAATTTGGAGGTTTGTCATTGTATAAACAGTTGGTGAGCGTGCCGGAAAGCTCGAGTGATATTGCTGAAAAGGCAAGAGAAAGAACATCCATCTATTAGAAATGAATCATATATACTTTGTTGGACAAAATGATAAAATCATAACCAGGAACCAGAACATTTGAATGTGAAATAGCAATTCACTATAATATTGAACGAAATTGAGATTGAAAAAATTGCTACCTCGAGTCCTTGACTCAACTGAGAGATCTATGGGAACCAAAAAGTTTCATGCAATTTATCCATGTTTAGATAATACAAATATGCAGACTAATTAAGTTGTGTAGTAGCCAGCTCATATATAAACGAAGGTAGAAACTGGAGTGATCAAACATATCTGGATTGATGTGCAAAGGCTATGGTGACTTACATGCTTGTATTCAATCATCATGAAGTGGGTTGGTGTGATACGTATCCATGTTCGTCCTATTCGTCATAAGAACTGATCCAGGGGGAATAACAAATTAACTTGTACTCCGAACTAAAACCACGACGAGTAATTTGGAACGGAGGGAGTACATCCTATAGTTTAATCACGTGCTCCTTGACCTCCAGAAAATGTAGATCGAGGATGATACCGCCAGCCACCAGTGGGGAGTAAGAATGAGCAGTTGCTGCTGATTTGGGATTCCTACTTGGCCGGTGTTAGAAGGGAGGAAGAGGTTTGGTGGAATAGTTCGTTGTATTGCTTTAGCCTCGTGGGCATATATATAGGAGTATAATGACCAACTTGGAGTACAAGACAAGGCAGGAACAAATCCTAGTCTATTCTATACTTCCTAATATACATTATACTCAACATCCCCCCGCAATCACAACGGTAGCGACACAGACGGTGAGACTAGAGAAGAATCGGAAGGGAAGCCGACGGACAGCCC